>NC_060149.1:331001798-331366798 GCF_021461385.2 Schistocerca piceifrons
TAAATGTGGATGTATACTGTGCAACGCAATTAGAGGATTACTTTTTCGGAACGCCGTCATTGTCATTTATTGAAACGTAAAAGTCTGATATTTGACTTAAATGCTGCAACCTTCTTCTAGAGTGATGTAAAATCGTGGCTTCCTGAGACGTCACCCTTCGGCTTGGCAACGTTTCAAGCAGCGAGATGACGACAAAATTTCAACGTGATCCGAAACAGCAAAGAGTTTTAACGCTTTACTAGCCCTCCTACTCTGCCTCCTCCTTTGGCATGATCACGGAAATGTGCGACATTGATACATGCGTGGATAAAAAGGAAAAGTGCCCCTCTGAGAGCCCCTGTTTCGGCTACAACCACAGTGCCACCTGTCTGCCTTTTCTGAACACTTTACAAATTTTTCTGTACACAGACAAACTGTAATGTGAAACCTGGGCACCTGCAGGCTTGCTACTCTTGTGCCTCCTAGCAGGCATATGGTATCTGAGGGATGACAGGGGGTTGCCTGCCTGCAGACGCCTCTGCCTCTTATTAACTTTTGTGTCTGTACAGATACATTTGTAAAGTGCTTAAAAAATGCGGACTGGTAGCAGAAATGGTGTTGCCGTACTGCAAGTCTGAGAGGGACGTCTTTCCATTTTATTCACACGTATGTCAATTGCGCACATATCAGTGATCACGCCACAGAAGGGAGTGAAACACAAGGACTGAAGAAGCATAAGCATCCTTTGCTGCTTGGAATCACGTTCAGATTTCTTAGAATAGTGTTGAATGGACCCTAGTGGTTCCAACCTGTACACCAGAGCAAAACCTGCCATTGTGCTGCACTGCAAAGGGTTTCGATCGCGTTAAGTGGGGTTGCTGGCTCACGATGTCCGTAGGCAAGAGCTTAAGCGTCCAAAGTGTGTCAGCAGTGTCAAAGGTTGTCAAAGTTGTTGTCCTGTTGTTCATCACACTGCAAGCTGTCGTTTTCGACTGTGAAATGTATGGGATATTTTAAAGACCCAAAGAAAGTAGTGGTTTCATCGACGCCCTTTAAGCCACTCCGTAATGCCTTTTCGTGTCGATTATGAGTGCTGGTGTGCCTGTAACGTTTTCCTCAGCCATCCATAAGGACACGGCGTGATATGACGACTGCGTGTCACGATTATGAACTCCACCGCTGAGGCGTCGAAAGAAAGGGTGAAGTTGTTTAAGAGGGGGTGTGACAACCTTCGCAACGAGTGACATATACAAAGTGGTGTGAGGGAGAAATATGGGGAAATTTGGTGCCAATGTGACGTCATTAACATACCTTACAGCTCATAGGAACGTGTGAGATCTGGCCTGCTTTTCGCATGTATCAATATCTTTCTCTTTCAAGCGTCACTTTGTGTGAATAGTGACAGCGTAGGGCGCCACGACCTCCATTCTTTTCGGTCTTCTGCGTTGCGATGGGAGACAATAACGGCGTTTTGAAAAAGTGTTCCTTTAATTGTGTTGCGCATAGTAGGCTGGCGATTACGGGATTACATCGTCTTCAACGGCAAACAACCGCCCAAACCCATCTTAGTTATGTGTGGTTCTTGGAATAGCTTCGTCAGTCTGGAGCACTGACCTTGCACAGTCTGCTTGTGATGTCCGCTAGTCTCACACGAGAATAACACCACGACTACATTCCGTTAAAACGACGAATTCGAAGGGCTGTAATACACGTTCCTGTAGCCTCACGTATTTCCTGTTTGCTGCTCTCGTGTCACGAAAGAGTCTTCTTTAGCTGGCGATGATAAGTTTTCGAAATTACTCAAATAGAAGCACCTGATTCGAAGAGCGCCTGGACTGGTTCGCCGTCGTTGATGACGTCTATAAGACATCCTGTCATTTTGCTAACTCTCACTCACAGAGGATTTTCATATGCGGGCACTAAACTTCCATAGATGTTCGCCTCGTTTGGTTTTCCTAAATTCGGCAGGTAGATCAGCAGCAATTAACTCTGTACGGCGACGGGGAACTGCTTTGGCGTGTTGGGGTGCGTCTTCGTCCATGGTACGGCGGTGAGCTTCGGCCCTCTGGTCGGTTATAATCGTCTGCTGTTGACTGGCGAGACCAGCATTGTTGTGACGCTTGGCGACCCGCGGCATGATAGTCGTCGAACTATCGTCTGCTTTCTTTGCAGAAGTACAATACAGGGTGGAGAAAAACTGTGTCACGAAATTTTAACTATGGATATCTGATGCCAGTAGGAACCAAAATTACTTATGTCGTGTGGATCGACAACGCACCATTTTAAAACTACGGAAACTTGGCGCCACGCGCTCTGATTGGCAAACCACCAGCAAAACCCTAGCCTGTGTTCATAGTCCGCCACAGGATTTAGGTCTTGGACAGGGTGGAAGGTAAATGGATGCTGGCCGTCATCCCTCAAAGCCTACCAGGCTAACTGATGAGTGACCCCCAAGTCGTATCCAACCGCTCGAGTACTTGTCGTAGGTGCTTCCTTGAAGCGCTCGAGAACAGTCTCTCGAGATGCAGCATTCCGGAGTGTTCGAGGTCTTCCAGCATCACCATGATATCCCGCAAACGATCCTGTTTGGCTAAGTCGCCGGTGAATTGCTGTAAACGTTTGCGGGTGTGGGTGGCGTCTTGATGGGTACCATTCCACATACAACCGTCGAGCTTCATGCGCATTACCGTCGGCTAGTCCATATTTTTAGATTTCCGTAAGACCTTACAAACGACTTATAATGAAATTGTGTGCCTTTGGAGAATTATCTCAGTTGTGTGAATGGATTCGTGATTTCCAGTCACAAAGGCCACAGTTCGCAATAACTGACGGAAAGTCATCGAGTAAAACAGAAGTAATATCTGGCGCTGTCCAAGGAAGTATCATATGCCCTCTGTTGTTCCTGATCTACATAAACGATTTAGGAGACAATTTGAGAAGCTCACTTAGATTCTTTGACTGTTTGCAGATGACGCTGTCATTTACAGTCGTGTGGAGTCATCAGATGATTAAAACTAATTGAAAAATGATTTAGACAAGATATCTGTATGGAGCAAAAAGTAGCAGTTGACTCTAAATCATAAAAACCGTGAAGTCATGAGTACTAAAAAGAATCCGCTAAATTTCTGTTACACGATAAATCACAATACGCTTGTCCGTCATCTTCTGGAGTACTGCTGTGTGATCCACATCAGGCTGGATTAACGGAGGGCATCGAAAAATTTCAAAGTAGCGCAGCTCGTTTTTAATTATTACGAAATAAGAGAGAGTGTTCCACGGATATGATACACGAATTGGGGTTCGTTTTTCACTCCCGCTGTTCGAGAGTGGAACGGTAAACGAGTAGCTTAAAGGTCGTTAGACGAACTCTCTACCAGGCACTTAACTGTTAATTGTAGAGCAATCATGTAAATGTGGATGTAGATGTACCTCCTGACGTATGAGGTCGACACTGATGGCTGCTATCTCTTGTGTACTCGGTTCGACACTTCTGGTTCTCACACACTTCTGTAACTGTTACTGCTCGCCACGTCCATGACATTTATGACAGAGTCAGTCCTGCCTTCTGGGTCGTTCTCAATGGCGAGCGCCTCAGGCAGCTCAACATTCGTCTTCTGGGTGCGGGCTTGGTGCCCTGGTTTTCTGAGCAGAGGAGTGGTGAGCGCCACCAGTCCTCTACAAGAAGAGGCTCTAGACATGCTTCTGCGACCACTGTGTGGTGCGTCGGTCGAACTGTTTATGTTACAGGGAATGGGGATCTTGGCTGAACCGCTCAGATCGCGAGGATGGTAAAAATCTCTACAAAAAGCTTCATCCTTTCCTGCGTCGCAGCCTGTACTTGTACACACATTATGTAATACCCACACAGAAGGCGACATATCATTTGAAAGCCGCTGCCCGGTATCGGTGGACAAATACGATATTTCAGTACTTGTATTGTTAAGGGGAACTATGCACTTTTCCTTTGCACACACATTGTTCTTCTTAACAACACTGGAAAATCGTAAAAGTTATTTCAGTATTACGTTAGGAGAGGAAATCACATGGGGTCGGTTCTCCTGATGGACATGGCCATGGAATATAAGTTTCTATTGTGTAAGCTATATGTCGACGAGGGAAAACTATTTACATGGCTAATAAAATTGTTCAGTCTTACAAATAACGAGGAGCCAACGGTCTAGCCCCCGTGCTAACAAATGGTTCAAATGGCTCTGAGCACTATGGGACTTAACATCTTAGGTCATCAGTCCCCTAGAACTTAGAACTACTTAAACCTAACTAACCTAAGGACATCACACAACACCCAGCCATCACGAGGCAGAGAAAATCCCTGACCCCGCCGGGAATCGAACCCGGGAACCCGAGCGTGGGAAGTGAGAACGCTACCGCACGACCACGAGATGCGGACCCCGTGCTAACACCGGTTCCCGTCAGATCACCAAAGTTAAATACTGTCGGACTTGGTCTAGTACTTGGATGGGAACCGTCCAGCCTATCGATCGCTGTTGGGGTCAGGGATGCGGGATGCACTCAGCCCTTGTGCGCCAAATTGAGGAGCTACTTGATTGAGAAGTAGCGACTGAGCTCTCGTAACCTGACAACGACCGGGATAGCGGCGTGCTGACCACATGCCCCTCCATATAAGCATCGAGCGACGCCAATTGGCTGAGAATGACACAGAGATCGGTCGGTACCGTTGGGTGTTTCGAAGCTTGTTCGGACGGTTTATAGTTTATAAACAGCGATGCAAAGGTCCATCTTTTCGACTGCTAGATGTTTTGCACGACGTTTCGATTTATAATTTTCGATCTAGTCGTTTCTAGACCAAGTTTCCCTACTCAAACTGATACATTTTCCCACCAGCCTTGAAAATTTGCGACGACACAGATATATTCTATGTGAAAACGTACGTATTTTGACCTTATTGTTAGTAGATTTATATGAAATAGTGATAGTTGTGTCTTTTTATCTAATCCATGCAAATTACTAACTAACATCCATTAAATACATTGGTACAGACAACCATGACCTTCACCCCCGGAGATTTGGCAATGTTAGTGGTAGTGGGTGGCCAGATATCCTCCCTGTCGCCACCCGTTTCCTTCCCGGGACAGAATTTACGTACCCCAACTGGCAGCAAACCTTTCACTCTTCCTAAAGTTCTCATTCCCATGGGTGTTCTGTGTCTCACGTCCTCTGTAAAGCTTCTGTTCGAAGTTATAAAAATTACCAAATCCTGGAACGACCCATCCTGTTCTAATACCATTCCATTGAGTGATATATTAAACCTGTCATCTTCTTTTTCAATTCTTATCACTGGTCTTGACAATGTTCAGTTTCATTCCAAATACTACACCCACACTAACAGTATTCTCCGTCATTACCTGGAGCTCTTCCTGCGTTTCTGCTACAACTATCATATCATCAGTGTACTTAATAGTTTTTGTTGTTTCTCCTCCCACTACAAGTCCTGATTATTCCAAGGACTTATTTATTAGCTTGTCAGTAAACAGGCTACCAAAGTTCAGTGGTGGTGTTCGTGTATTGTGTTGTTGCTAGGTTTGGTAAGATATACACTGATCAAAAGTATCCCGACACCCCCAAAAACATACGTTTTTCATATTAAGTGCATTGTGCTGCCACCTACTGCCAGTTACTCCATATCAGCGACCTCAGTACTCATTAGACATCGTGAGAGAGCAGAACGGGACGCTCCGCAGAACTCACGGACTTCGAAAGTAGTCAGGTGGTTGGGTGTCACTCGTGACATACGTCTGCACGCGATATTTCCATACTTCTAAACATCCCTAGGTCCACTGTTTCCGATGTGATAGTGAAGCGGAAACATGAGGGGACACGTACAGCACAAAATCGTACAGGCTGACCTCGTCTGTTGACTGACAGAGACCACCAATAGTTGAAGAGGGTCGTAATGTATAATAGTGTTGTGTACATAGTTCCGCATACTCAGCACATACACAACTTTCCCACTAGAGCGCGCCCCGCTAAGCACAACAGCGCAGGCGCAGCGCTCGTCTGTCTCCGCACTACGAGATGGTGCTGCCTTAGAGACGGACCAGGTTCTGTTTCCGCCGATCCGCGTATTAATATGTCACGCTGCCAATGAGATTGCTGATAACATAAAACCTTTTCTCCTCGCGGATCACACTCGCGCAGTGATACCTGAACGCTCGAGGTATTATAACGAGTGTACAGACCTCCGATTAGTCAGTCTGCATTATTCTGCATCAGTCAGTACTCAAGTTTCAGTCTGCGCCTAATAAGATCATAGCCATGAAGAGAAATGTATAGACACTTTGCCAAGTATCAGAGATATGTGAGAATAAGGTTAACGTTCCAAGACCAAAGGAACTTCAGATTGTCAACTGTAAATAGCATCCAGAATCAAGTTAAGTAAGGTTTATGATTATTATTATTTTAATAAATGTGTGTGAAAATTAATCAAGTTCTGTTTAAAGTTGGTAACCGTCAATCTGCTACTCTAAGCGTGCAAGTGGCATTTCTATCGTCTGACCTAACGGCAGAAGATAAACACGCCACGATAAGACCACCAGACATATTGCTGACACTCGCCTACTTCGTTAGAGCGACAAGTCAGATAATCTGATGGTGTGTGTACCGAAGGTCTTACAGTATGCACACCACAAATAGGCAGACGTCTATCCAGACCACCACACAGGAATTCCAGACTGCATCGGAATCTACTGCAGGTACTATAATGGTTAGGCGGGAGGTCAGAAAACTTGGATTTCATGGTCGAGCGGCTGCTTATAAGCCACACATCACGCTGCTAAATGCCTATCGACGCCTCGCTACGTATAAGGAGCGTAAACACTGGGCGATTGAACAGTGAGAAAATGTTGTGTGGACCGACGAATCACGGTACACAATGTGGTGATCCGATGGCACAGTGTGCGTATGGCGAATGCCCAGTGAACGTCATCTGCCAGTGTGTGTAGTGCCAAAAGTAAAATACGGTGGCGGTGGTATTATGGTATGGTCGTGTTTCTCATGTAGGGGGCTTGCATCGCTTGTTTTGACTACATTGATATTTTAAGCAACTTCTTGCTTCCCACTGTTGAAGAGCAATTCGGAGATGGCGATTGCATCTTTCAAGACGATCGCGCACCTGTTCATAATGCACGGCCTGTGGCGGAGTGGTTACACGACATTAACATCCCTGTAATGGACTGGCCTGCACAGAGTCCTGACCTGAATCGTATAGAACACCTCCGGGATGGTTTGGAACGCCAAACTTCGTGCCAGGCCTCACCGACCGACATCGGTACCTCTCCTCAGTGCAGCACTCCATGAAGAATGGGCTGCCGTTCCCCAAGAAACCTTCCAGCATGTGATTGAACGTATGCCTGCGAGAGTGGAAGCTGTCATCAAGGCTAAGGGTTAGCCAACACCATATACACTCCTGGAAATTGAAATAAGAACACCGTGAATTCATTGTCCCAGGAAGGGGAAACTTTATTGACACATTCCTGGGGTCAGATACATCACATGATCACACTGACAGAACCACAGGCACATAGACACAGGCAACAGAGCATGCACAATGTCGGCACTAGTACAGTGTATATCCACCTTTCGCAGCAATGCAGGCTGCTATTCTCCCATGGAGACGATCGTAGAGATGCTGGATGTAGTCCTGTGGAACGGCTTGCCATGCCATTTCCACCTGGCGCCTCAGTTGGACCAGCGTTCGTGCTGGACGTGCAGACCGCGTGAGACGACGCTTCATCCAGTCCCAAACATGCTCAATGGGGGACAGATCCGGAGATCTTGCTGGCCAGGGTAGTTGACTTACACCTTCTAGAGCACGTTGGGTGGCACGGGATACATGCGGACGTGCATTGTCCTGTTGGAACAGCAAGTTCCCTTTGCCGGTCTAGGAATGGTAGAACGATGGGTTCGATGACGGTTTGGATGTACCGTGCACTATTCAGTGTCCCCTCGACGATCACCAGTGGTTTAAGGCCGGTGTAGGAGATCGCTCCCCACACCATGATGCCGGGTGTCGGCCCTGTGTGCCTCGGTCGTATGCAGTCCTGATTGTGGCGCTCACCTGCACGGCGCCAAACACGCATACGACCATCATTGGCACCAAGGCAGAAGCGACTCTCATCGCTGAAGACGACACGTCTCCATTCGTCCCACCATTCACGCCTGTCGCGACACCACTGGAGGCGGGCTGCACGATGTTGGGGCGTGAGCGGAAGACAGCCTAACGGTGTGCGGGACCGTAGCCCAGCCTCATGGAGACGGTTGCGAATGATCCTCGCCGATACCCCAGGAGCAACAGTGTCCCTAATTTGCTGGGAAGTGGCGGTGCGGTCCCCTACGGCACTGCGTAGGATCCTACGGTCTTGGCGTGCATCCGTGCGTCGCTGCGGTCCGGTCCCAGGTCGACGGGCACGAGCACCTTCCGCCGACCACTGGCGACAACATCGATGTACTGTGGAGACCTCACGCCCCACGTGTTGAGCAATTCGGCGGTACGTCCACCCGGCCTCCCGCATGCCCACTATACGCCCTCGCTCAAAGTCCGTCAGCTGCACATACGGTTCACGTCCACGCTGTCGCGGCATGCTACCAGTGTTAAAGACTGCGATGGAGCTCCGTATGCCACGGCAAACTGGCTGACACTGACGGCGGCGGTGCACAAATGCTGCGCAGCTAGCGCCATTCGACGGCCAACACCGCGGTTCCTGGTGTGTCCGCTGTGCCGTGCGTGTGATCATTGCTTGTACAGCCCTCTCGCAGTGTCCGGGGCAAGTATGGTGGGTCTGACACACCGGTGTCAATGTGTTCTTTTTTCCATTTCCAGGAGTGTAGAATGCCAGCATTACCGATGGAGGGCACCACGAACTTGTAAGCAATTTTCAGCCATGTGTCCGGATACATTTGATCACATAGTGTATAATAGGCATAAACAGCATTGTTTGAGTGATCACTTGAACGTCACGAAAATAATGCATTTAGGTATGAGACCGCGTTATCCACACCTGACAGTATTTGAAAGTGGCCTCATTAAGGGTCTCTATTTAGACACGTGGTCGAACTGTGCGATAATGAGATTTTTGTGGAATTCAGAGGTGACAGTGGCCAGATGTTGGACTGCATTGGAGCATGAGGACCGGCACACTCGAAGTCAAGATAACCTTCGACCACGTCTGACAACTAGAAGGGAGGGTCACGGTATTGTGCAACAAGCACATCGCAACCCCTTCACACCTGTGTCTGCCATTCGAGAACAAACTAAAGGAATCCTTGCAACATTCTGTGTCATCACGCAGCAACGGTCGGAGACTGGCAGCAGCTGAACTAGAGAACTATCGTTCTATTTGTAGGCTGCCGTTAACACCACAAACAGCTGCGTTTGGAATGGTTCAGTGGCTCAAATGGCTCTGAGCACTATGGGACTTAACTTCTAAGGTCATCAGTCCCCTAGAACTTAGAACTACTTAAACCTAACTAACCTAAGGACATTACACACATCCATGCCCGAGGCAGGATTCGAACCTGCGACCGTAGCGGTCACGCGGTTCCAGACTGTAGCGCCTTTAACCGCTTGGCCACACCGGCCGGCAATGGTTCAGTGACCTGGAAACATGAACTACTGTGAATGCACTTCATTGTATTCAGTGATGAATCGCCGTTCAGCACTACCCCAGACGATCACCTTTGGTGAGTATGATGGTGATCTGGGGAGAGGGCCCATTCTTCCTACGATTTCAAGATGCACTATAATGTTTCCCCTGGAATCTTGGTGTAGAGTCATCGGTCTGGCTGGTAGTGACTGAGAGAACACTGACAGCACAGTCACAGATAATCTTTGTCCTCATATGTTACTTCTTATGCAATAGTACTGTGGAGTCATTTTTTTTACAAGCCAATGCTCATCTACATGTGGTATACCTTTCTGCGAACATTTGGCATTATGCTGAGGTACTCTCATGTTCAGCAAGATCACCAGATCTGTCATCGACAGAATGTGTCTGAGCCAGCACCGACCGCAATTTTGTCTCAGCGGCAGTATCCAGGACATCAAGGACCACTTACAAGTGTTACCGAGTTTTCCTAGTAGAGAATGATCAGAAGGGATGCAATGTAGTACTTACGAAGGGATATATACGGACAAATTCTTTATAAGGTTAACTAGATTGTGTAATCACTGAAGTAGTAGCGTTATATACCCTTCAGCCCGTGACGTTTCATTTCACTTTCTCCTCGCCTTCTAAGTGGTTCACATTTCTGTCCGGCAGGATACTTCGTGTAGAAGCACTTTGTTTAAAGGAGTTTCTAAATTTACGGTATACGTAAACCATGTGCACGTCAGACTTCTACCCCGAGAAAAATTCTCTGGTGCAGTATTGCCATGACTTAGTTGAAAGCTCTCGTCCACCACTCTTCAACCAACATTTTACTTTTTCCGAAAACGCCGTATTTCGAAAGTTATGCTAACTGAAAATTATCATAGTCTAGAAATTTCCAGTCTTGAAAAACTACTTCTGTTAAAATTCTACTGGACTTTGTAATTTATAACACCAAGTAATTTGCTAAATTTGATTGCTTTTATTTTTACAGTAGGCCTACTGTGGTTGAATAGTCGTCATCCGATTGTATGTAAGTAATGATGCATAATTCTGATAAACTATTTCTAATTTTATAGGTAATATTTAATTGGATTTACACATTTTTACATACGTCTCATGGTGTCGACATCCATGTGATATTGGTGGTTCTGTCACTGTCTATTTGCTTGTTAATTACTTTCCTGTGAAGTTATTGGAATAATAACGGCAGCTGATCACCTGATCTGACTTATTAGTTTATGCAGTTGTCAGATTATATTCTTAAAAATCAGTATTTTCGTGCCAGCTTATTTGACATATAATATAGCGACACTGTATGGTTACAGGCAGCTCTTTTTATCATTCCTGCCATGTAGGTATTGATCTTTGCTACTGTTACCCTTTTGCTTTTTCTGTGTGTAATATCTATATGTTTTCGTTTTCATAATTGTAGGTATTTTTAACTTTTGGTATCATTTACAAATTTGTTAGCCTTTTTCTGATTTATACTTACTTTACCCATTATTTACATGTCTATATGACATCTTTGTGTACTGTTATTGTAAACTACTTTCATAGAAGAATTTCGGTTTAGGCTTGGTTAGTCCTATATATTCGTTTGTATTCAATTATAAATGGAATTAACTAGTTTTTTTCTTGTTATTCTTGTTACACATTCCCTTTAACTTTTTTATGTGCGTCCGTCTTTCTAACGGTTTTTAACAGGTTTTGCAGCGATGCTGTATGGTTACAGTGTTGTTTGTTTTAATCCATATCTTGTTTTGAATTTATCTACAGCGTAATCTTTGGTTGTCTCATATTATCCATCAAGACAATGGACAGATACATAAAAACAAATACTGTGAAACAGATTCTAACAACGAATACAGCAACCATACCGCATCGGTGGAAAGCCTCACTACAAGCAGGTAGAAATACATACATACGAGAGTTAAAAAGAACGTGTAGCAAAAAATAGCGAGAAAGGAACATTTCATTCCATTTATAAAAGAATACAATCGAATATATAGGGCTAAACACAGCCTATGCCGAAATTCGCTTACGACAGTGCCCAGCGATGTCATATGGACAAGCAAATAATAAATAAAATAAGTAATAACACAGGAAACACAGGTAGGACTACAAAATTTGTAAATAATACCAACAGTAAAAAATATGTACAATTATAAAAAAGGAAGTATTTAAATAGATAGACACACAGTAGCAAAAATCAGTACCGGCACATATAAAACAGCAATGATAAATCGGACTCATTGTAACCATACGATGTCGCTGGATTATTTGTCAAATAAGCTGTCACAAAAATAGTGATCTGAAGAATATAATATGACAACTGCATTAATCAATAAGTCAGATAAGGTGATAAGCAGCAATTATTAGTCAAATAACACGAAAGACACGTAATTAACAAAGAAATTCGCAGTGACAAAACCATCGATATCCCATGGACGTCAAAACCATGAGACATATGAAAAATTGTATAATAAAAAAATCTACTTAATAATTTTCCATAAAATTAGAAATGATGTACCAAAATTCCGTACCATTACATGAAGATAAACTGAAAATGGCAATTCAGCCGAAATAGGCCTACTATCAAAAAAAAAATTAATCAAACTATAGCAGCGTACTTAGGGTGCACAATATCCTTAGAAGAAATATACTTTGCACCGGGCAAAGAAGAAAATAAAAACCTCTACTGGTTTAGATCTGTGGCCATGATTTTTTCTGATTCCGCAAATATATAATTTTCCTAAATTACAATTTTGTTTATGAAGTATTTTAATTATAAGCATTAAGTTTCTAGAAAACACTTGGCGGGCTTTGAAAGTCCCAGTGCACTTTAAACATCCACATCATAAAGCACCATCGGTCATTTAGTCATTTTCTGACTGTAAAGCTTATAGTTAATCAAGATAACTTCTGTGCCTAATTTTTTCGTATGTTTTATTTTTTCTGTCTCTCGTATTAATATCTAAAATGTAATCAGTCAGTCGGTGATTAGAATTCAGCTAGCACACTTATTGTGTTCTTAGTCAGTCCGCATTCATCAATCATTACTTAATGACCCATGTCATTCAGTCGGTGGCAACTCAGTCAGTACGGTCAATATGTTAACTTCCGCCATTTGCGAAAGTTTGTGGACCAATTCACAGTTAGGCCGACTTTCCACTATATTCTGCGAATATACAGGGTGATTCCATGATAATATTACAAGCTTTCAGGGCTGATGGAGAGATAAACATGGACTCTAAAAAAATCTACCTTAACAGCCATGAGCTCTTTCACATTTTCGATACTGTGACACAAATCGCTTCTACTTCAAAACCTTTGCTTTTAATATTTTTGGAGGAGGTAGTATGCATCGAAGCAACAAAAACGTTTAGTAAACGTACGCTCCAATGCGCATACCTGATGAGCTGTGACCGCTTGACCAAAAGAAAAGATCTTCCACACTAGCTAAGGTAAACAAGTACCCACAGCTCTTCAGAAATGCACTTCGAGCCAATATTTACTGGAAATTTTTTATGATTTTGGTCCACACTACCACGTCTCAATACATGGAAAGCAAAGCGCTTGCAATAGAACAGATTAGTTTCAAAGCATCGATGATAAGGAGGGGCTTATAGCTCTTACGGTATGCAATATGAAGCCCATGTTTATAAGGCTGCTTTCCATACGCTTAACCGTCTTCACACACTTGAGAGTTTGTAACATCATAAAGGGACCAACCTGCATAAATTAATACATTTAAAGAAACCTGATCGGTCTGTGCTTACACCATCCGTCCAAAAATTTACGAGACTGGTTTAATTCCTGGCGTATAAAAGACACCAGCTCAGTAACGACGGTGGTGCCTTGGCGTAACAGTTGTAAACAACTTGTGCCTTCAACTAATCACTTGTGAACGTGCATTGTTTAGCAGTGAAACGTGCGACAGCAGTGTGCTAATATTTTTTTGTCACAGATCGCAGTGGAGCAACATCACGTTTGTCCGGCACACCTTCACTTCCAAACAAAAACGACGACACGTGACGCCGACCACGATTTGGTTAAAATAAAAATCGCGGATATTTCTTTCCTAGAGACAAACATTAAGGGTGGCGAGATTTGGAGTTACTAACCAGAGCCTACCATTAAATAACACAGAGTAGAAATTCATAAGACAGGTCAACGTTTTGAAGAAATAACAGACAGTCAAGGAAATGTGACAGCCGAGTTGAACAACATCACAAACAAAATATTTTTCTGACAGTTTTACATAGGTTTACAGAAATTCACACACAACAGTCAATGGACTTTGACACAGACACCAACTTCTATGTTTTATAATTTGTAAACAAACCAAAGAGTGTGATTCAAATACAAGCTCAAAGATTTCGTGTCGTATAGAAGACGTTGTTGGCTAACACTCACATCGATGAAGATTGTATCTTACTTACAGGGAATATATTTGTCAAATTAACTTATAGTAGTAAAAGTGAAGCTGCAAATTAATATCTGCAATTTGCAAGGTATATGAAACTAGATTTTTAAATGATACTTTTATTACCAGTAAGAGTACTGGTGTTGGGATTATTTTTAACAACTATTTTATTGGTTGAACTGGGCATACGACATTTGAGATTAGCAGGTCAGTGGTTAATTTAAAGTTAATAAGTAATGTGAGCATTTGGTAGAGAGTGGTAGGAGGGGTGGGGGAGGGGTGGGGGAGAGGTGGAATGAAAAGGAAGTGAGAGAGGAGTGTCGGGAAGAGAGAAAGAGAGGGAGAGAGATGGCACAGAGAGAGAGAGAGAGAGGGAAGGCAGAGGGGGGAGGGGGAATTGAGTGTGTGTGTGTGTGTCTGTGTGTGTGTGTTTGGTTCGTGGATGACAGTTTAGTTCATCAAGTTCAAGGAGTCTTTAAAATTCTGAAAGAAGGAGTTATCTGCTAATTCTGTATGTTCATTTAAAATGTTGTGAGGTGACATATTTGTGGGTGCAAATCTGTAATTGTTCAGAAAAGATCATCTTTATTCCCTTGTCTACAATGTGTGGGACATGGAAGTTGGTTTTTATGTCTGTAATGGCTTGTTGATTTTCTGCAACATGGGTGGCAAACGTGGATCTACTTAAATTATTTAGACGGAGTGCATCAGTCTGCTCTTTGTATAGTGTTTCAAAGCTTCATCCTGTTTGTCCAATGTAGTAGCAGGAGCAACTATCACACGTTAATTTATATACAGGGTGTTACAAAAAGGTACGGCCAAACTTTCAGGAAACATTCCTCACACACAAAGAAAGAAAATATGTTATGTGGACATGTGTCCGGAAACGCTTACTTTCCATGTTAGAGCTCATTTTATTACTTCTCTTCAAATCACATTAATCATGGAATGGAAACACACAGTAACAGAACGTACCAGCGTGACTTCAAACACTTTGTTACAGGAAATGTTCAAAATGTCCTCCGTTAGCGAGGATACATGCATCCACCCTCCGTAGCATGGAATCCCTGATGCGCTGATGCAGCCCTGGAGAATGGCGTATTGTATCACAGCCGTCCACAATGCGAACACGAAGAGTCTCTACATTTGGTACCGGAGTTGCGTAGACAAGAGCATTCAAATGCCTCCATAAATGAAAGTCAAGAGGGTTGAGGTCAGGAGAGCGTGGAGGCCATGGAATTGGTCCGCCTCTACCAATCCATCGGTCACCGAATCTGTTGTTGAGAAGCGTACGAACACTTCGACTGAAATGTCCAGGAGCTCCAGCGTGCGTGAACCACATGTTGCGTCTTACTTGTAAAGGCACATGTTCTAGCAGCACAGGTAGAGTATTCCGTATGAAATCATGATGACGTGCTCCATTGAACGTAGGTGGAAGAACATGGTGTTATGTCCTAGCCAGTAATGCCAACCGAGCCCGCTGCCAAAAGGTTGGCAGCATCAAAGTCCGGACGCCGTCCGTATAAGCAGCGCCAGCGATACAGGAAATCGCCGCAAGTCTGCGCGCGCCACCGCTGGCTTCTGGCTTCTTAAGCGCTGGAGTCGCGAGCGCTAGGACAGTTCTGTATTCGCCGCTCAGTAGTATACTCGCCTCCGAATTGTGTACTTGGTAGTCAGTTGTGTGTTCATCGCAGCAGAGTTGTTGTATGTCGTCAGCCGACGCTGACCTAGCCGCTCCGACTCGAACTAGACAGATCTCTGTAGACACCGAGTTCACTACTGTGTTACTGTATCTTCATTAATAAAAGATAAGTACCGACTTTTATTTAATCAGAGTGTTTGGGGTTTCATCTTTCTGTTTACTGTTCCAGCGGACCGGTCGGCCCGCTATTAAAAGTGTGACGATGACTTCGTAAGCCATTTCTACAGCCAAGTGTTTGTCACTACGAACACCGCCACAAAACATGGGTCCCCATCAAGACATCACCAACAATGCCTGCCCAAACGTTCACAGAAAATCTGTGTTGATGACGTGATTGCACAATTGCGTGCGGATTGTCGTCAGCCCACACATGTTGATTGTGAAAATTTACAATTTGATCACGTTGGAATGAAGCCTCATCCGTAAAGAGAACATTTGCACTGAAATGAGGATTGACACATTGTTGGATGAACCATTCGCAGAAGTGTACCCGTGGAGGCCAATCAGCTGCTGATAGTGCCTGCACACGCTGTACATGGTGCGGAAACAACTGGTTCTCCCGTAGCACTCTCCATACAGTGACGTGATCAACGTTACCTTGCACAGCAGCAACTTCTCTGACGCTGACGTTAGGGTTATCACCAACTGCAGGAAGAATTGCCTCGTCCATTGCAGGTGTCCTCGTCGTTCTAGGTCTTCCCCAGTCGCGAGTCATAGGCTGGAATGTTCCGTGCTCCCTAAGACGCCGATCAATTGCTTCGAACGTCTTCCTGTCGGGACACCTTCGTTCTGGAAATCTGTCTCGATACAAACGTGCCGCGCCACGGCTATTGCCCCGTGCTAATCCATACATGAAATGGGCATCTGCCAACTCCGCATTTGTGAACATAGCACTGACTGCAAAACCACGTTCGTGATGAACACTAACCTGCTGATGCTACGTACTGATGTGCTTGATGCTAGTACTGTAGAGCAATGAGTCGCATGTCAACACAAGCACCAAAGTCAACATTACCTTTCTTCAATTGTGCCAACTGGCGGTGAATCGAGGAAGTACAGTACATACTGACGAAACTAAAATGAGCTCTAACATGGAAATTAAACGTTTCCGGACACATGTCCACATAACATCTTTTCCTTATTTGTGTGTGAGGAATGTTTCCTGAAAGTTTTGCGTATCTTTTTGTAACACCCTGTATGTGAATGACCTCGTTTATTATCTGATACAAGAACTAAATTGACACAGTTTTCTGAGGATACAATTAATCCAGTAAAAGAAAATGATACAAATAACGTCTTTGCAAAAGTTATTAATTTGTTTTCTGCCAATGGGCTTGGTTTGAACCTTGAAAAAACACAGTATATCCAATATTTTGCTGCAATAAGTACAGTTCCTTCAATAAATATCACACGTCAACGTCAAGTCAGTAGCCGGGGTAGAGCATATGAAGTTAGAATATTAATTGTAAAATTCATATTTTGGATCTCCTAAGGCGACTAGGTTCATAAAGTTTTACGATCAGAATAACTGTCAATTTTGAGGATACAGAAATTAGTAAGCTAATGTGCTTTGCATACTTTCACTCTCTGATGTCATACGGAATAATATTTTGGGATAAGTAAGGCAAAAAGTATTCACTGCTCAGAAGAATTTTGTCATCCAATTTATCAACGATGGTTGGATCATAAGCATTGTTCGATGCTATTGTTTTTAAAATATTTATTTCAATATTTTTTATAATAGGTTCAGGTTGAATTTTATTTATTCAGTTGAGTGCTGCTTTAAAGAAAGATAATTTATGCTCATTTTGCTAGCATGACTATGACATCCGATGTGGTAGGTTTCTTGCATATTTGAAGTTTATGGTTGTTGTTGTGGTTTGTTATGCTTAGGTCAAGAAAGTTGATTCCAGATTGAGTTTAATGTCCTACTTTAAACTGTATTTTGAGATGAACATTATTAAGTTTGTCGGATAAGGTGTCAATATCAGTGGTTGTCCCGTCATATAGCAACAGGGTGTCTTCAACATGTCATTTATAATAAATTATTTTGCCTTTACTATTTGATTTCTAGATCATTTATGTAGATGTCAATAGCAAGGCCAGCTAGGCTAGTGCCCAATACTAGACTGTCATTTTGAATATATATTTTGTTTTTGAAGGTAAAATAACTGTGGGACAGCACTAACTTAAGAAACTCCATTAGCTCATAGATTTCTACGTTACTTAGCTTTTTATGATGCATTAAGCTATTTTCTATTATTCGGAGTGTGTCTGTTATAGGTATGTTGGTGTACAGGTTAGGTATATCGAGGGATGCAAAGTTTGCTGAACTTGGAATGGCAATGTCTCTGATGCTGTCGATCAACTAGTAAGTTTTCTTTATGGCATAACTGGTTGGGAACATATAGTTTTTCTTGAGCATTTCATGTAGTTTTTTGGTGGTCTTATAGCAAGCACTATTTACTGAATTCACTATCGCTTGTATCGGGTGTCCAGCTTTATGAATTTTAGGTTGTGATCTGAGCTTTGGGGTTGTATGGTTCATTATTGCACATTGTTTGTTTTCAGTGGATGTTAGCAGAATGTTGCAGTTCTTTAACATGTTTCTTTTTTTTAAATTTTAGCTTGGTGTTTGGGAGTGAGATGAGTTTTCGTTTCAGTTATGTTGTTATTTTTAAAAAATTGTAAAGTTTTATTAATGTATTCTGATTTCTACATTATCATAGCTGTGTTGTCTTTCTCAGATTTAGCAACAAGGGCATTACTGTTTGTTACTTTTTTATTACTTTGGTTCAGTGTTGCAGATCATTCCTAGGTATTAATGCGGAGTCTTTCTGTTTTTAAGTTTATCATTATTATTTTGTTTGCTTTATGGGCTACAGCATTTTGGTGATTTTCGCCAAGTTTTGCTTTCATACTGGCCATTTTATGTTAATATTAGGTTTCTAACATTATTTTCATCAAGTTTTGTGGCACTGTTATGTTTAAGTCCACCATTTAGCAAATTTAATTCCGTGTTGTTGAAATTAATACATGTTGTGTTTATTACTTTTTCAAAGAATCTATGTTGTTCAGTAGTGGGTTTAGATTGAGGAATTGGGAGGGGGGGGGGGCGATTGTTCAGCAATCAAGAGCGAGAGCTTTTCTTTTTGTTTACATGAAATTTTCAGCACCTCTTTATCCACAATTAACTGGATTACGTCTAAGAAATTTGTGAGTTGGATTAGAGTGATGTAGTTGCTTAACTCTAGGTGCATCATGTAGATACCGCTGTTTAACAAGTCTTTTCGTTTGTAATGAGATCTAATTTTTATCCATGAAATTTCACATTTTCTTGTGGCTGCCTTTGCTGGTTCACTGAAACCGGTCATGGTTTACTGAAATACATCTAGTTAAAAAGGCGACTAGTTGTGGTAATTTCTGAAAGCTTTTTCATACTACAGTTGCAGTGGTCCACATCCATAATGGCCAATAGCTCTAGTTTTGCAGAGTTATGTGAACGTTCTGTGTAGGAAGACTGTAGATCACTTGAAGCATTAACACCATCACTTTAACTTTTCCCTGTCTTTTATTAATCCGGTTTCGAAATTTTCTGGATTGGCAGCGTAGTACCAATAAATGTCCAGAGAAAGACAAAGTAATTTCAAGAATGTTGTATACATTTATTTAATAATTGTTTATAGCATCAAACACTCATAGGAGGACGACTGGCGAAGATGAACTTCTACGAGACTTCAGAGGCTCCCAGAAAGCAGGTGGTCACGAGTAGTCTTTGCTTTCCTTCTGTCCTCGCGTGGTGTTAACCAAACTTCAAACACAGATTGCAACACATAACTGAAACTCGGAACTACTATACCGCAATCCTCTGTCCACACAAACATTGAGTAACATATTATCGACGTGTCACGTATTTAACGAGTCTCTGTGTGCTACTCACATAATTTTGTCCACGCAGTGATCCCTAATGTAGTTACATAAGTGCTCGATAGACTGACATGTTAAGGTAAACTGAGAGGGCGTATTTCATCTGTAAATGCGAACAAGCTCATAAGGGTATGGTTAATTCATTGTGCAACGTTGCGGAATTGGTGAAATTCATTTTTGTGCTGTAAATTGCCCGTTAATTACGATTCTAATTAATGATGAGTAGCCTAGAATGATATTTTACTTTATACCTAATTTCTCTATGTAAAAATGTACAATACACACAATAGTGTACATGTAATAATGGAATGCAATGGATAAGAGTACGTGTAGGCTGCTCAAGCCACGATGGGCTTTATGCAATATTGATTAACGCAAGCATTGAGTGTGAATATGGACAGCGTGTAAGTTTGAGGTTAAACATGTGTTACTGTGATATGTGTTAAGATTTCAGGATATGATGAGAATTTTTATGTGAGTGTGACGGTATTTGCATTACAGTTACTCTAAGACACGGCAGTTTCCAAGACTTGGTGTAGTATGTTACAGTTGCAGTATGTGAGTCGTTTACCAGACAGAATAACAGAAATTAAACATGAAAAATAAATTAATTTCTAATGTGGGTTCTGCACCACCAGGTCACTGTGATGGCTATTTTAGTAGTTTGTTGCGTAAGGTGGGTTGAGTTTAGCATGTTTAAAATATTGTGCTGTGAAAAAATAAAACGCTTACCCCTCCACGTAGTTTAATTAAGAGACAGAAGTGCAGCGAAGTATATCACTTTAAGTTTGGAGTGAGATATGTATGGAAGGAAATAAAACTTTTTTCGTATCAGTTTATGCTAATTCTTACTCTATTTTTACGTGTACTGCAAATAACGACAGTGTCCTATATATGTTTCATCGTAACAGGAAATGAAAGTAGTTTATTACACTACATAAAGCCAATGTGTCAAAGCCATTTGTAACCTTGTAATAATAACATGCCGGCTTTAAGAAGAGTTTTCCTTAATGAAAGGGAAGAAGATATGTAGACCGTCGTGCACTGAGACAGACTGACTGTGTATTATAGTGTGGGTCATGCAATTAAGAAAATAGTTCTAAATACACTGGTGGAGAAAGAATCGCAACACCAAGAGCGAGTTGTGCGGCATAAGCGACAGTTGGTAGGCGTGTTTGTACAGTTGAAAGATGGTGTCTATTCAGATTCCGCACCAGTCGCATGAGGGTGGCGTTAGTAATTTCACTACGCGAATGCTAATCAGGTTTGGCTTAAATACACGCTGTAACGGTCGTCAGTTTTAGTTACCTTTGAGATTAGACGTGGTGAGTTGATATTAGTCAACACTGCCTTTAAGGCGACAAATACGCCGTTATCGACATCTCACTAAGCTTGAACAAGGTCTTATACTTGGGCTACGATAAGCTGGATGTTCCTTCTGCGATATTGCAGAAAGACTTGGCAGCACTCTAGCCACTGTACATGATTGCTGGCAGTGGTAGTCACGAGAATGTACAGTTGCAAGAAGACCGGGTTCTAGATGAGTCACGTGATACTACCAAGAGGGCAGATCACCATGTTCGGCGTATGGTTCTAGCGCATCATACTGCATCTGCAGCAGCAATTTGAGCAAGAATTGTTATCACAGTGACACAACGAACTGTTACAAATCAGCTACTTCAAGGACAGCTCCTAGCAGAATCGCTCTGTAGCCTACATTCCACCGATCCCATACAACTTCTGTTTTCAGTGGTCTCAAGCGAGACCTCACTGGAGGGCCTGGGTGAAGGTCTATTGTGTTTTCTGACGACAGCTGGTCCTGCTTCGGTACCAGTGATTGTCGCTTGTTTGATATGAAGAGGCCAGCTGAGGGCTTCCAATCAACTAGTCTGCATGCTAGACATACTGGACATACACCTGGAGTTATGATCGGGGATGCTATTTCGTATGACAGCAGGAGCACTCTCGTGGTTATCGCTCACACCCTGACTGCAAAACTGCAGGTCAATCTGGTGATTGGACCTGGCGTGCTGCCATTCATGAACAACGTTCCAGGGGGTGTTTACCAACAGGATAACGATCGCCCACAAATCCCTGATGCAACCCCACATGCTCTACGGAGCGTCGACATGTTGCCTTGTCCTGCTCGATCACCAGATCTGTCTCCAAACAAACACGTATGAAACATTATCGGCCGGTAATTCGGGAGTCATCCACAAACAGCATTAATCGTCCATGTACTGACCGACCAACTAGAACAGACATGGAACTGCATTCCCAAACTGACATCTGGCACCTGTACAACACAATGTTCGCACATTTGTATGCTTGTATTCATCATTCTGGCGGTTACATTGGTTATTAATGTTCCAGTGTTTCACATTTGCAATGGCTTATCTCTCGCCTACATTAACCTGAGATCTTGCAATGTTAACCACTTCAATATATTACCTAGACAAATTTATTCCCGAAATTTCATTAATATACATTAATTCTTTTCTTTTTGTGGTGTTGCAATTTTTTCCGTCACCGTAAATTTACTTGGTAATGTGACGTGACTGGTCTGCAGTGAAAAAAATGTTATGCATATTTCAAGCCCCAGTGCTAACAATTATTGCCGAGATCGAATGTGACATGTATTTTATATGGAAGCTGTGACAGTCTATGACCTACATATATTCTTATGTTCGTTTAGCTTGGAGACTGAGCTATCGTAACTTGGTATTACAGTGAGTTGTGCCTGGATCTGCAGGGACGCAAAGAGATAGTAGAAGTTTAAGAATACAGTTCTTTCGCGCAGGTGACTGACGAAAGAAAGAAGTAGCGTATGATGAAATTGACCATTATGTTGGTGAGGATACTGAACAATTTGTTTCAATAGAAAGTGCTGTAGCTACGTGTTACGCTCCGTTTCAGTGACCAAAGAAATAAATGGGCGCTTTTAGTAAACACATAAGAAGGGAATCACTACCATGATGAAGAAGTATGACGTAGCTATAGCACATCTACTTCTATACTCCATAATCCATGTTACGCTGAGAGGCACAGAACAGTGCTGGTACTAAAATGACTTACCACATTTCCTATCGAAATCATTGCTTCTTCAGCGGAACAATCACTCTAAGTAAGTCTCCGTATGACCTACAATATCTGAAATTTTTCCGTGATGGTGTTTTGCGAAATGTACATGGAGTAATAAATATTTTACCTGACTTATTAGACGACCTTCCTCAGAATTTTAACATTAAATATCGGTCTTGCAGCGCGTGACCGAGAGTCCGATGAGCTCCTCCGAGCGACATTCGTTCTTACTAAACGAAGCCGTCGGTGGCACAGTGGTTGGCACATTGAACTCGGACTCCAGAGGACGATGGTTCAAACCCGCGCCTGGCCCTCCAGATTTATGTTTTCCATGATTTCCCTAAAACGCTCCAGGCAAACGTCGGGACGCTTCCGTTGAAAGGGGACGGCCGATTTCCTTCCCCATCCTTGACACAATTCGAGCTTGTGCTCTGTCTCTAATAACCTCGATGTCGACGGAACTTAAAACCCAGTCTTCCTTCCTTAAACGAGACCATAGCGAAAAGTCCTTCTATTTTTTAAATCCTCTTTACCTCCTCTATTAATCCTGCATGAAAAGGGTCCCAAACCGATGAGTAATAGTCAGCAACTACTACGACATTCTACAATACATAACACTCTGTATAGAAAGCAAGAACAAGTAGAGCAGTGGAATGAGTGAACGGAAGTGTAAGCGACGGCGTTTATGGGCGGAGCGAATGTTTTGGTAAGTGCAGTGACTGGGCCTTTGTGCTGTCCCACATTATTACAGTTTAATCAATGCAGGCGGCGGCATGGTTTTACTGGCTGCGCCTTTGTCTGCAGCAACAGCGGCTGTGGAAGGCGGAAGAATGACGCGCTGTGTGCCGCCAGCGGATTCCTCCCTCACGCCGGTCTTGAATTAGCGAAGCGCTGGATCGCTGCAGCAGGGATATGCCTCTTGCTTAACATTACGATACACTTTCTACTTTGTAAATAGGCACAGGCCATTAACGAGCCACTAGCGTGTAAGAAGCTTACTACATTGTGGAATTCTGTTCTTGATTACCTGAGTTTAACCATCATGGAGGTTCCAAAGATTCTACTGCACTGTTTTCATCGTTCAAGGGCAACTAACAAAAGAACACCTGGATGGAAAATATCACGAATGGCACAAACATGATGACAGAGGGTGTTTGACATAAAAAGTGGCCACTGAGCAGCATCCGCAGCTGCTGACTACGTGCCATTCACTGAAGGCGATAATTAACTTGACCTCCCTTACAATCCTGAACGCAGTCATCACTACTGGACGCTGAATTGCCTGCTGGAAGTGCCTTCCATTCGTGCTGTTACACTCCGGCATGTGTTCGTGGCTTCGTCGTAAAATGCATGCAGTCTGACAACAATATCTTCCAAAAGTATGTCTCCGACAGAGTTTACGCCTAAATATCCAATTGAGGACACTTTATGTTCGAGATTTTGTTCTAGATGCGGTGAGTGCCGATCCTCAAAACCTGGTTCCAACGACTGCATTAAAGGACGATGGTGTTTTCCCATCATGAATCAGCTCACATGGTTAGTTCCCGCCAATTCCAGAACAATTAGTATCATTGTAAATATATTCTCAGTACCAATTATGAAATTTTTGCTCTGCAACAGAATGAGCGCTGACATGAAACTTCCTGTCGTTTATAGCTGTATGGTGGGCCAAGAATCGAACTCGGGGCCTTCGTCTGTGCGCTACCTCTCTCTCTCTCATTCTATCATTCTCTCTCTGTGAGTTAACGAGCATTGCGCTCTCATTTAAATATATGGCCGAAAAAGTCAGCCTACAGGAACTGTGAAACAAACCCTGTCGTCAAGGACCGTGTGCTACAAATGGCGCAGATTCACCACGAGATGGGGAAAATCACAGGCATCTACTGAGGCCTAAGCGCTGTAGTGTGCGAGTGAGACAGACGAGAACCTACATCATAGGGAAACCCAATAGAAGCCGTTTGTGGCCGAGGAGACGTAGCAGTGCTAAATATGGCGAACCTAAGATCGGCTATAAAGGGAACCATTTATGGAAACTATTTAATTCTGTAGTAATGCAGGGAATTAAGCCGCAGTTATTTTAATCTAGCATCCTTCATAAATTTTCATGGTGATCCCAATAAAACTTGAATATTGATCATACCTATAATAGTTTAGGATTTTCTATTAAAGTGATATTAACAAGTTTTGTAACAAAGACCTGAATGTTAAAATCTGAACGCTTTGGTCGATCTTAAAGATCGACATTTCATATAGAAGCGCATCATTAAAACGACAAACGTTGTAAATATCAACTCTGTAACTGTGTTTAAAAGATTTAAGTAAATTTAAATTATCAGTATTTTCAGTGAAGCATCAGATCATCATTTCCTCCACACAAAGCACATTGAACGATGACAGCATGACACCTTATTCAATCATTAGGTAATAGAATATTTGACGTAAAGTTTAGTGCGTAATAGTTACTTTTGTTCTTTATTTATAAGAAAACACATTGGTGCAAGGCTACTGGCCCTGGCATTCAAAACTAAGAAGGAAATTGTATTGGTTTTATGTAAAAGAAGTTAACGTTTATTATGTAATGGATATTATTGTTGCCGGCTGGTGTGGCCAGCGGTTCTAGGTGCTTCAGTCTGGAAACGCGCGTTCACTATGGTCGCAGATTCGAATCCTGCCTCGGGCATGGATGTGTGTGATGTCCTTAGGTTAGTTAGGTTTAAGTACTTCTAAGTTTTACGGGACTGATGACCTCAGATGTTAAGTCCGATAGTGCTCAGAGCCATTTGAACCATTTTTTGATGTTATTGTTACTTTATTTAGAACGTGAAAGTAGTCAAGCTTTGATTATTTAAATCTGTTAAAATGTAAATAATGTTGTATAAGATGTAGCCAATCAGATCGACGGCTGTAGGATAGGGAACTGTCCTAGTCAGTTGAGCGAGGATATTCGGTGCACGGGAAACGCGGCCGTGGACGGACAGAGGACAGTGCTGGTGCAGACACGAAAGGGACAGTTCGGCTGGAGACACCAAAGGGTACAGTTCGGATTGAGGCGCGAAAGCGGACAGTCGGTCTTTAGGCAGCTAGGAAGTGAAACGACTTACAAAATTTCGCGTTGTGTGTTATCGCGGGACTTACTATCTGAGCAGTGAGCAGCCGCGCGCCTGGTGTGAACTCTAACTCTTCGCGTAGATAACTTGTATCTCGCGATGGGACTGTGAATGATCGAACTGTGCCAAATGGATATGCGCTCGAGTGTAACAGTAACTCTAAATACGACCACATTCGCTATTAGTTTGCTTTCTGAATAAACATTATTCTAACCAAATTGCAACTGTGTGGCCTACATCATTTATGGGTCGTTAATTTAGTTGCCGAGATTATTATTAGTGTTATTATATGTTATGTTAGTTTTGTATTTCGCAAACCTCCCATCAGCCAGAAAATTTAACCAAAGGGTTACAAGTATCTAATTTAGGGCGTGTAATGCGACACGTGCGGTTCAACCCCTAGACGAGTTTGAGCCAAGACATTTCGACGAAGAGGAACTGCATGTGAGCCAGAAAATCTGTGGGATGTTAGCTCGCATCTCTCTCTCTCTCTCTCTCTCTCTCTCTCTCTGTTTATTTATTTATTTTTATTGGAAGGGCCTGACAGGGATTCCCCTCTCCGCCATCGAGTCTGTTGGATATCGAAAGTAGGAGAAACAGGTACGTCCTGATAAACTTATAACTGTCCTAGAAGTAACGTCCTGCTTTCCGATCATGCAGCAGGAAATAAGAAGGTGGGGCTACCTCCGGAATCCTTCAACAATTTCATATGTCTGTATACATATCTGGTTCCGCAAAAACTGTTTCTAAGAAATTTGCATAACAATCCTTCTATTTGCGTTGTCGTAACAGTTTTGCTTTTACATGTCCGTCTTGCAAGTATTGCCAATAATCCAGTATGTTAGCATGTTTATCACGGTATATGTAACGGGCTGTCATACCCTTAACCCACGCCATTCCCCAGTTTATAAAAAAAAAGAAAAAAAAGAAAACACTGCCGGAAGAGATTTCTGTGTGTATATGTATAGTACACTGCATCTACGGTATGACTTTCGTTGCCGAAGTCCAGACGTGCAACGCTGCGCCGTAGACCAACAGTTGGTCGTCCGTGTCAAGCATCCATCCCATGTCAGTCTCACATGGACGAGTCAACCAAATCAGTAACGTACTTTTTATCATTGTTGACTACAGTGTATTATGTCGACTGGGCTCGTTAGGTTGGTGTGGATGGTGAACGTACGCCACGTCACTCTCCAATTAATGGCAGGATTTTTCTGTTCCACATTGTTCCAGGCGATCTGTAGTAGAAGCAGACTGTACACATCCTTTGATGTCAGCGGTCGGGTCGTCGGTAAATGCGCTCGAACGTAACCCTGTTAAACGATGAATGTCCTCACGTATGTTAACGGTGGCGATATATGTGTGACAGTGACCGGTGCCAGATGCGATGTCGGTAGTATGTCTTCGATGATCGATCCCACATGATAGTGATTCCTGCTGCGCCACCGTTTGTGCATGGTATTCATATACATAGGTCCCGCCTTCTCATGGACGCTGACTAAGCCAACGTCCCCTTCTCGAAATGGGAGGGTAAGCGTTTCGTACTCTACTTTGAAGAGCAGTCCCAAGCTTAGATAGTACCCAAAAGCCGCCTGGATCCTCTTAGCCATCGCATACGTCATAGGGAGAAATGTGTCAGGTGGCACATCATGGAAACGAGATGAAGTGTGACGAGAGACTCTCGCTACAGTATATCCATCGATCGTAGGGAGTTTAATTGTACAGTTGTGCGAGCTCTGCTCAACAACCGACGGTAGTTGTCCGCAGGCATTCCCGCCGTCTCCTTATGAAAGGTGATATCCAGACATCACAGGGCTTCCACCGCAGGTAAACGTCCTTCATTTTCTAGTCCACGCCCCATGTTCCTGTCTTTTGATTTTCGGAAGTTGACCTCTCTGTCAGCTGCCATCCCATACATCTGTAGCCAATCCATTGCCTAGCGTGCCTCCCTCTCAGTCCGGAGGAGAAACATAATATCATCTACGTATGCTCTACATTTGAATGAAAGATGCTATAGGGCGATTCAAGTAGGTGGATGGCGAAGACCTGCGAGGCACGTTTCTAAATCGGTCGCATACAGGAGGATCGACTAGGGGCAACCCTGCCTGATAGATTGTAGGATGTTAAAGTACACCCTTCCCCCATTGATCACCATTGCTGATATGTCACCATGCAACAGCCGCATCACCGCCGCGAGGTACGCGTGATCCACTCGATGAAAGGCATGGTCAAAATCTATGGCGAGCAGTGCGCCTCGGAGGCGACATGCCGCCATGAAGGCGACGAGGTCACGATAGTCCCCCAAGTCCGTGCGGATGTTGATTGTACCGACAAGACACGTCTGATCTGCACGTGTACGATCCGCCGCAGACGTTTGATACGACTGTCCAGTATGCGCACCGGCCTAAAGATCTTATAACCACTATTAAGGGGGTCGATGGGCGTTAATCACATGGTCTTTAGCTGGCACGCAGGTTCAGTATCAGGATAACGAGCCCTTGCTCACTTTGAACTGCAATCGGGAGTTCCTGCTTCAGAAGCTCATTAATCATACATATCATCATCGATGCCATAATGGTCACAAAGGCACAGAAAATCCCAACGGGAAACCGTCAGGGCATAAGTACTTCTTTGAGGCCTCTCGAGTAAACGCTTACTCCAACTCTTCGCTCGTAACTTCAGACAAGACGTCTGTTTCCCCATTCACACGCGTCGCGTCTGGGGTCTCGTCAAAGACGGTCCCCAGCTCCCTTCGCCCGCCCTCGTCGGTCCCATAGACTCTGATAAAACGATCCGTGAACACCTGTGCTATGTCCATGTTGTAAAACAACGGCTGCCGGCCGCTGTAGCCGAGCGGTTTTAGGCGCTTCAGTCCGGAACTACGCGGTTGCTACGGTCGAAGGTTCGAATCCTGCCATGGGCATGGATGTGTGTGATGTCCTTAGGTTAGTTATGTTTAAGTAGTTTACATTTACATTTATACTCCGCAAGCCTCCCAACGGTGAGTGGCGGAGGGCACTTTACGTGCCACTGTCATTACCTCCCTTTCCTGTTCCAGTCGCGTATGGATCGCGGGAAGAACGACTGCCGGAAAGCCTCCGTGCGCGCTCGAATCTCTCTAATTTTACATTTGTGATTTCATAGGGAGGTATAAGTAGGGGGAACCAATATATTCGATACCTCATCCAGAAACGCACGCTCTCGAAACCTGGACAGCAAGCTACACCACGATGCAGAGCGCCTCTCTTGCAGAGTCTGCCACTTGAGTCTGCTAAACATCTCCGTAACGCTATCACGCTTACCAAATAACCCTGTGACGAGACGCGCCGCTCTTCTTTGGATCTTCTCTATCTCCTCTGTCAACCCGACCTGGTACGGATCCCACACTGATGAGCAATACTCGAGTATAGGTCGAACGAGTGTTTTGTAAGCCACCTCTTATGTTGATGAACTACATTTTCTAAGGACTCTCCCAATGAATCTCAACCTGGCACCCGCCTTACCAACAATTAATTTTATATGATCATTCCACTTCAAATCGTTCCGTACGCATACTCCCAGATATTTTACAGAAGTAACTGCGACCAATGTTTGTTCCGCTATCATATAATCATACAATAAAGGATCCTTCTTTCTATGTATTCGCAATACATTACATTTGTCTATGTTAAGGGTCAGTTGCCTCTCCGTGCACCAAGTGCCTATCCGCTGCAGATCTTTTTGCATTTCGCTGCAATTCTCTAATGCTGCAACGTCTTTGTATACTACAGCATCATCCGCGAAAAGCCGCATGTAACTTCCGACACTGTCTACCAGGTCATTTATATATATTGTGAAAAGCAATGGTCCCATAACGCTCCCGCCGGCCGGGGCGGCCTAGCGGTTCTAGGCGCTTCAGTCTGGAACCGCGTGACCGCTGCGGACACAGGTTAGAATCCTGCCTCGAGCATGGATGTGTGTGATGTCCTTAGGTTAGTTAGGTTTAAGTAGTTCTAAGTTCTTGGGGACTGATGACCTCAGCTGTTAAGTCCCATAGTGCTCAGAGCCATGTGAACCATGACACTCCCCTGTGGCAAGTCAGAGGTTACTTTAACGTCTGTAGACGTCTCTCCATTGAGAACAACATGCTGTGTTCTGTTTGCTAAAAACTCTTCAATCCAGCCACACAGCTGGTCTGATATTCCGTAGGCTCTTACTTTGTTTATCAGGCAACAGTGCGGAACTGTATCTAACGCCTTCCGGAAGTCAAGGAAAATGGCATCTACCTGGGAATCTGTATCTAATGTTTTCTAGGTCTAATGAACAAATAAAGCGAGTTGGGTCTCACACGATTGCTGTTTCCGGAATCCATGTTGATCCCTACAGAGTAGATTCTGGGTTTCCAGAAGTGACATGATACGCGAGCAAAAAACATCTTCTAAAATTCTACAACAGATCGATGTCAGGGATACAGGCCTATAGTTTTGCGCATCTGCTCGACTACCCTTCTTGAAATGTGGAACTACCTGTGCTCTTTTCCAGTCATTTGGAACCTTCCGTTCCTCTAGAGACTTGCGGTACACGGCTGTTAGAAGGGGGGCAAGTTCTTTCGCGTACTCTGTGTAGAATCGAATTGGTATCCCGTCAGGTCCAGTGGACTTTCCTCTCTTGAGTGATTTCAGTTGCTTTTCTATTCCTTGGACACTTATTTCGATGTCAGCCATTTTTTCGTTCGTGCGAGGATTTAGAGAAGGAATTGCAGTGCGGTCTTCCTCTGTGAAACAGCTTTGGAAAAAGGTGTTTAGTATTTCAGCTTTACGCATGTCATCCTGTGTTTCAATGCCATTATCATCCCAGAATGTCTGGATATGCTGTTTCGATCCACTTACTGATTTAACGTAAGACCAGAACTTCCTAGGATTTTCTGTCAAGTCGGTACATAGAATTTTACTTTCGAATTCACTGAACGTTTCACGCATAGCCCTCCTTACGCTAACTTTGACATCGTTTAGCTTCTGTTTGTCTGAGAGGTTTTGGCTGCGTTTAAATTTGCAGTGAAGCTCTCTTTGCTTTCGCAGTAGTTTCCTAACTTTGTTGTTGAACCACGGTGGGTTTTTCCCGTCCCTCACAGTTTTACTCGGCACGTACCTGTCTAAAACGCATTTTACGATTGCCTTGAACTTTTTCCATAAACACTCAACATTGTCAGTGTCGGAACAGAAATTTTCGTTTTCATCTGTATGACAGATGACTACGCGACTTTACACGCCACAGATATTAAAACGCAAATCTGCCGCTGCTAAATACGAAAATACACAATGATTTGGCGGATTTAACCAAACAAGTGAGCTAAGAACACTCAAACATATTTTCAACTTGACTACAACACTTGTATCAACGCTAAATAAGCCATTTGCTGCTACTTGTGCACTACTGACACACTGCTCGGCGTCAGAAGGTTAACTGATGACTTCAGACGTCAAGTCCCATAGTGCTTAGAGCCATTTGAACAACGGCCTTCGCCGAGGTTGATTTCATGAATTAACATCCTGCGTCTGCGTCATCTTTCCCGTACCACATAATGCATCAGGAGTAGTTCGTTGGGCAGGCAGCCATGCGACCTCTGCGACCTCGCGCATACCACAGTACCCGCCATCCTTAGCGTTGCAATTTGGGCCCGCTTCGCCTTGACTCGGTGGACGGCTGTCTGACGTTCCGGTGAAGGCAGTTAAGCAAGTAGTTTCCTGAAGGCCTTTGAAGCAAAAGTCAGAGGTCCTGCGCTGCCATTGAGAAACCTTCTTCCCATAACCTACAAATGTCATCCTCAGAATTGTCTTTCCGCACTCGATCCATCGCTGTATGACAGAGCCGTATGCATTTCATCGGCGGAGGCAGTCGTGCCAAGTGTCCTACGCCATGAGGCGGCAATCCGCATCACGCAGATGGGAAACTTTAGTCTTCTAACTACTCCTCCATCTCCATACCAGTTGACCGGCAGGGGTAACCGTACAGATATATGTGTCGTCGTCTGTAAACACAGTTAGAAAAATTTCTGCGTCCACCGTCGACGTCGCTAACTCTCTTGAAACACAGACGTGATTAAAGCACCTTGCGGAGATGCTCGTAAAAAAAGGTGTATCCCGTTTGGTTGCGATGCTTCAAGTCATATGTATCGACTCATTCCATCCCGTTAACGAGCTCACGATGTTCTTAGCTGGGAGTGTAGTTAATATGTTGGTCCTTTCGGTCGGTCACTCGATAAAAATCTCCGCCGAGTATACAAGCACCTTAATATCTCTGGAACAAAGGTGTAACCTCGCGAGCGTAAAATTCTGCGCGTTCCCTTCCCTTATCAGAGCCTGATGACGCGTAAATATCGACCATATTCACGTTGCTTACGGTAACGGCCGTACCGCGGGCCGAAGGCAAATACTCCACATCATCTGCACGTATCCTTTCCTTCAGTAGTATCGCTGTGCCTACGCCTTTCTCGTCACATGAGAAACGCTAAATATTATAACCATAAATATCTGGGGGTGGGGAGAACACCCCATTTACCTGTTCAGCTCTACGTCTACGTTCGCAGCCCATAACATGTCACTGAGCATCTCGACGCTCACAGGCGTCCCAGTGCTAGTGGTGTTCATGGACCCTATCCGAGACGCTTGTTGCATGGCTGTCGGGGCACCTTCCGGTGGCTAATACCGCTGTACACAATTTGCACTCTTTCCACCTGCCCCCGCCATCCCCTGATGTGGTCCACCATTACTTCAATCTTACACTAGAAGAATATGTCAATACAGCTTCCTCAGCTTCATTTGGTCAACACTGGGGTGGGTATTGTAACCAAACTCCCAGCATCCCATCGTTGTCGTGTATTGCAGGTGCCATAGACTCCCCAGTGTTCCGTTGCCGTCGGCTGTACTCCTTCGCTGCCTCTGGGGTGTCGTCAGGGCAAGCAGGTGTCGCCATCTGACCGACCTTCCCAGCATCCACGCTAGGAAATTCTTCAGCACCCATGATCGGCTGATCTGTACACGTAAACGCCTCAGCATTCCTTTCTTGACGTTGTTAATCTTTCTCCACAGCGAGGCGCCGTTTCTTCCGGCGTTTTGATAATCTCTGTTTCCGTTGCCTAGCCTCCAACTCAGAACTCGGTATGGCCTCTTGATGTTCGTCGGGAACTTCAGAATCGTGCTCCATCGGATTGTCTCTGTCCATAACTGCCGTAGCCGAGGGGCCCACGAGCGTGTACGAAGACATTGCATTCAGCGAGCGCTGTGGCCAGTTCGGCGCAACGTCATTCTTCCATGTTTCGCTGTGATCTGCCAATATCCGTACGTTCCGGTATGTTTCTTTCGCATGTCCTACTACATCGCGTAATTCCGTGGAATAGGCCACAGGGTTTCACCGCCGGTTGCAGAGTGAGTGGATGGTTACCCTGTGGCAGCTGTAACAACCTTCTATGGGTACATTCTTAACATACGTGACGCTCCTTTCCATACCCAAAGCATGTTCGTGGTTGTCCATCACCGCTGACAGTGGTCCTATAACCAGCGATATACAGGCATGACATGTTTTAGTATTTCGATCCGTATTTATCTGACGCCATTGAGGACCTGATATGTTTCGAAATTCGTCCATTTTTTTCAGGCATATGGGTTAAAACCGTTCCGTAAGGACGTAATGCGTCGATCACCAATTCTCCAGGCACCTCGAACGTGAGCTCAAAGACTCTGTTTGTAGTACATACTGGCCGGCCGGAGTGGCCGTGCGGTTCTAGGCGCTACAGTCTAGAACCGAGCGACCTCTACGGTCGCAGGTTCGAATCCTGCCTCGGGTATGGATGTGTGTGATGTCCTTAGGTCAGTTAGGTTTAATTAGTTCTAAGTACTAGGCGACTGATGACCTCAGAAGTTAAGTCGCATAGTGCTCAGAGCCATTTGAACCATTTTGTAGTACATACTGGCGTGTTCAACTGTAACCGCTCCAAAATTGCCGTCCAAATGACGGAAACTAAGTCCTTGTAGGTGTCGGAGTGGTATTTCGTCACACAGCGCCCCATTAATGAGTTTGACGTAGACCACATCGAGCGAAGTGGCGCAGTGGTTAGCAAAATGGTTCAAATGGCTCTGAGCACTATGGGACTTAACATCTTAGGTCATCAGTCCCCTAGAACTTAGGACTACTTAAACCTAACTAACCTAAGGACATCACACACATCCATGCCCGAGGCAGGATTCGAACCTGCGACCGTAGCAGTTGCGCGATTCCAGATTGAAGCGCCTAGAACCGCCCGACCACCAGCGGCCGGCAGTGGTTAGCACACTGAACTGACACTCGAGAGAACAACGGTTCAAACCCGAGTCCGGCCATCCTGATTTAGGTTTCCGTGATTTCCCTAAATCGCTTCAAGCAAATGCCGGCATGGTTCCTTTGAAAAAGGGTACGGCCGCCTTCTTTCTCCATCTTTCTCTAATCCGATGAGACCAATGCCCTTCCCCGAATCAATCAACCAACCAACATAGACCAAATAATGTGTAACTTACATTCTGAAGTCTTCTTGTAACCGGTAGTTTTAACTGAACGCCACCAAACAATATTTAAATTTTTCATACACGATAGCTGTGCTGCGGTTTATTTCCAAAGGCTAAGCATTACTAATGTGTATCGATAGTAGGATATTTCGTTAACTACTCACTCACCATGGGAATGTGAACGATTTCAGTATGCCTGGCGGCACAACACTGGGTAACGTGGAACCACTGATTGTCGTGTTTTCTTCTTGTGTTAAGAAGAGCAAGTATTGTTAAATAAATCCCCCTTCCTCTACATTCCTTGACACACGAGGGACAGGAAGATCATCTTTCTTTACACCCTGATGTAACATTCTTTAAGTCATCAGCATAGAAAACAAAAACACAAATAAGGTTTACATAAAGAAGACTTTTAGTTATAGGCAAAGCTGAATATTAGATTAAAGTAAAAATTTCTGTTTTAGAGATGGAAGAATTTAAGTCTTGAAGAGAGAAGACTTCAAGTTTTAAAAACTGAGAATATAAATTACTTCTGACATTTGAATAAATTTAAATTCCAAGAGGACAACGTTAAACTTAAGATAAGTATTTTGCTCTGAAAATGACGTCTCATTTCCTGAGAAAGACGGAACAATAAAACAAGTAATATTAAGGTCGTTCTCTGAACTAAAGACTGCCTTGAAAGATGATTCCGTTCCAGCTGGAGAAACGTTACGGTTTTTTCATTTTTTTATCCACTTCTTTAACCGAACTGTAAACAGGTACATCTAAAATCCGTAAACATTTTTGAGGAAACTTCCTATTCACAAGTTTTCTTCAATTTATTAATCAAGCTCCGTACATTTCACAATGAATACCAAATGATAATTCAGAACTGCACACTTGCTACTATCTGTATTTTCTGTTTGAAATGGAATAGTTTTTTTCCTTGTACATTCACAGTTTGTTCATTACAGTGCGCTATTCAGCACTTTGTTAACTCCCACTTCCAAATTTCATACGTTTGTGGGAGTTCTGAAACGAAAGATGCGTATGACACAATACTTGTGTAGACACAGTCTGTTTCGAGGTCAAAATTATTGATTACTGAAGTTTTGAGAAGGCTCACGATGTCCTTAACCTTTGTTTAGTGTAAATAGGCTTGCGTTATAAGGTAATTATAGTAAGTGCATAATTAATATGTGTAAGGTCGTAACGTTTATTCATAACTTGATAGATACCCGTTAGAGGCAAACTACTCATTGGAAATGTTTTCTCTTACATTACATTGAGGTAATAAAAGTTGTGGGATACCTCTTAACATCGTTTCGGATCTCTTTTTTCCCGGCGTAGTGCAGCAACTCGACTTGGCGTGGACTCAACAAGTCGTTGGAAGTCTCCTGCAGAAATATTGAGACTTGCAGCCTCTATAGCCGTCCATAGGCGCTAAATTCTTTCCGGTGTAGGATTTTGTGTACGAACTGACCTCTCGATGATGTTCCATAAATGTTCGATGGGATTCGTGTCGGGCTGTCTGGGTGGCCTAATCATTCGCTGTATTGTCCATAACTTCCTTAAAACCAATGGTGAACAATTGCGTCCCCATAAAAATTCCATCTTTGTTCGGGATCATGAGGCCTATAAATGGCTGCAAATGAACTTCAGGTAGCCGAACATAACCATTTCCAGTCAATGATCGGTTCAGTTAGACCAGAGGACCCAGTCAATTCTACGTAAACACTCCCCACAACATTACGGGGCCACAACCTTCTTGAACGGTGCCTTGTTGACGTCTGGGGTCCATGGCTTCGTGGGGTCTGCGCTACCCTCGAACACTACCATCAGCTCTTATCATTTGAAATCAGGACTGATCCCACCAGGTCATAGTTTTTCAGGCGCCTAGGGTCCAACCGATATGGTCACGAGCCCAGGAGGGGCACTGCAAGACATGTGCAGTTAGCAAAGGCGCTTGCGTCGGTCGTCCGCTACCATAGCCCATTAACGCCAAATTTAGCCGCACTGTCCTAAAGGATATGTTCGTCGCACATCCACATTAATTTCTGAGGTTATTTCACGCAGTGTTGCTTGTCTATTAGCACTGACGCTGCACTCGGTAGTTAAGTGAAAGCCTTCGTCCGCTGCGTTGTCCGTGTTGAGAGATAATGCCTGAAATTCGGTATTCTCGGCACACTCTTGTCAGTGTGTATCTTGGAATATTGAATTCCCTAATGATTTCCGAAATATAATGTCCCATGCGTCTAGCTACAACTGCCATTCCTCGTTCAGAGGCTGTTAATTCCCGTCGTGCGGCCATAATCACGTCGAAAATCTTTTCGCGTGAATCATCTGTGTACAAATCACAGCTCCGCCATTCCACTCCTCTTTTATACCTTGCGTACGCGGTACTACCGCCACCTGTATGTGTGCATACCGCTATCCCATGATTTTCGTCAACTCAGTGTATTTACAATAGTTTACAATGCTCTGTTAGATTCACGATAGCACGTGCGTACAATTCCGGTGGTTTACATTTTCGACAGGAGAGGAAATTTATTAGGCGTTGTCCGACAGGTAGCAAAAAATGTGAGTATTGGAGGGTACAACATCAGAAGAGTAAATGCTGAGAGGAATGAATTTCCAGCCTGGCAACTAGATAGCTTCGTTTTTAAGACCAATGGAGCACGACAGGCGTTATTTAGCAGTTCGTGTTTCGTCTGAGAGTTGTGGCAGTGTGATTCGTTTGAGGGTTGAGACCGTAGTCTATGTTAATTGTTGTACATTTCAGTTATTGTATATTACAGACTTCTTCACTGATGTGTCGGTGTTTTCACAGAAAGAAGTGTGGTTGCGGTAACACACCGAATAAATTATAGTTACGCAATTACTCTGTAACGACCCACAAGAAACGGTGGGTCCCTTATACTAAAATAATCAAAAGATACCCTGAACGTCTTCTGTTAGTTTGTTGGTGGATTTCTTATTCACCCTGTAAATCGCGTCTCCTAGGAGATCGAACGTTGGCAGAACTCATTCGTCATCCTCGTTCGGGTGAAGCACCTGGCATGACGGGCTGGGGCACTATTAGCTACATAACACGATCAATTTAGATTTGCATACCAGGTAATTATAATAGCAGCCTTTACATTTGTAACGTGTTGAGGTTCACTTGGAGGTACCCATGACGTTATCTTCTAACAAGATCAAGCTAAAACGCATGTGTCTCATACTGTACTGACATAAATCGATACGGAAACAAAAATAATAATAATAAAAATTCAAATGTGTGTGAAATCTTATGGGACCTAACTGCTAAGGTCATCAGTCCCTAAGCTTACACACTAGTTAACCTAAATTATCCTAAGGACAAACACACACACACACCCATGCCAAAGGGAGGACTCGAACCTCCGCCGGGACCAGCCGCACAGTCCATGATTGCAGCGCCTAAGACCGCTCAGCTAATCCCGCGCGGCGATACGGAAACCGACAGACTAGTCTGCAAACACGTGGTAGCAACCACGAGTGATAAACAGTATCACAGAGTTGACGTAACTCTCAATGACGTAGCCACATCTCTCATCCAAGCATAGTTCGTCTCTATGTACAACTGGCTTAGAGCCACTGTTGCCTCCACAAGTAGTAGCTCTGACTACGAATTGCTGTACCCTCTATAACCCCAAATCACCAAGAAACGTTATCGTGTATTCTCTCTGCTATACCATATACGCACAGTAAGTAAACTTTCCTCATTTATGTGCTTCCTGGTGTTGCTGTTTTAGTAGGCAGTAGTATATTATGAATGGAGAAGAAATCCACATTTTTGCCAACATGGGATATACACTGAAGAGCCAAAGAACTTGGTACATTTACCTAATATCGTGGAGGGCCCCCAAGAGCAAGCACAAGTGCCGCAAAACGAAGTGGCATGGACTCAACGAATGTCTGAAATAGTGCTGGAGGGAATTGACACCATGAATCCGGCAGAGTTGTCCATAAATCCGTAAGAGTACGAGGGTCTCTTCTCAACAGCATGTTGCAAGACATCCCAGATATGTTCAATAATGTTCATGTGTGGGGAGTTTGGTGGCCAGCGTAGGTGTTTAGACTCTTATGAGTGTTCTTGGAGCCATTCTGTAGCAATTCTGGACGTGTGAAATGACGCATTGTCCTGATGGAATTGCCCAAGTCCGTCGGAATGCACAATGGACATGAATGGATGCAGGTGATCAGACAGGATGCTTACGTATGTGTCACCTGTCAGAGTCGTATCCAGACTATCAGGGGTCCCATATCACTCCAACTGCACACGCCCCACACCATTACAGAGCCTTCACCAGCTTGAACAGTCCCCTGCTGACATGCAGGGTCCATGGATTCATGAGGTTGTCTCCACACCCGTAGACGTCCATCCGCTAGATACAATCTGAGACGAGACTCGTCCGACCAGGCAACATGTTTCCAGTCATCAACAGTATAATGTCAGTGGTGATGGGCCTAGGCAAGGCGTAAAGCTTTGTGTCGTGCAGTCATCAAGTGTACACGAGAAGGACCTTCGGCTCCGATAGTCCATATCGATAATGTTTCGTTGAATGGTTCGCATGCTGACACTGTTTGATGGCCCAGCATTGAAATCTGAAGTAGTTTGCGAAAGGGTTGCACTTCACGATTCTCTTCAGTCGTCGTTGGTCCCGTTCTTGCAGGATCTTTTTCCAGCAGCATCAATGTTCGAGATTTGATATTTTACCATATTCCTGATATTCACGGTGAAATGGTAGTACGGGAATATCCTCACTTCATCGCTACCTCCGAGGTGCTGTGTTCCATCGCTCGTGCACCGAATATAACACCACGTTCAAAATCACTTAAATCTTGATAACCTGCCATTGTAGCAGCAGAAACCGATCTAACAACTGCGCCAAACACTTGTCTTATATAGGCGTTGCAGATCGCAACGCCGTATTCTGGCAGTTTGCTTATCTCTGTATTTGAATACGCATGCCTATACCAGTTTCTTTGGCGCTTCAGTGTAAAATACCTCATCAACAGTATAATGTCAGTGGTGATGGGCCTAGGCAAGGCGTAAAGCTTTGTGTCGTGCAGTCATCAAGTGTACACGAGAAGGACCTTCGGCTCCGATAGTCCATATCGATAATGTTTCGTTGAATGGTTCGCATGCTGACACTGTTTGATGGCCCAGCATTGAAATCTGAAGTAGTTTGCGAAAGGGTTGCACTTCACGATTCTCTTCAGTCGTCGTTGGTCCCGTTCTTGCAGGATCTTTTTCCAGCAGCATCAATGTTCGAGATTTGATATTTTACCATATTCCTGATATTCACGGTGAAATGGTAGTACGGGAATATCCTCACTTCATCGCTACCTCCGAGGTGCTGTGTTCCATCGCTCGTGCACCGAATATAACACCACGTTCAAAATCACTTAAATCTTGATAACCTGCCATTGTAGCAGCAGAAACCGATCTAACAACTGCGCCAAACACTTGTCTTATATAGGCGTTGCAGATCGCAACGCCGTATTCTGGCAGTTTGCTTATCTCTGTATTTGAATACGCATGCCTATACCAGTTTCTTTGGCGCTTCAGTGTAAAATACACCGCATGAGACTGTGGAAACGTAATTACCTGGTTCTGTGCGAAGCATAATAGGGTAACCTAGGACATAAATATCTGTGGCATAAGAGAAGAAATCCCCCACCAACTTGTAACGTAACTGAATGCAGTTGCATACCGGTATTGACCAGTGACCAATGACGAACGACTTTATAACTATTCTGCTCCTATACCAAACATTCCTTTCTTCTTAATATGTAACTAACGATACAACTTAGCATGAAATTCACATAATATGTCAAACCCTGCACGACAAATCGGCAAGGACTCTGTTGACTGTGCTGTTTTACTGTCAGTAGGACGCATCTGTTACATAAGAATAATTCCATGATTTTACTCTTTATCTCAGTAGACACTAAGCAGCATAGTTATGTACTAGGCAAACATTATTTGATGCGACCTACAAGGGGTTTAGTATTTCCGTAAGAGGCTTCTACTGGTACCTTCGTAATGTCACGTATCAAAGCCTCAATGCCTGAAACACACTGATCGGCAGTTAAGACTCCATACTCTCACGAACCACTGTTTCCATTAGTTTTAACAATTACTCACGGTCAGAGTTGGTCTTTTCGTTGACCACACGAAACGTAAGATTAAATTTGGTTACTGTACTTACAGGCACAATAGTAGCTTGCTCTTGATTCAGTTTCTGATTATTTCTAAGACAGTATCATTTTGTGTACAAAATTGTCACCAGTCTTTTATTGCCCTGTAGGAGCTTTTACTTCCATCAGTCTAGCACGCCGGTTTAATATTTGGTCCTACCTGCAGAAAAATCTGAAAATTTCAGTCCTCTCCTTCTCAAAAGCCTACTTTATGTCACCGCAGTGCAACTTAAGCATCTGCTCCATGAACCATAACACTGAACTTCTAGTTAGTGAGAGATGCAGGGTTTTTAGTTTCTGGAGATTCGTATTTTAAGCCTAAAGGTGCACTGCTTTTCTTCAAAACGTTTTGATTATGCTACTAAAATGCTTGCTGTATTATCTTACATTATGCTGTACTCAATATGTTTAAGTCTTTGTTTCACAGAGACAAGGATACAGTTGTACAGTCACTAGTTTTTATCCCTTTTTCTTTTCACTTCCTTTATTTATTCTGACTCCACACCTTGTGCCAACATTGTAAAAGGCATTTTACTCCAACTCTTTTTTTCGATTTATGGCGCTGCTTTCAGATTCCGTTTCCTTCTTGATGACAGTTGATTTACAAAATGAAAGCCATGTGCATGCTCCGAAATTGCACCAAATATTTTTGCCGTTCATATTGAACATTAACCAATGGCCTTTCAATATTTTCCAAGTACATTCAGTAATATATAACATTAACTTTCATTTCGTTCGCTCTGCATAATAGGCCACACAGCGGCCAAATATATGGCTTCGAACGCTCCTAATTTACAAGAAGAAAAATACGCGATGCAAAATCTATATTTTGATAACTCACTGTATCACAATTAGCTGCTTCGATATTCAGTGGATACTTCTCTTGGCATTTTATCTCCATAAATATTCACTAATGAGCAGTTCAATTAGAGATAGCTGCTGTGTCAGGGGGAGAGAGAGTGGGAGTGGGTAGGGGTGGGGAAGGGAGGGGGAGGAAGTGACGGAGCGAGTTCCTCTCAGCACGGCGGGTGGAATATTTCAATATTTCATCATGGCACGTGACAGGACACCGTCAAACCTTTTACTGGCTCTGGGCGGGACGGTTGATGTGTAAGACTTGCGATCTCGATCCATTTGATTCCAGCAAAACTTTTTCAGTCCGATGCATGGAAAATCCAATTTTGATGTCGTGCAAGCACTCTGCTCTACATTTGCCTCCGGGTGAAGAGTAAACTGTGCCTGCCTTGATTCGCAGAAAGCTCCCGCCTCCAAAATACTGCCAACGGCAACGGGATGTTGATGACATATGCGACTGTGATTATCGCGGGTACAGAAAAATTAGTGGAGCAAGTTACCAGGGAGTTAGAGCGCCATACAGGACCACGCCCTGCGTGGTAAAGAGACCACCACAGCACCAGAGCCGTTTAGCGCAGCGAATATCAAGTTGGTTGTACGCGGGATGGAAAAATATCGCTTGACTGACAAGGCGCGTTACGGTCGCTGGTTATGAGATTTTCGTGTTGGATCTTTACATGGGATAAGTGGTCTAAAAATCAAATATATACTTCTGTTCGTCTAAAGCAAGCGGGAGGGTAGCTGTACTTTCAGCCACACACTCCATGGCTCCATCGCCCCCGAATTGTGTGAAAATGATTCTTCCTTAAAGAAGACTTAGATATGATCTGAATTTGCCATATAGTTCCCTCCCACCTCAGGTTCTCGTTCATCACTACCTAACAGGGTCCGCACTCATCTACCATTCCAGCTCATGTACTGATGGGTTTACATGTTACGGATCAAAAATTATCTACCCACAACTGTTAAGCCTTTCGTGGCCACTTGTTAGCAAACTGCTAGGTGGCTTCTGTCTGGTGTTCTTCGGCCGACGTTTTTATGATGATTTTTCTGGCGTTGTCAGAGCTTCATCCTCCATTGCTGGTGGTGGACTGGAGTCCAGCTGGTGGCTGCAGATTATATGTGCCTGGCGCGCCAACGTCCAATGGCATTACTGTGAGTGTTCATTCTGTGGTTCTCCCCTTGTTACCTGCAAGGTCGTTCGCTGCAGCATGGGAATCTTGGAACCGTTCAGCATGAGGTTTTCTTCTTCTGATATAGATAAATTTTCCTTGAGACATTTTAGTCTAATCTTTATCTACGATGATGATATATTTCGATATCCATAAGTTAGACACAGGTTATCATTACATCCACATCTCTCCTATCGACTCTTCAATGTAGTCATAGTAATTGAGCAACTGAGGTTAACTGCACTCCAGTTTTACTAATCTCAGTTTCTTCTTCCTTGCTGAAGATATTGTCCTGTTTGTGGATTTCTATAGCTTCTCTGAAAAAGCGAGTGTGATAGCACTTCTCTACAGCAAGAACTTCCACGTCGGCGAATTTTAATGGTTCAAATGGCTCTGAGCACTATGGGACTCAACTGCTGTGGCCATCAGTCCCCTAGAACTTAGAACTACTTAAACCTTCCTAACCTAAGGACATCACACACATCCATGCCCGAGGCAGGATTCGAACCTGCGACCGTAGCAGCAGCGCGGCTCCGGACTGGAGCGCCTAGAACCGCACGGCCACCACGGCCGGCCCGAATTTTAATAAGTGATCGGTCTCATACAGAACGTGCTCCACCTAGGCGGATTTTTCCACCTGCCTATAAGCGGCATTGCATCAACGACAACACTACACTATGCTTAAGCATCATTAGCAAACAGTCGCAGATTGCTGCTCACGCCGTGCGGGATTAGCCATGCGGTCTGAGGGGCTGCAGTCATGGACTGTGCGGCTGGTCCCGGCGGAGGTTCGAGTTCTCCCTCGGGCATGGGTGTGTGTGTGTTTGTCCTTAGGATTGTTTGGGTTAAGTAGTGTGTAAGCTTAGGGACTGACGACTTTAGCAATTAAGTCCCGTAAGATTTCACACACACATTTGAACTTTTGTGCTCCTCACGCTGTCACACAGATGGTTTATGTATAAAGAGAAGAAGAGCGGTACTTTCAAGATTCTCTGGGGCACTGCTGACGATACCATTGTCCAGGACTGCGTACTAGATTTTATTACTTAAACTGTGACCGGTCGCTTCTACACTCCTGGAAATGGAAAAAAGAACACATTGACACCGGTGTGTCAGACCCACCATACTTGCTCCGGACACTGCGAGAGGGCTGTACAAGCAATGATCACACGCACGGCACAGCGGACACACCAGGAACCGCGGTGTTGGCCGTCGAATGGCGCTAGCTGCGCAGCATTTGTGCACCGCCGCCGCCAGTGTCAGCCAGTTTGCCGTGGCATACGGAGCTCCATCGCAGTCTTTAACACTGGTAGCATGCCGCGACAGCGTGGACATGAACCGTATGTGCAGTTGACGGACTTTGAGCGAGGGCGTATAGTGGGCATGCGGGAGGCCGGGTGGACGTACCGCCGAATTGCTCAACACGTGGGGCGTGAGGTCTCCACAGTACATCGATGTTGTCGCCAGTGGTCGGCGGAAGGTGCACGTGCCCGTCGACCTGGGACCGGACCGCAGCGACGCACGGATGCACGCCAAGACCGTAGGATCCTACGCAGTGCCGTAGGGGACCGCACCGCCACTTCCCAGCAAATTAGGGACACTGTTGCTCCTGGGGTATCGGCGAGGACCATTCGCAACCGTCTCCATGGAGCTGGGCTACGGTCCCGCACACCGTTAGGCCGTCTTCCGCTCACGCCCCAACATCGTGCAGCTCGCCTCCAGTGGTGTCGCGACAGGCGTGAATGGAGGGACGAATGGAGACGTGTCGTCTTCAGCGATGAGAGTCGCTTCTGCCTTGGTGCCAATGATGGTCGTATGCGTGTTTGGCGCCGTGCAGGTGAGCGCCACAATCAGGACTTCATACGACCGAGGCACACAGGGCCAACACCCGGCATCATGGTGTGGGGAGCGATCTCCTACACTGGCCGTACACCACTGGTGATCGTCGAGGGGACACTGAATAGTGCACGGTACATCCAAACCGTCATCGAACCCATCGTTCTACCATTCCTTGACCGGCAAGGGAACTTGCTGTTCCAACAGGACAATGCACGTCCGCATGTACCCCGTGCCACCCAACGTGCTCTAGAAGGTGTAAGTCAACTACCCTGGCCAGCAAGATCTCCGGATCTGTCCCCCATTGAGCATGTTTGGGACTGGATGAAGCGTCATCTCACGCGGTCTGCACGTCCAGCACGAACGTTGGTCCAACTGAGGCGCCAGGTGGAAATGGCATGGCAAGCCGTTCCACAGGACTACATCCAGCATCTCTACGATCGTCTCCATGGGAGAATAGCAGCCGGCATTGCTGCGAAAGGTGGTTATACACTGTACTAGTGCCGACATTGTGCATGCTCTGTTGCCTGTGTCTATGTGCCTGTGGTTCTGTCAGTGTGATCATGTGATGTATCTGACCCCAGGAATGTGTCAATAAAGTTTCCCCTTCCTGGGACAATGAATTCACGGTGTTCTTATTTCAGTTTCCAGGAGTGTATTATTGTCACGGGATAACTCTTGTATGTTATTTCTCGTAACAAAAGACAACGTTCAAGTTATCTATGCGTAAGTTCTATACCAAGATATGCTTATCAAGTAAATTACTTCTTTATTGCTACCAACGAATTACAGATACTTGTTGTTGTTGTGGTCTTCAGTCCTGAGACTGGTTTGATGCAGCTCTCCATGCTACTCTATCCTGTGCAAGCTTCTTCATCTCCCAGTACCTACTGCAACCTACATCCTTCTGAATCTGCTTAGTGTATTCATCTCTTGGTCTCCCTCTATGATTTTTACCCTCCACGGTGCCCTCCAATGCTAAATTTGTGATCCCTTGATGCCTCAGAACATGTCCTACCAACCGATCCCTTCTTCTAGACAAGTTGTGCCACAAAATTCTCTTCTCCCCAATCCTATTCAATACCTCCTCATTAGTTACGTGATCTACCCACCTTATCTTCAGCATTCTTCTGTAGCACCACATTTCGAAAGCTTCTATTCTCTTCTTGTCCAAACTAGTTATCGTCCATGTTTCACTTCCATACATGGCTACACTCCATCACAGATACTTATCAACATAAAATTAAATGTATATCTTGGGTAACTTAAAATTATTCCAATATCCACAAGGCAGGCATAGTTTATCACTACATCTACATCGCTCCTAACGACACTTCGACGTAGTCGGAGTAAGTGAACAACTAAGGTTCTCTGCACTCCAGTTTTACTGATCTCAGTCAGAACCAGCTTCTTGTTACGTACACACAGACAAATACCAGTACCCATTCCTGTATGTTCCTTACAAATAGGACTGGAACAAAGAAGGCAACGATACTATATGTATTTGTTTTTTTCTTTTAAGGTCGTAGTGTCATTTGGTTTTTCTCTTGATTCACTTGCAACTTCAGCTGTAGGTAGATTGTCGATCCAAACAATACCTTTTATTTTCTCCTTCAAGTGGTGTGATATTCTAGGAATTGACGTAATTTTGACCATATGGCCTTTTTAAGCATCATACTCAGTTCCGTAAGGAATCTTAACCTTCAATTAAGTTATTTGTATTCATCTTGTTTTCCTGAGTTAGAGAATTTATTGCTCAAATGTTCAGAAAACTGAAAACCATCGTAAGAAGGAAGCGGGTGCTTATTCTTGAAACAGAATACTCCGATTTCAGACGATCGAAAATACCTCCGTCCCCTCTTCTGTGTGACTGTAGAATGCTTAAGCTTTATTGGTTCAAATGGCTCTGAGCACTATGGGACTAAACTTCTGAGGTCATCAGTCCCCTAGAACTTAGAACTACTTAAACCTAACTAACCTGAGGACATCACACACATCCATGCCCGAGGCAGGATTCGAACCTGCCACCGTAGCTGTCGCGCGGCTCCAGACTGTAGCGCCTAGAACCTCTCGGCCACTAGCGGCCGGCACTTCAGCTTTATTCGCTTCGACACTTCCAGCGTCTATGCTATTGGCACTGTGCAAGTTATTACGATTAGTTCATTCTATTATTCCTCATGTTTGGAACGTATGAGCAAATGAGGAAATTGTGGCGTGATTTCTCTCTAAATGGGAAAATGGTGCTATTTACTCGCCTACCACTTCTCGACAGCAGTTTTGCTGGAACTTCACTCTTATTCCTCGGCAGAGTATCTCCTACTGTTAGTCGATGAATAGAGAACAGATTGTTATCGACTGGTAAAATAGGTGTATATCGACAAGTTCCCGCTTCGATTTCAGTGGATCGACTTTGTAGGTACACCACACTCCCTGCATCATTGGGTACTTTATATGGATCATCAGGCTGTTTGCCTGTATGTGCTTCCATTTTGGGTGTAAAATGTTATGCTATCACAGACTGCATGTAGTTACATACCGCATTTTGTTGACTTTTTTGGAAAATACTGCCTGAAGTTGCAACGTCCACGGAATGTGTCCAGTAACACGTCTATGGTTGTCAATGCTCTTGCACTATAAATATTTCTGTAAATGGCACCAGATTATCTGTTTTCTTTTACAGTGCCCTTGTAGACTTGCCACTATACAGCTTGGCGAAAAGTATGGAGTCTCCGGTTGTTCACCGACGCAATAAAATACCTGGTGCAGTCCAGTCAGTGGTCCATGGTTGTTCGGTATTGAAATGGTCTGACTTTTTCACTCTTGCGAGGTATAAAACACCAAAGGAAACAGATAATTTCTCGAAACCTATCTGGGGGCAGTCTTGAGCACTGCCATTCTGTCTAGTTCTTGACTTGTGTGTCTTACAGTTCGGCCTATTACACTGTTATAAAGAGTAGTTTCGAGTAATCCACAAACGTTTTCGATTTTTTTTTCTTTTTCCCTTTATACCTGGAAGCTGTTTCACAATATTCGGACGAGGAGTTTTTGAACGAGGGGTGTATGACGAGTGTTTATAGTTAAAGTGCGGCTACTCATGGACGTCCATTGCGGGCTGTAACTGTCGTATGACAGCGAAACTAGGCAGATATGCTGAAACGTTAATGCAGAACAGATTCAAGGTGGAAAAAATATTAGCTAAAATTTCCACCACCAGATGCAAATCTGTCAATCTACACTGTCAGTATGAGGGTGTGCCATCCATTTTGTCATTCGACAAGCCATAAAGAGAGAGAAAAGTATGGCTACCGAGAAGAAAGACTATACTCTGTTGGTGAAACTGTTTTATGTAAGCGGCAGCAATTAAAGTGCTGTCCTGAGACAGTATCGCCGTCTAAATCTGAGGACAAGCTCAATGGTTTAAAGAAGATGATAATGAAATTCGAAACCACGGATGAGTTTGCTGTGGCAGCTAGAAGAGGAAGGCGTCCTATTCCGTTGTAAGTTACTGACGAAGTTTCTGTTGCTGTAAATGATCATGCAGCACGTGCCCCGGGTAGTGTTATTGCTATCAGAGGTGTACAAATTTTTATTCCCGCCTTCCTGCCCCAGTCTCCGACGCAACCATAAAAGCAGCTCAACCTGCCCCAACGGAGTCACCAGAGTACATGTGTATCGAAGCACAGTGGTTAAAGGGGGCCAACTTGTCTTCCCGATAGCCTGGAAAGCTTCACTGGATTCGTTCAGTCTGCTGCACTGATAGGTTCCGCTATCAGTGCACCGTGACTACAGAAACCTAGGTACATTTTTGCATAGGTAGGTTCGCTTTATTTATGTTTACGATGGGAGTAGCAAAATGAAAAAGACCAAACTTAAAGGAGATTGAGGACAAATTAAGAATTGGGGAGTACATACGAGCTACGAAACAGAGCGCAAGTCCAACTGGGGAGAAGCTGTCGTGTGTTTATGAGGCAGCTTCGAATAAATCGGTAGGTGCTTCGCAATACAAACTGTCTAAAAAGTTACTAAATGCACATTCGGGAGCCTCTAGTACGTTACGACATGTTTGTAGATTTTAACAGCAGTTTCCACTCTCCATAAATATATTGAAAGGTGACAAAGACACATTAGCTGACAAGTATGTGGAAACGTGTGCTATGGACTTGAGCCATTTGGCAGGATACAGGGTGATTTCTTCCACTGTGTACAAACTCTAGGGATTGATCGAAGAGAGGATGCGTAACAAAAATGATCTAATGAAATTCTGTCCGGAAATGCATGGTTTCCATGGCAGAGACCATTTCTTCAATCACATTTTGTTACAGAGACTGCGGTCTGTTACGCGCTGTACCATGCAGCCACAGTTACAGTATGCATGGTTTCCTCCGAGAGGCTGGTACTATTAGTCATATGTCATGCGCCAGAGCGCCCCCTCCTGCCGCATTAGTTAGTAATGTTGTGTCCGATTCACCTCTCTTGATGACTCACCTTGTTGTGGATGTACTACAGAGTTGTGCACAATGGTTCCGTATTCGAATCGAGAGCTTGCCGTCATTGTGTTTACTTCCGGAAAGGCAAATGACAACGGGCGACGGGCAGCAAGGTTGTATCAGGAGATGTATCCCCGCCGACAACAACTACTACAGCATTCAACGTTTGCAACAGTGTTCCGCCGTTTATCTGAGACAGGGCTGTTTCAGGAAGCAGGAAATCATGGTGACGTACCCGTAATGTCCGAACACCGGACTTGGAGGAAAATGTGATTAACACTGTGGAAGACTACCACCGTGTGGGTACCAGACAGTTAGCCCGCCAGTTCAGAGTAAGCCAGAAGACCGTGTGGAACATACTCCATGACAATTGTTACTATCCTTATCAATTACAGCATGTACAGAGCTTAATAGTGACAGAGTTTCCACATAGGGAGCAGTTTTGTCACTGATTTCTTCACCAGGCAACCATGATTCCGGGATCTGTGTCATCCATCCTATTCACGGATGAAGCCACCTTTATGTGGAGCAGTTCTTCAACTTTCATAGAAATCATCTGTGGGATAGTACGCAGGACCCCCATGGTACAGTGACAGCGCATTATCAGCATCGGTGTAGCCTTAATGTGTGGTCCGGGATAATAAACGACCGTATTTTGGGACCAGTCTTCATTCCACGACACCTCACAGGCCGGAACTATCGGCGTTTCTTACAGGTGACTTTGCCTCCCCTGCTGGAAGAGGTGCCATTGATGATTCGGAGGGTTACGTGGATGATACACGATGGTGCTCCAGCCCACTTCACCGTAAACGTCCGGACGCAACTCATTCGTGTCTTCCCTGGGCGATGGATCGGATGAGGGAGGTCCACTTGAATGGCCTGCTCATTTACTGGATCTCAACCCGTGTGACTTCTGTTTATGTTGCCATCTCAAAAGTATCATGTATGCAGACCCCATTCCAGATGTGGAGACAATGGAGCAGCGTATTCATGAATGGACAGTGTCTTGAAAGGAGGATATAAGATGAACATCAACAAAAGCAAAACGAGGATAATGGAATGTAGTCGAATTAATTCGGCTGATGCTGATGGAATTAGATTAGGAAATGAGACACTTAAAGTAGTAAAGGAGTTTTGCTATTTGCGGAGAAAAATAACTGATGATGGTCGAAGGATATAAAATGTAGACTGGCAATGGCAAGGAAAGCGTTTCTGAAGAAAAGAAATTTGTTAACATCGAGTATAGATTTAAGTGTCAGGAAGTCGTTTCTGAAAGTATTTGTATGGAGTGTAGCCATGTATGGAAGTGAAACATGGATGATAAATAGTTTGGACAAGAAGAGAATAGAAGCTTTCGAAATGTGGTGCTACAGAAGAATGTTGAAGATTAGGTGGGTAGATCACATAACTGATGAGGAGGTATTGAATACAATTGGGGAGAAGAGGAGTTAGTGGCACAACTTGACAAGAGGAAGGGACCGGTTGGTAGGACATGTGCTGAGGCTTCAGGGGATCACAAATTTAGTATTGGAGGGCAGCGTGGAGGGTAAAAATCGTAGAGGGAGACCAAGAGATGAATACACTAAGCAGATTCAGAAGGATGTAGGTTGCAGTAGGTACTGGGAGATGAAGAAGCTTGCACAGGATAGAGTAGCATGGAGAGCTGCATCAAACCAGTCTCAGGACCGAAGACCACAACAACAACAACAACAACAACAACAACTGTAAAGATAGCTGCCTAGTACAATGCTTATTACACCGCAGTCTCTGTAACAATGCATGATTCAATAAATGGTCTCTATTATGGAAACCATACATTTCCGGATAAAATTTAACTAGACCTTTTTCTCCGTATCCTCTTATCGATCAATCCCTACAGTTTGTACACAGTGGAGCAAATCACCCTGTATAGACTTCCTAAAATTAGGGTAAACGTTAACTGAAATAGGGCAAAACAACATGGCTCACTGGATATTAACATTTTGATATTATGCAACGCAGTACGAGGAAATGTTAGTACGAAAGAAAAGCGTCTTGTTTCAGACATGTACTTTTTAGATTAACATAATGTGAAAAACGGACTTTGTCTTTGCTAATATACATTTGGGGTATTCAGAATGAACTGTTTTTGCCACACACAACGCATTCAGCGAACCCGCAATACACACCCTGGAAAAAGTAATTAAAATTGGTATAATTGGGTGCATATTTGGCTGGAACACATTGAAGTTTTAGAAACTTAACTTCCAAGATTTTACTTTAAAAATGGTTCAAATGGCTCTGAGCACTATGGGACTTAACATCTGTGGTCATCAGTCCCCTAGAACTTAGAACTACTTCAACCTAACATCACACACATCCATGCCCGAAGCAGGATTCGAACCTGCGACCGCAGCTGTCGCGCGGTTCCGGACCGAGCGCCTAGAACCGCTCGGCCACCGTGGCCGGCATTTTTACTTCAGATGGCGTCGAAGTATAACAGATTTCTTCAGCTTCTTAGCTGCAAAGGGTCTCGACTTTCAGAGATTGTCCTCATTACAAGAGAAAATATTTATTCAATGTGATCTATTGATGGTTCGAATTGAGAATAACCAGTACAAGTCGAAAGAGGAGGAAGCTGCAGAGAAAACCACCGATATCAAAATATGCCGGAAAGGAAAAAAAGGACAAATAAAACTCACCTTGTCTAGCCTACAATGACCCAAAATACACTCCTGGAAATGGAAAAAAGAACACATTGACACCGGTGTGTCAGACCCACCATACTTGCTCCGGACACTGCGAGAGGGCTGTACAAGCAATGATCACACGCACGGCACAGCGGACACACCAGGAACCGCGGTGTTGGCCGTCGAATGGCGCTAGCTGCGCAGCATTTGTGCACCGCCGCCGTCAGTGTCAGCCAGTTTGCCGTGGCATACGGAGCTCCATCGCAGTCTTTAACACTGGTAGCATGCCACGACAGCGTGGACGTGAACCGTATGTGCAGTTGACGGACTTTGAGCGAGGGCGTATAGTGGGCATGCGGGAGGCCGGGTGGACGTACCGCCGAATTGCTCAACACGTGGGGCGTGAGGTGTCCACAGTACATCGATGTTGTCGCCAGTGGTCGGCGGAAGGTGCACGTGCCCGTCGACCTGGGACCGGACCGCAGCGACGCACGGATGCACGCCAAGACCGTAGGATCCTACGCAGTGCCGTAGGGGACCGCACCGCCACTTCCCAGCAAATTAGGGACACTGTTGCTCCTGAGGTATCGGCGAGGACCATTCGCAACCGTCTCCATGAAGCTGGGCTAAGGTCCCGCACACCGTTAGGCCGTCTTCCGCTCACGCCCCAACATCGTGCAGCCCGCCTCTAGTGGTGTCGCGACAGGCGTGAATGGAGGGACGAATGGAGACGTGTCGTCTTCAGCGATGAGAGTCGCTTCTGCCTTGGTGTCAATGATGGTCGTATGCGTGTTTGGCGCCGTGCAGGTGAGCGCCACAATCAGGACTGCATACGACCGAGGCACACAGGGCCAACACCCGGCATCATGGTGTGGGGAGCGATCTCCTACACTGGCCGTACACCACTGGTGATCGTCGAGGGGACACTGAATAGTGCACGGTACATCCAAACCGTCATCGAACCCATCGTTCTACCATTCCTTGACCGGCAAGGGAACTTGCTGTTCCAACAGGACAATGCACGTCCGCATGTACCCCGTGCCACCCAACGTGCTCTAGAAGGTGTAAGTCAACTACCCTGGCCAGCAAGATCTCCGGATCTGTCCCCCATTGAGCATGTTTGGGACTGGATGAAGCGTCATCTCACGCGGTCTGCACGTCCAGCACGAACGCTGGTCCAACTGAGGCGCCAGGTGGAAATGGCATGGCAAGCCGTTCCACAGGACTACATCCAGCATCTCTACGATCGTCTCCATGGGAGAATAGCAGCCGGCATTGCTGCGAAAGGTGGTTATACACTGTACTAGTGCCGACATTGTGCATGCTCTGTTGCCTGTGTCTATGTGCCTGTGGTTCTGTCAGTGTGATCATGTGATGTATCTGACCCCAGGAATGTGTCAATAAAGTTTCCCCTTCCTGGGACAATGAATTCACGGTGTTCTTATTTCAATTTCCAGGAGTGTAGATATATATTTCGTCGAGCCCCGTCTTGTGAAACTCGGGTGTTTTCATCAACGTCGGAACCCACTTACAACACTACAGTGAAAGCGTACAGAGTAAATTGCTACATAGCTTTTCACACCAGATAGGCGGGCAGCCAAGCAAGACTCCTGTAGCCTGTTGGGGTGGGCATAGGTTGGATTGGATTGGAGTAAAGCAGCCTGCCCTTTGTGCTGACAAAGTGTGGCAGCTTGGCTGCCTGGCTAACAGACAAGCATTGGCATGTTAAAAGCGGAATGTGTACACATCTGATTGCTAGTGCTCGTGCAGTGTCGTGATAATATGCCACCCCAAGGTCAACAGTATGAAAAGTTTTGTGGTCTATTTTACACTGGCACCCGCAACAACGTTCCGAATTTGCTCTTCGGTTTCTGACACGGACCGAAATTGATGACATGTGGCAGGGGAAAGTTTTGCAAAGGGACGAGGCACATTTTACTCTACAGGATGCAGTGAGTACATAGAACTGCCGAATTTAGGGCACTGTTAGTCCACGTGTTGTGCACGATGAGCCATTGCCCTCGCCGTATGTGACTGTGTGGCGTGGATAAAGAATGAGCTTTATTTTCGATCTGTTCTTCTTTGAAGAGAACACACCCAAAGGGGCTTAACATCTGTGGTCATCAGTCCCCTAGAACTTAGAACTACTTAAATCTAACTAGCATCACACACATCCATGCCCGAAGCAGGATTCGAACCTGCGACCGCAGCAGTCGCGCGGTTCCGGACTGAGCGCCTAGAAACCCTCGGCCACCGTGGCCGGCATTTTTACTTGCCGGAAAGGAAGTCTGAACGTTATTGAGGCCTCCTTGTATAGGTCTGATTTCTGCTTTGGAAGAGTTTAACTGTATGGAAACTACCGTTTCATCATGATGGGGCAACACCTTACGACGCTCGCTCAGTGAAAGGTCTGTTTAATGCAACCTTCCACGTACGTGTTACCCCCAAAGATTTTCCAGATGCGCGGCCTGCAAGATCACTTCTTCTGAATTCACGCGACATTTGGCTCTGGAGATATCTAAAAGAACGTGTTAACCTGCGGCACTTCTGTCTCTGCCTGGAATTGCTACGAGCAACTGTTTATCACGTTTCCTGTGCTCATATTGAACAAACTGTGTAAGCAGCGGTTTATAATGAAATCGGGGCTATCCGTTTCTCACTTGCTTAACCTTTTCTACCCACGTCCAGTTTCTAACCAGTTATATATGAAAACATGTCTATACGTCTTTCTTGGATTCACAGCGCAAGTTTGTAATTAGTTTTTTCCAGAGTAAACTCGTTTACGCACTAGCTTATCTACCAAGTTCAATGCAGTACGAATTTACAGCCCAAACTGGCCCACTGTGAGTAGCTAAATTTTAATTAATACCACCTGGTACATATCACGATTTTCAGGAGTTGAGAGTACTATAGACGCAGTTTCAGAATAGCTGTCCGACTGCTCTGTAGTTGTATCGATCTCTTCACGCTCAGACTGTGCGTCGGAATCTGAAGACACGCTCTCGGCGTGGATATTTTCATCTCGTGGTTCCTCTGGCCATATCAATAGCTACTCGTGGGACATAACTTCTTTCCTGTAAAACTTTACATAGCTTCGCACCTGACTGAGTATGTTGTGTGCTCGGTTTACGGATCTGTTTTACAGAATATGTAAAATCCACTAAGAAGACTTACTTTGCTAATAAAAGACGTAATAATCACAGAAGACGTCAGTGTAACCCAGACGCACGTTGCTAGCATTAAGAAACTAATTGAAAGAAAAGCAAGGGGAAGTTTCAGGAATGCACAAAAATTTTTGCGAGTCCGATCTTTTATCCCTCTTATATATGCGAGATACCTATGCCTTTTTGCCAGCGGTTTGCTAATTATCCCTGAGTGCGAGATACGCGACAGGTGCAAACTAAGAAAGTAGACAATTCCGAAATGTACTCTCTACAAAACTGAATTCGGGCTCCATCCGGACCTAATGACTTATTTGTTTTCAGCTCTTTCATTTACTTCTCAGCGCTAGAGATGCATGTTTCTATGTCCACCTTACGGGAGTCTGTGCGATGGTCAAATGATGGTATGTCTGTACGACTTTCCTGCGAAAATTATTTTTTGAAGGCGAACTTTATAAGTTCAGCTTTTCTTTCGTTGTCTTCTACTGCTACACCAGAGTGGTTGACAAATGACTCAGTAGAACCCTAAGACCGGCTTAGTTGTTTTATGAAGGACCAGAGTTTTGTAGGATTCTCGGCAAAACCATTCGCTAATTTATGATGATGGAAATTGTTAAATGCTTCGCGTATCGTCGTTTTATAGACATTCGAATTTCTACTAAACTTTGCCTGTCGGTACCTCTGCTTCTTTTTTGAACCGATAGTGCAACATTATCTGTTTTTCTTAGCTGATTCCTAATTTTGTTATTGAACCACGGTGGATCTTTTCCGTTCTCAACCGATTGATATTTTGCATCTACATACGTACCCCGCAAACAACCATACGGTACATTGCGGAAGGTATCTTGTCTACTAGTTATTCATTTTCTGTTCCACTAGCAAAAGAAGAAAGGGGGAAACGAGTATCTATATGCCTCGGTACGAGCCCTAATTATTTTTATATGGTCGTCGTAGCCCTTGCGCGAAATGTGCGTTGACAGTAATAGAATTGTTCTGCAGTTAGCCAAAATGCTAGTTCTCTAAATTTTCTCACTAGCGATTGGGGAAAGAAGTCACCCACGCACCCACTCTACAAGGATTTACGTATAAGTTCACAGAGCGTATCCGTAATACTCGCGTGTTTGATCTAACCTACCGGTAACAAGTCCAGTAGTACGCATCTGAATTGCTGTGAGGTCTTTCTTCAATCTGACTTTGTGTGGATCTTAAGTACACAGACGGTACTCAAGAATGGTTCTCAGTAATGTTCTGTACGTGGTCTCGTTTATAAATGAGCTACATGTCCCTAAAATTCACCTAATAACCCTTAGTGGACCATTCGCCTTCCTTTCTACCGACCAGACGTGCTTGTTCCATTTCAAATTGATTTGTAACGTTATGCCTGGGTGTTTAATTGACTGTTCAAGCAGCAAACCACTGATACTGTTTTTGAACATCCCAGGATTGTTTTATCCCACTTATCTGCATTAACTTATTTTTTCCACATTTAGAATAAGTTGATATTCCTAACATCAAATAGAAATTCTGCTTAGGTCACCCTGTAATCCTCCTACTCGGCACATACTTCACCTGAGAACGACTTACAGTCCGTTTCCACCACGTCCATAATTCCTCTATGTCGAATCGTCGATTATATTAAACAAAACTACGTCCATTAATTGACCGTTTCTGTAGCCGAGTGATCAGGTGGAGGCCACTGGTTCTATTCCTGGCACTGCCAGGACTTTTTACTTGTGAAAGGGCTGGAACGAAGTGTACGAAGTTTGCTGAGCTGTTTGAATTAATAGTAACAGCTCGAAGGTTTGAAAAGTCGGTAACGACCGGGAGACCAGTGTGCTGACCATATGTCCCCCTCCATACCGCATCCGCGCGACACTACATGGCAGAGGACTACGCGGCGGCAGGACGCGATTGAAGTCTTTTTTAAGTTTTGTGTCCACTGCTTTCCAGGTAGGCCTCTAACAACTACTTATTTGCTCTTTGCAGCATACAAACTCTCTTATGCTTGATGGATCTATTAATTTTAGCAATCATCGTGATTCTAATGACATCGTAATCGCTATTCTCTGTCTTTATAGAGACATTGTCGATAAAGGTCAGGCTTGTAGCTACGAGGTCTAAAATATTTCCATTGTATGTGAGATGTCGAACTAGTCACTCAAGACAGTTCTCGGAGAAAGTACCCTGAATTACTTCTTAAAACCGTCTCTCCGTACCACCTGCAACGAGTCCATAGATGTCCCAATATATTATCGGTAATCTAAAATACCTTTCTACTAATGCATGTTCGAGATACTTCTGCGCTAGACATCCACTGAACGATTCTACAACTCGTACAGTAGAATATCTTCAGAAAAGACATTTTAACACTTACATTTATGTTCTAAGTTAAGAACTTCCTCCTTCTCTGAAATGTTTCTGGTGCTACTGACAGTCTCCATTTTGTATTCTCTCTACTTCGGCCATAGTAATTCGTGTTGCTGCCCAAGTAATAAAACTCGTCTGCTACCTTTAGTGTGGCATTTCCTAATCTAATTCGCTCAACTTCCCCTGATTTCATTCGACTACATCCCATTATCCATGTTCTACTTCCGCTGATATGTATCTTATAACCTCTTTCCAAGACGAAATCCATTCCGTTCAACTGCTCTTCCAAGTGATTTGACCTCCCTGTCAAATTCCAATGTCATCGTCAATTCTCAAAGATTTTATTTTTCTCCCTGAACTTTACTTTTCCAAATTTTTCCTTAATTTCCTTTACTGTTTGCTCAGTTTACATATAGAACAAAGTCGTTGATAGGCTACAACCTTGTCTCACACTATTTTCAGCTACCGCTTCCCTTACATGCACTTTAACTTTTATAACTGCAATATGGTTTCCGTACAAGTTGTAGATATTCTTTCGTAACCTGAACTTTTATCCCTTATATTTTTATAATTTCAAATGATCTATTTCGGTAAACATTGTCAAAATCATTCTCACATAGTTTGTCTTTGAAAATACAACAGCCTTATGATATCTAATTATTTCATCAAGCGAAGCGAATAGAAATGTTCTGGTCTGCTTCTTATACTGTAAATGCGTGCTTCTCTCAGTCTACTACTTGACAACTTAGTTCCTCCCCTAAAACTACAAAATGATCGTAAAAAATTCTCGAGATATTTTTCATGCTATCTCGGAGTCATTCGGCTAGTTCGATAATTCATACAGATGATCAGTAGTTACAATTTTTTGTTAATTTCGTTCACACCAAATCGTAGACGGAACTATAGCCCACATACCATTCTCAAGCGACAAAGGCGTGAACATAGAGAACGATTAAAGCTTTTAGTCAAACTTCAAACTGTACCAGCTGACACAACTAGTAGAGATTGTCGAACGAAGGGTAGGCACCTGCCCACGAGTCATAGTCAGTCATTCAGTTAGAAATTGTAACAAATACTTTATGTAGCTATTTGTTCATCAATTAATCTCAATCTACACAGACGTAATAAGCAGGAATGCTCCAGTTTCGCTACAGTACAAGGGAAGGAGGTATACTTGTTGATTCCAGTAGTCTGAATATTGATTTCTTCATTCCATTACACTCGTTCTCATAACTAGCCCAAAGATGAATTTTATTGGGGTCGTGGAATAATAAACCGTCCAATCTAAAACTGGTACAAGATAAAGTGTGTTTCAAAAAGATTTCTCCGATTTCATCATGAATGAAGATAAAAAGTTGTGGTAGATTTTAACTAACTCTTGGGACTTCAACGTTATTTCACTGCAAAAATGCTGTTTCACAGAGACAGCAACATACAATTTCACCGCCCGCATAATAGAGTCTTTAAGTAGTAAAATGTCATCAATAGGAATTTTCTGTGACTTACCCAAAGCATCTGACTGTGTGAACCATGACATTATGTCGCAGAAATTACAATTCTGTGGTATAAATGGAACAGCATACGAGTGGTTTAAGTCGCCCTTCATTTTGTTTAAGTTATTTAAGGAACTTTGCCACTTCATCTAATTGCGGTGAAATTACATTAGGTGTTCCACACCGTTCGATCATGGGTCCCCTTCTGTTCTTGATATATGTGAATGACCTCCCTTATTATCTGAAACCAGAACTCAATTGACACTAGTTTCAATTGACACTGTTTGCTGGTGATACAATTAATCCAGTAAAAGAAAACGATACGAATAATGTCTTTGGAAAAGTTATTAATTGGTTTTCTGCGAATGGGCTTGCTCTGAACCTTGAAAAAACACAGAACATCCAATATTCTGCTACAAGACGTACAGTTCCGTCAATAAATATCACAAGTTAAGGTTTTGGATGTATATATATATGAGAATCTTAATGGTAAAACTCATATTTTGGATCTCCTAAGGCGACTAGGTTCAGAAAGTTTCAAAATTAGAATAACTGCCAATTTTGAGGATATAGAAATTAGTAAGCTAATTTGTTTTGCATACTTTGACTCTCTGATGTCATACGGAATAATATTTTGGGGTAACTCAACACTCAGGCAAAAAGTATTCACTGCTCAAAAGAAAGTGGTCAGAATAATGTGTGGCTTAGAGTCGCACATTTTGTAGGCATCTGTTTAAAAGCTTACAAATTCTTACAACAGCCTCACAGTACATTTACTTAGTAATGAAATTTGTTCTCAACAACATGGACCAACAATAAAATATACTACTGTAAAACTTTTCGATAACTAAAATAAAATGTCTGACAAACAGCAGTAATAGTTTGAAAAACCATCTCTCTTTGACAACTCCTTCTACATCATAGATGAATTCATGAATATTAATAAATAAATCTATAGGTGTAATGTGTGCATTTTGTGCCATTTAAGGGAATGGGTTAGGTAATAAAAATTTTAATCTTAAATGAAACCTTGATTCATAGGTGCATTCTTTATACACTTGACACGTTCCGCATCATAACGGTTACCGGGAGATTGATCAGTGGAACACGTAACTAACTAATTAACTTCATTTTCAAATGAACCGTCTCATCTTACAATGACATACATTCTACTTGCATGCACGCAGGCACAATATTGGGGTACTTTTTTCAGTTACGTCAAGGATCAAAGTTTCCTCTTACCGTTCACAAAGTGAACTGTGACCTCTGCAGGACGCACGACAAACATCCAGACGATGTTAACACTCGTCTCACACATTTCCAGTGATGTCTGAAGTTAGTGCATTCACGGCTGATGCTATCGCAGTTCAGTGTTGACGAAAACCAAACGATGGAGGGGGGGGGGGGGGGGGTGAAGTGAAGTCATACAGGCAAAAAACTTTTACAGACGTCCACAACACCAAATCACATGCCAATGGTGAATATGGTCTTACATGCAGGTGATAGTGCGGTGGTGCTCAGTCCGCTGGAAAAATGAAATTTTCGAGATGTCCACGCAAATGAGAAGATCTCAGTCATACCTAGGTACGTAATTTCTGTAACTCAGCGGGCTAGGTAGCTAGTTGCACCTATCAATAACCACATGAAACGGAAACTTACACTGACGAGTGATACATTATGAGTCCTGCATATTAGGGTACTGGTGCATCTTTGGGAGGCAACGCAGAAGCTATTCTGCAGTTCATGGACTTTACAAATCGTTGTTAAGGTTGTAGTGATATGTGGCACTAAATGACAACACACACGTCACGCAGTTCCCGTAAATTAGGGGCCGGTTGGATGTGGACAGGGAGCTGATATCCGATAGCATCCAAGACGTGTTCATATTAGGTGAATTTGGTGGCCATCACGTAAACATGAGTTCGCTATCATGTTCCTCAAACCACAATGGCACGATTCTGGCCTTATGACACTGACAGTTATCCTACAGGTAGACCCCATTGCCCTCGGGTAAGACATCAGGCATGAAGGACTGCGGGTGGTTCTCAACAATGTTCCATAGCTCTCTCGGTGCCTTTGATTACTACCACGGGTCGTACTGAAGACATGATATTGTTCTCAGTAGCTGAATATTTCTCCAGCCAGTCTGCGACGTGCTTCGGTACATGTTACGAGCAGACGTTCGCCTGGGTGAAGTAGTTTCCGCACATGACTACCGATCTGGTTTAATATACAAGCCATTTATCCAACCAGGTGCCACGCTTCCATTGGTCCACGGTCCAATCTCCATGAAATCATCCGCATTGAAATCATAATTGACAATATCGTCGGGTCACTATGAAGACACGTAGGTGGCGTCGGCTACGGAGCCCCCTGTTTAGCTATGTGCGCCGAACGATGTGCTATGAAACACTAGTGCTCACACCAGCACTGTACACATCTTCTCTGCCACAGATCGTCACCTATCCCGCTTTAGAGATTGGGCAAGCCTCTGACCTAGACAAACTTAGACAAGGTGTGGACGTCCAACACCTTGTCGACTACGTGTGGATTAACCGTCCTTCGGTCACTTTCCAGAGACGCTCACTGCAGAAACACTCGAACAGCAGACCAGTTTCGTGTTTTCCGAGATGATCGTTTGCACGCACGGGGCGATAACAAAATGGCCCTGAGCACTATGGGACCCAACTGCTGAGGTCATTAGTTCCCTAGAACTTAGAACTAGTTAAACCTAACTAACCTAAGGACATCACAAACATCCATGCCCGAGGCAGGATTCGAACCTGCGACCGTAGCGGTCGGGGCGATAACAGTGGGGTCTTTGTCTGAGCCAGTTATCCCAGTGGGTTTCCTCATTTGTGGCACGTACCGCCGCCAGAACGTCTCCTGATTCGTCTCTGCTCTACATCTGCATCTACATCTAAATGGATACTCTGCAAATCACATTTAAGTGACTGACAGAGGGTTCATCGAACCACTTCACAATTCTCTACTATTCCAATCTCGTATAGCGCGCGGAAAGAACGAACACCTATATCTTTCGTGCGAGGTTTGATTTCACATATTTTATCGTGATAATCGACGCTCCCTATGTAGGTCGGTGTCAACAAAATATTTTCGCATTCGAAGGAGAAAGTTGGTGACAGGAAGTTCGTGAGAAGATTCCGTTACAACGAAAAACGCTTTTCTTTTAATGATGTCCAGCACAAATCCTGTGTCATTTCAGTGACACTCTCTCCCATAATTTGCGACAATACAAAACGTGCTGCCCTTCTGTGAACTTTTTTGATGTACTCCGTCAGTCCTATCTGGTAAGGATCCCACACGGCGCAGCAGTATTCTAAAACAGGACGGACAAGCGTAGTGCAGGCAGTCTCCTTAGTAGATCTGTTACATTTTCTAAGCGTCCTCCCAGTGAAACGCAGCCTTTCCCACAACATTTTCTATGTGTTCCTTCCAATTTCAGTTGTTCGTAATTGTAATTCCTAGGTATTTAGTTGAACTTACGGCGTTTAGATATGACTGATTTATCGTGTAACCTAAGTTTAACGAATTCCTTTTAACACTCATGTGGACGACATCACACTTTTCGTTATTTAGGGTCAACTTCCAATTTTCGCACCATTCAGATATTTTTTCTGAATAGTTTTGCAATTTGTTTTGATCTTCTCGTCACTTTATTAGTCAGTTAACGACAGCAAATAACCTAAGACGGCTGTTCAGATTGTCTGCCAAACAGTTTATATACTTCCCTTAACACGTCATATACCTGTAGTACCTCCAGACGGCATTCTGTTTCTTTCTGGACAGCGGTCATAATATTTTGGATCGTCAGTGTATATCTGCCACCAGGATAAACTTTTACATTCGAAGCATAAGAAAAAAGTTTTCACAACTTTCTATAGCCATTCATGTGGGAGATACAGTATTATGAAAGGTTTTTGAAGCACTTTGTATATTCATATGGGAACTGTTGGATAGATTTTGAAGTACTCTCACACACACACTTCCCCTATTAACATCGCCTTGTTGGAGACTGGAGCTTATTCTGGTCATGGACACTGCAGATGGCCAGGCTTTCAACGTCTTCTGGCGCAATGTAATGAGAGTGTGGTCACTTAATGCGCTTCTGCGCTGACCACTGGCTCAAGCCACCGAATTAGATCTCTCCAAGACGCAGGTGAATAAGTTTGGACTCTCTAGCTCTGAGACGCCTCGCTTCGCAGCAGTGGCTTTTACAAAAGCTTTCGCTGCCGTCCAAAGACGAAATTCTGCCTCTTGCTGATGTCGACAACGGAATGTCGACCTGGTGATTTGCCGGTTCCCGGCTAATATGTTGTTGTCTGTTCAGCAGTTATTTCAGTATCTCTGTGGAGCATGCTATGTGATTCAGCGCAAAACCCGCTTTACCTTTTAAAAGTGGTTCTATTTTCGTAACAGCAACTATAGTACCTACTGAGTTATATCAGTAAGTATAAATTGCTTGACATATTCTTCTCTAGGTCTTGCAATATTTTGCAGCCACGCCTCGCACTTTGCGTAGGGAAATGCACCAATTTGCAGAAAGACAAGTAGCTATACTTGCAGTGCGCCAGCATGTCGAGCACTACGCACTGTCAACAGGGCGACCATAGCTGCGGCTTGCGCAGATGATACAATAAATAGAGGCGGCAAGCGGAGCATCCAAAGACATCACTGGAAACAGGAGTGACAAGGACTCACGTTTTCAGACGAGTCTCGGTTGTGCTTACTGCTTGACAGCACATTGTTTGACCATATGTGCAATTGGGTACACAAACAAAACACGATAATGTTTGTTTCTCGGTAACTTAAACAGTAGGTGTTGCATTACTAACGCGTGGAGGCCGTTAGCTGTGCCCGATCTTCGAGGAATCAGTGACATTATTTATTTATTTATTTTTATTTATTTATTTATTGTTCCGTGGGACCACATTTAGGAGAAGTCTCCATGGTCATGGAACGAGTCAATACATGAAATTATAACACGATTGTAGAAACAGATAAAATGAAATATAAGAAACATATTCAGGCGACAAGTCGTTAGTTTAAATAAAGAAAATCAAGAATGTAACACTGGAATTTGCTTAATTTTTTAGCTCTTCCAGGAGCTCCTCGACAGAATAGAAGGAGTGAGCCATGAGGAAACTCTTCAGTTTAGACTTAAAAGAGTTTGGGCTACTGCTAAGATTTTTGAGTTCTTGTGGTAGCTTATTGAAAATGAATGCAGCAGAATACTGTACTCCTTTCTGCACAAGAGTCAAGGAAGTGCATTCCACATGCAGATTTGGTTTCTGCCTAGTATTAAATGAGTGAAAGCTGCTAACTCTTGGGAATAAGCTAATATTGCTAACAACAAACGACATTAAAGAAAATACATACTGTGAGGGCAATGTCAAAATTCCCAGACTATTGAATAGGGGTCGACAAGAGGTTTTCGAACTTACACCATACATAGCTCGAACAGCCCGTTTTTGAGCCAAAAATACCCTTTTTGAATCAGAAGAATTACCCCAAAAAATAATACCATATGACATAAGCGTATGAAAATATGCGAAGTATACTACATTTCGTGTTGAAATGTCACTTATTTCAGATACTGTTCTAATGGTAAATAAAGCGGCATTTAGTTTCTGAACAAGATCCTGAACATGGGCTTTCCACAACAGCTTACTATCTATCCGTACGCCTAGGAACTTTAACTGTTCTGTCTCACTTATAACATGCCCATTCTGTCTGATTAAAATGTCAGTTCTTGTTGAATTGTGAGTTAGTAACTGTAAAAACTGAGTCTTACTGTGATTTAGCATCAAATTATTTTCCACAAGCCACGAACTTATATCGTGAACTACATTATTTGATAATGTTTCGATATTACACACAAGATCCTTCACTACCAAGGTGGTGTCATCAGCAAACAGAAATATTTTTAAATCACCTGTAATACTATAAGGCATATCATTTATATAAATAAGAAACAGCAGTGGCCCCAGCACCGACCCTTGGGGAACGCCCCATTTAACAGTGCCCCATTGGGACTGAACATCATTACCACTCTCAATATTGCGGAGGATTACCTTCTGCTTTCTGTTCTTAAAGTAGGAGGCGAACCAATTGTAAGCTACTCCCCTTACCCCATAATGTTCCAACTTCTGCAGTAATATTTTGTGGTCAACACAGTCAAAAGCCTTCGTTAAATCAAAGAAAACACCTAACGTTCGCAACCTTTTATTTAATCCGTCCAAAACCCCACAGAGAAAAGAGACTATAGCATTTTCAGTTGTTAAGCCATTTCTAAAACCAAACTGTACATTTGACAGCAAATTATGTTAATTTAAATGCTGCAGTAACCTTGCATATACAACCCTCTCGATAACTTTAGCAAACACCGATGGCTTAGAAATAGGTCTATAATTGTCAACATTATCCCTGTCTCCCTTTTTATAAAGTGGCTTCACTACCGAGTACTTTAATCGGTCAGGAAACCGACCACTCCTAAAGGAAAAGTTACAGATATGGCTAAGTACTGAGCTAACATACGTGGAACAATACTTCAGTATTCTGCTAGATACCCCGTCATATCCATGAGAGTTCTTGGTCTTTAGTGATTTAATTATTAACTCAATCTCCCTCTTGTCAGTATCATGGAGGAGCATTTCAGGTAACAGTCTCGGAACACTTTTTTCTAAGAGTGCTATATGATTCCCTGTTGGGACTAGGATTCTATTTAGTTCACCTGCTATATTCAGAAAGTGATTATTAAGTACTGTACATATATGCGACTTATCAGTAACACGGACATCCCCACTACGCACTGATTCTATATTCTCGACCCATCTCTGCAGACCAGCCACTTCCTTTACGACTGACCATATGGTTTTAATTTTATCCTGAGACTTAGCTATTCTATCTGCATACCACATACTTTTTGCCTTCCTAATAACTTTTTTAAGCACCTTACAATACTGTTTGTAATGGGCTGCTGCATTTATATTTTGACTGTTTCTAACGTTTTGATATAATTGCCACTTTGTTCTACAAGATATTCTTATCCCTTTAGTCAGCCACCCAGGCTGCCTGTTTGTGCTAGTACCCTGTTTTGAACGTTCTAACGGAAAGAAACTTTCAAAGAGCACGAGAAAAGTCTTGAGGGAAGCATTATATTTATCGTCTACTGTATCAGCACTATAAACATCTTGCCACTCTTGATCCTTGATAAGGTTTACAAAAGTCTGTACAGCAACTGGATCAGCTTTCCTAAAAAGTTGGTAACTATATTTAACATGTGTTGCAGCACAAAAATCTTTTAGACTTAAAATTTGTGCATCATGATCTGAAAGGCCCTTCACCTTTTTGCTAACAGAATGCCCTTCCAATAATGACGAATGAACAAAAATATTGTCTATGGTTGTTCTACTGTTCCCTTGCACTCTCGTTGGAAAGAATACGGTTTGCATAAGATTATATGAATTAAGGAGGTCTACCAGCATCCTTTTCCTTGCACAATCACTTATACAATTAATATTGAAGTCACCACATATAACTAACTTTTTGTATTTCCTATAAAGTGAACCAAGAACCTCCTCTAGCTTTAGCAAAAATGTTGTGAAATCGGAGTCTGGGGATCTATAAATAACAACAGTAAGACGTTTTGCTCCACTGAATTTAACCACACCTGCACAACATTCAAACACCTTTTCAGTGCAGTACTTTGAAACATCAATTGACTCAAATGGGATACCGTTTTTCACATACATGGCTACTCCCCCACACCGCAAAGAGCTCCTAGAAAAGCTGCCAGCCAACCTGTATCCTGGTAAAGGAAGCCTCTGAATTATCTCCTTATTTAAGAAGTGTTCAGATATACCAATAATTTCAGAGTCAACATCTATAAGCAGTTCACTAACTTTATCTCTAATACCTTGTATATTTTGATGAAGTATACTAATTCCCTCATTAATCGGATACCCAAGCTTTGTAGAAAGTGGTTTCTTTGTTAGAGAGACTTCCCTTAAGCAGGAATACCTATCAGCTGACTTCAATCTAAAAAAGGTACAGCTCCAACACCCACAACTACCGGAATTTTCCCATGAGTGATCCCACCACCCCCACTTATGCTGTCACCTATAAGTTTTGCCAACCTCCCCTTCCCATACCTGTTGAGGTGCAGGCCATGTCTAGTGAAACCCGTCCTGCTGATATACTCCAACAAGACTTCAACAAGATAAAGCAAGACGACATGTTGCCAATGCTGAACTAACTTACTGTACATCCTTACAGAGGATGTTCGACAGTAACCCAAATTACAACATTCACCCATTCCAAATATTTGGTCATTGATTCACGAGAGGCTGACGCTAAAACACTCGCTAGCAATGAACGAATTCTGCCTAGTAGATGAAAATGTATGGAATGACGTACCCGTGTCTGTCATGAAAACCCAGGCGAGTTGGTCATTGTTGCTGATAGAGGTGGCAGCTCTATCTACACAATTTCGCATTCGGTGTACCTCGAAATCACCAAAAAATTAAACATGAATTCCTTCCACCATTCTGTAGACGTACAATTAGTAAAATTTCTTTATTTCCTATGCTTCCTGGTGCTGAAACTTTAATGGAAAACAGTACAATACAATTCGATGATCAAAGCAGTTCTGTGAATGACTGAGTACCTCGACTTTGTAAACAAGTTGAACGATTATGCACTACTGTATTAAATCGTACCTCACTCAGAAAACTGCAATGTGCCCTCTCAGTCTTAGCGAAGACCTCCCATACTCATTCTGTATCACGTTGCACGCAATAAAATCGACAACTAAGTATTTCATTTGAATCCAGTCCATCAATGCCACATCTACAAGTGGGGGCAACAGATGAGGTCGCACGTTCTTTGAAGATACCGTGTCCCATTACTGAGAAACATAAGACCGTACCTCAGAACCATAGCCATGCTTTCAACTAGTTGATTGTTCACAAGAAAAACTGATAGACACTTTTTCTGAAAGAAAAATGTTGCTCACCTGGGCGGAACTTATGAACCAAACCGCCATACCAATAGTTTGTTAACACTTAGTTACTCAATTTATCTGAGATTATGTGGGTAGTATTGCCCACACCGAATTTCAAAGTAAACAGTTTTTTTTAGGAATTTATCCTACTTTACAAATAGTATTAAAGAAATACACCTAATGACTTCAGAAAGTTTGGCGATATACTGAACATAACAAATATACATCGAACATTATCTGATAGACACTAAAGGCGCCACAATACTGGCACCAAACTGGTATGAAGTTTGAACGACGGTGGAGCATTCCATGTATGATCTCACCAAAGTGTACAAATATTTAAATCAACAACGTGACCTAGCAGTTCATTTTAGACGTCTTGTGTCTCCACAGTCAGCGGGAAATATTATACATCACTGAGTTGTTTAAATTACATCCGAAACTTATAGAACTTCATTATTTAATAGTAATAACAGTACAACCAGTTCTTGAAGAACTGTACAGTAAGCTTGTCATACATAGACATGTGGAAATAACATAATCAAAGGTATGCGGCAAGTTTATCTCTCGATCTTATAAAATATTCGAAAGAGTACCATGAATTTATGAATATGCTTATGCTAACAGATATGTATTTAAAATTCACTATGCCCTTTTCTGTTACACGGAAGGTCGGAGAAGACACTGCAAATGAAACTGAAGAATTATTATAAATGCATACAGTTCATAAACAAAAGACTTTCAGACTATCACGGCGGTGAGTTTTATTATGCGTATTTCAAAGTGGTAATGGATGTGTACAAAAGACATTATGGTTTGACATTCAATGAGATAAGATCACTTACTGTCGAGCAGTTTTACATACGTGTGAAGAGCCACATGTGGATGCCATTATTCTACAGATAAATTCAAAATAAATCAGAATTAAATCAGAATATAAACATAATTAATGTCTACAAACTGTTCCACACGTGTTCGTATATTTTAAATCAAGACTGCTTTTCAAAACAGATATTTGAATTGGTAAATGTTAAAATCCCATAAAAAATTCCGGAAATTGCTTTCTAAATGGCAGAAAAGGAAATTTTACGTCATACAGTTATCCACTAACGAATTAAACAGGACCAGAGAACGAGGTTTCTTTTTATTGAAAAATTCTTGAGTACTGTGGTAAGAAATCCATAAACGCGAAGAAGATAGCTATCACTTTCCGAACACTAGAAACGTGTTTGTATAGAAACAACATTTAGGTCTGCAAACTCACAGCAGTTAGCAGAGTTTAAATCAAAACGACTGAGTGGCTCATTCCATTGTATATTTGTTGTAGACATTGAATAATATTGTAAAAATGTCGAGCTTATACTGAACGAAGACTGAATTCCTTAGCTGATAACCACAACATTTCTTATCCATTCAGTAGGATTGTACCTGATTGTCAGGTCAGCAGCCGCATATGTGGTAAGATTTATTCATAAAAGAATAACTCAAGGAACCAGATACTTTATTACACCATTCGTTGTTACTAAGGAGATTTTAGGATGATTTCTGCGTCGTAACGTCATCCATTATTAAATAAAAATAACAATCTCAAATCAAACATGTTTTTAAATTTGATATACATAACATAATGACGGATTAAATTTGGAACTATACTGGCACACAACTACTTTAGTCAGCAACAAAAGAAAATAAATCTTTAAGCACCAGACCAATAAAAAGTTTCTAGACACGTGCATGTATGTGGATGTTCAGCATTAGTAAATTTCGCGTTATTTTTATACTTAATACAATAGCTGCTTCTATGCAGTGTGAAATAATGATTTAGTGTGTGGTTAGTAGATTCCAAGTACCTTAAACAAGGAGAATTTAGATGTTTTTGGTGAGATAATATTTCAAATTTTCTTTATAATATTGTATGAACGTGATAGAGCTCACTGTAACATTATATGTTTTATCGACTTACGGAAGGGGTCTTGAATGGTGGCTGTCATTTGGTATCAGTTATATAATGGCGTTCCAATCACCATAACATCCAATTATCGGCACCGGCAGACAGGCCACATCACCAGCATCAATGAAAGATTGACTGCATGATGCTGAACTTACCAGTCATTATTTGCCTTAGTTCTTGAAGATTTTGGAGAGCCGAGCTATTGCAAATATAATTTAATAACTAGATTAAAAGGCGAGTTCAAGAAATCTAATTGAGTTACAATACAGCAAGTACTCTGGTATTCGAAGTTTTTAAATCATAACCTGATACATTTTTTTGAAAATAATGTGGTAGGTCTAATATTAATGTAAGTATCTTCTGGGTGTAATGTAATGCTACTAAAGACTCTTATCAGTATGATAGCTTAGTTTACAGGACCGAAAAGTTATTTTCCGATCTTGGACTAAATAAAAAATGTTGAGGTTACTGTCAACTCTGTTTGTCTAACAACAATCCGGAAACTTGATCATCAATAGTTCAGTGTTACCTTACACTACAGTTTGATGGGGAAGGCAGGACTGTGCCAGCAATCTAAAAAGCAAAAGGCAGAACTTCACTCAAGAATAAGAACGTGGTATCTCGACAGACTCACAGGTTACTGAAATCGCTTGGTTTCAAACTTTTTATTAAACTGGGACATGATATCGTCCACTGCTACAATACAATGAAGTACAGCGGCTGGTTTGTGCAAAGGAACTACACTCCTGGAAATTGAAATAAGAACACCGTGAATTCATTGTCCCAGGAAATGGAAACTTTCTTGACACATTCCTGGGGTCAGATACATCACATGATCACACTGACAGAACCACAGGCACATAGACACAGGCAACAGAGCATGCACAATTTCGGCACTAGTACAGTGTATATCCACCTTTCGCAGCAATGCAGGCTGCTATTCTCCCATGGAGACGATCGTAGAGATGCTGGATGTAGTCCTGTGGAACGGCTTGCCATGCCATTTCCACCTGGCGCCTCAGTTGGACCAGCGTTCGTGCTGGACGTGCAGACCGCGTGAGACGACGCTTCATCCAGTCCCAAACATGCTCAATGGGGGACAGATCCGGAGATCTTGCTGGCCAGGGTAGTTGACTTACACCTTCTAGAGCACGTTGGGTGGCACGGGATACATGCGGACGTGCATTGTCCTGTTGGAACAGCAAGTTCCCTTGCCGGTCTAGGAATGGTAGAACGATGGGTTCGATGACGGTTTGGATGTACCGTGCACAATTCAGTGTCCCCTCGACGATCACCATTGGTGTACGGCCAGTGTAGGAGATCGCTCCCCACACCATGATGCCGGGTGTTGGCCCTGTGTGCCTCAGTCGTATGCAGTCCTGATTGTGGCGCTCACCTGCACGGCGCTAAACACGCATACGACCATCATTGGCACCAAGGCAGAAGCGACTCTCATCGCTGAAGACGACACGTCTCCATTCGTCCCTCCATTCACGCCTGTCGCGACACCACTGAAGGCGGGCTGCACGATGTTGGGGCGTGAGCGGAAGACGGCCTAACGGTGTGCGGGACCGTAGGCCAGCTTCATGGAGACGGTTGCGAATGGTCCTCGCCGATACCCCAGGAGCAACAGTGTCCCTAATTTGCTGGGAAGTGGCGGTGCGGTCCCCTACGGCACTGCGTAGGATCCTACGGTCTTGGCGTGCATCCGTGCGTCGCTGCGGTCCGGTCCCAGGTCGACGGGCACGTGCACCTTCCGCCGACCACTGGCGACAACATCGATGTACTGTGGAGACCTCACGCCCCACGTGTTGAGCAATTCGGCGGTACGTCCACCCGGCCTCCCGCATGCCCACTATACGCCCTCGCTCAAAGTCCGTCAACTGCACATACGGTTCACGTCCACGCTGTCGCGGCATGCTACCAGTGTTAAAGACTGCGATGGAGCTCCGTATGCCACGGCAAACTGGCTGACACTGACGGCGGCGGTGCACAAATGCTGCGCAGCTAGCGCCATTCGACGGCCAACACCGCGGTTCCTGGTGTGTCCGCTGTGCCGTGCGTGTGATCATTGCTTGTACAGCCCTCTCACAGTGTCCGGAGCAAGTATGGTGGGTCTGACACACCGGTGTCAATGTGTTCTTTTTTCCATTTCCAGGAGTGTATTTCTCAAACAGAATAGTTGCTTTGATACGTTTTCTTTTAATAATGACAATATTAGTATTACCTGGAAATCCCTTCTATTACTTTGCTTTACTTTACTTTACAGTGAAGTGCGATTTTTTAAGATTAATCCAAGTCTCGCACACAGTTCGAGGCCTGTATGCAACACTTCTGCTGTTTTCTTTCAAGAAGTACGATAAATATTGAAGAGTTTTGAAATCTGATTTGATATATGAAATGCCGCAGACACTTCGCTTTCCAAGACATTTTTCCTTGAAATCCAAACCGTATTTTATTACAATATTCATTGTGTTAAGGAAATACGGAAAATGATTCCAAATAAAAATTGTGCATTTTGTATATCACAGTGAAACGAATAATGGATGTCTCTGAAGGTATTAAATGGATTGTTGTTATTGTTAAAGAGGAGAATTACTTACCGTGAAGTGTTACTGAAATATGAGTGGAGCCTCAGCGAAAAGTGATAAATTGGTAATTGACAAATTCGATGAAAAGGTGAGTCCAACTTCCATGTCAGACGAAGAAAAACCAAAAATCTTGTGGGTACTTGACTAGCAACCCAAACTCCCACGTGTTTCTGCTCATGGGGTTTATTTGAGTGTTTTAAAATCCGAATCTTTCCTTGGCAGACCTAGTTCACAAATATTTCAGTACATATTGGTGCACCGCGTTTTAGCATTCTTTTAATGCAGACGTAAAAAGATTCTGGTTATGGTCAGGTCTGGAGAGTATTCCATTCCAGATTATCGTGAGATGCTATCATTAAAACAATGAACGAGAAGAGTGAAAGAATTGGATGACGGATCTACAGATATTCGAAGAACTAGCACCGATTGCAGTCATTATTTGCTGTACAAATATAATGTTTGATCTTGAGAGATGCAAAAATAAATTTGAAAACAGCGAGACTTTCGCACTAGATACGATGGCATTTTTGTTAGGGTTGTACGACAAATTTGTTAAATACTTTCCACCGACATTGATCTTTCAATGTGTGGTAGAAAAGTTGCTTCGCTGCAAGAAATGTGCGTCAGATCACGATGGATACTCATATCCATGGGTTGAATGAGAGACAAAGTGTATTCATCTTTAAGGAAATCGGGGAAATTGTACTGGCAATGAAAGACTGTCTTATAATGACTTTTAATACGCCCTTTGCTCCATTGAACTGTTAAGAAACAAATTAACATATTATTATCGTGATATTTCTTCGTATGGTTCAGGGGTTCCATGAGATGACATCGTATGTTGGTCGAATATTTCTGATGACGGTAATTACACATTGTTTATCAATAACAGCGAAGGAAGAACCAGCACTCACATTCTGTTAATTATTACGCAAAAATATAATGAAACAGGAACGCTTTCCCATATACGCAATGCAACCATACTCCCCATCACTTCCATGTTGTCATGAGGGCAGCACTTTACCAGTGATACCAGTGATGATATTCGACACGTTGCGACGTTACTGCTCATGCATACATACATACATACATAGATTAATCCTTGTTCCATAGATCGTGAATACCACATTTCGTAATGATGTGGAACGTGTCACTTTAAAATAAGTTTCCTTTACACAATATAATTAATTAAATTTTTTATAGGTACTACTTCATGTCTAAGAATTCATCTATTGAGTAGAATGAGTTTTCATTCAGAAATTCTATTCATTTTTTATTACATGTTGGTTGGCTGTCTGTCAGACTTTTAATACTATTTGGCAAATGACCAAAAATTTTTGTGGCAGCAAAATTCACCCCTTTCTGTCCAAAGTGAGATTTAATCCAGAATGGTGAAGATCATCCTTTCTTCTCTGCTATTTTTGAATTGGGATGGGTTATTAATGACAAATTTCATAAGTGAATATATGTATTTCGAACGTACTGTGAATATCCCAAGTTCCTTAAATAAACGTCTGCAAGGTGATCTTGGGCGGGCTCTTGCTATTATTCTGATTACATGCTTTTGTGCAAGAATATCTTCTCTCTTAATGAAGAATTTCTCCAAAATATGATGTCATATAAAAGCAGTGAATGAAAACAGGCGTAGTAGGCTAATTTACTGATACGTTTATCACCAAAATTTGCAATAACCCTAATTGCATAAGTAGCTGAACATAATCGTTTTAGCAGATCATCGATATGTTTCTTCCAATTCAATTTCTTATCAATGAACACACCCAGAAATTTTGAATATTCTGCTATAGGAACAGACTTTTGTTCATAGTTGTATTGATCAATGGTGTTGAGCCGTGTACGGCTCTCGTTTATCCCATTTATTGTTTGTCATCTTCTATTACGATACTGCTGCCTCGTTTTCTTATTCCATTTACTGGTGTCATTAACTTCCTACCATAGTTGCCCGTGAGTGGCAGCAGCAGCACGTATCGATAAGTGCACTGTCGTACCATCTCAGGAGCGAGCGATAGTATTTTCGGGTCGTCGTGTGTCTGGCAGTCAGTTCGAGACCGACCAGGAGTGCAGTCGGGACGCTACAGCAGTGAAGTCAGGGACGGAGCGCCGGTGAGGCGACGACAGCCAGTGCTCGCCGATCGCTGGCGATGCACTTGAACCGTCCGACGGAGGGAGATTGGAACGTGACGATCGTTGGTTGGTCGTTCGGTTGGTCCTCTCATCGGCCGACGTATATTTGGTCCTTTCACCGTTTTCGGGCCTGGGCAGTTGGTCGGTTGGCATGGAGCAGCGAGGAAATGTACGCGGCAAGTAGTTTGGCTGGGCCCTCTGGCGGCCTCTATGCGGTGTCAGAGTGTGTGGTGCTGTTCTCATTGCTATGAGGTTCGTGGCTGACCTATCCTGGACATGAAAGTTTAGTTCTGACTTAATCTACCAGGAGGTCACGACTGTTCACATTGTGTCGTTTGGAGTTTGTTGTCGGCTGTTGGGATATTCTGGCGAGCAACAGCATGTGTGTTTAAGTTGGCAAATTTTAGCCACCCTCCGGTGGAGTTTAACTGTACTTGGTTATTTGGAATGAAGTGAACTAGAGGAATCTTCTGCCTTGTGACCGTTAACGTTCCGGTTACCTGCCCTGGCCGTTGACATAAATTCAGGCAGTGTATTTTCCTCATCGTGTTGTTGCTGTCCAGCACGATGCGTAGTTCGACGGCTCAATGTATAATTAGTTGTGGGCGCCAATACCTTCTACATTTTTCCAATGAACTCCGTGTTGTGTGCTGGTCTGGTGAAGCGAAGGTTAGCTTGTCGGTGGGTCCGTTGACTGGTTGTCGGTTGGGTTGTCGTCGGATAGACAATGGTTGGGCCGATTGCCTGTCTCACCTAAGCGAGCATAAGTGTTTGAATTCCAGGCCGACCCTCGGAACTTCTGACCGCCTTTGGGTGTACTGCCTTTTCTTGCTTGTTCTTGTTTTTGTACTTGTATGCCTTCTAGCCGATTTTCAGATTAAGGTTGTTTTGCCCTTAAGGTGTCAGATGGTTTCGGCCTTCAGCCCGATTTAAGATCTGTTTTATGTAAGGCCTTTGGCATTTTTAAAATTAATGTTATTGAGTCTTAAGCGTTGGGCCTTCAGCCGATTTGGAACGTAAGTTGTTTGCTCTTAAAGTGTAAGATTCTTTGGGCCTCCAGCCTAATTAAGGAACTGTTTTAAGTTAAGACTTTGCCTTTTAAATTTCTGATTTTGGTTGAGCTTTAAGTTATTGACTTTCAGCCGTTTTTAAATTAAAGTGGTCTTGCCCTCAAGGCATGAAATTGTACGGCGCATTCAGCCGCTAATTAAGTTCCAAAACTAAAACTGTGTTTTTTTTTAAAAAAAAGTTATTCTTGGCTCTTGTAATGTTTGATCATATAAAAGGTTGTCTGTCCGAGTGTAACTGATATCCGCTTATTTTAGCCCCTTTCCACAACTTAAACTACCTGTCTTGTACTGTGGGTTTAGCAGGGCGTCTCAGGTGTTATGCCATTTACTGTACAGAATTGTATAAACTGTGTTGTCGCAAAATTTAGTAAGAGTTCATTTGCAGACAACCACTTAATAATTTTCTGAAAGACATTATTTGCAATTTTCCCAGCTGATTCTTGCTTGTTGGGTGTGATTACTATACTTGTATCATCAGCGAAAAGAACTAACTTTGCATCTTCATGAATATAGAATGGCAAATCGTTAATATATATTAAGAACAATAAGGGACCCAAGACTGCACTCCGTGGGACACCATTCTTGATACCTCCCCAATTAGAAGACTCTGTTGGTTTTTGCAGGCTGTCTGTACTTTTAATTTCAACCTTCTCCATTCTTCCTGCTAAGTATGAATTAAACCATTTGTGTACTGTCCCCCTCATACCACAATACTTAAGCTTATCTAGAAGGATTTCGTAATACACACAATCAAAACCCTTTGAGACATCACAAAAAATCGTAATTGGTGATGTTTGGTTATTCAATGCATTTAATATTTGGTCATTGAAAGCATATATACCATTTTCTGTTGAAAAGCCTTTCTGAAAACCAAATTGACATTTTGTTAGTACTTCATGTTTACAAATATGTGATGCTACTCTTGAATATATTACTTTTTCAAGAATTTTGGATAAAACTGTCAGAAGTGAGATTGGGAGGTAGTTGTTAGCATCAGATCTATCCTCTTTTTTATGCAATGGTCTAACAATAGCGTATTTCAGTCTATCTGAAAAAATGCCCTCTTTCAGTGAGCTACCACATATGTAGCTGAGACTCCTACTTATTTAATGGGAACAAGCTTTTAGTATTATGTTGAAAATGCCATGTGAGCTTTTACTTTTGAGTCGATTTATTAGTTTCCTAATTTCAGTAGGAGAGGTATGTTGAATTTCAATTTTATCAGATTTGCATAGGTACTGGCCCTTACATATACTGCTTTGCATTTTCTAATGAATAGCTCGATCCGATTTTCTCTACAACACATAAAAAAGGATTATTAAAAATGTTTTCTACTTCTGACTTCTTGGTAACAAACGTTTCATTGTGTTTGATAGAAATACTGCCATCTTGGAGCGGCAGTCTTGCGGCTCACTCTGAAGATGGCTGAACGTTTTACAGCCGAAATATTAGAAGAAGAAGGAGATCTCTTGCGGCTGCACACCCGAAACTTAATGGAACAGTCTTTGCGCCGCCAAAACCTGAAGATTCACATCAAGTACCTCTGCGGGGAGGAGATGGTTTTATGTGTTCGACGACTGGATAAGCTTCGACACTTGAGAGCGAGATTACTGAGCTCTTTAAGTTTTTTACTAAGGTGCCGTGACCAGGGCATAATTCCGAAGTTTGCCAGATTAGTACATTTTATAAAAACGACGTCTATGAATAAGATTTTAACAAAAGCTGGCTCTGCTATTGTTAAGGAGAGGATCCATTTTACTCGCCGAAAATTAGACCTGGTTTCTGAAGAACTGTATCGCCTGCATCTGAAGATGTCTGTGGAGATACCCTACGATTCTTGGAATTGGATTGATGGTACAACTTGGACCAAATCAGACTGGATCCGTGAGGTGGCCACATCCCGACAGACTGCAAAATTTAGTCGATTGAAGACGACATCGCAGCGAGAAACTGTTATTCGACGCCCTGTTATTAATATGACAGGTAGAGATTTGGACGATGCTACGATGATGGTTTTGAGTAAGGGACTGAATTTTGCACCCACGCCACAGGTTCTGCCATTGCCTTCGTTTATCAGCGCCATTGAAGAAGCTGTTCGACCACTTCCCTCTGATTCAGCAGAGGAAATAAAACGTGAAACATGCCGTGCAATTATGAAGGCTCGCCCACAAATGAGCAATAAATCTGTGGCAGAGAGGGCTGCTCTACGCAAGCTTCGCCTGGATACTCAGACGGTGGTACTCCCAGCAGATAAAGGTAATGCTACTGTTTTATTGTCTCGGGACGAATACCATGATAAAATGTACAATTTATTGAGTAACAGCATGTACCGGAAGATCAGCAGGGATCCCACTAATCGAGTGGCAAAGAAAACTGTTTCGCTTCTGAATGACTCTCCCTTTCCACCAGAAGTTGTTCGGAGATTGAAACCAAGTGGTCCGGTGCCTCCTAGACTTTATGGTCTACCAAAGGTCCACAAGAAAGATGTTCCTCTACGCCCCATAGTGAGTAATATAGGCTCTCCGACCTATGACGTTGCCAAACATCTGGCATCATTGTTGAGACCTCTTGTGGGAAAATTTACTCACCACATAAGAAACTCGGCTGACTTCATTAGTAAACTGAAATCATTGAAAATGAACCCGTCTGATATATTAGTTAGTTTTGATGTGGTGGCTTTATTTACAAAGGTTCCCCTTCCAGAATCTCTACAACTTATTGAAAGAAGTTTTGACAAAGAGATTGCAGCTTTATTTAAACATGTTCTGACCTCCACATATTTCGTATTTAACAACGAATTTTTTGAACAGACGGACGGAGTCGCCATGGGTAGTCCCTTATCCCCTCTGATGACCAATTTATTTATGGAGGACTTCGAGGAGAAGGCGCTTGAATCTGCTGACTTGAAACCCACGGTATTCTGGAGGTATGATGATGACACCTTTGTAGTTTGGCCCCATGGTGAAGACAACTTGCAAGACTTTTTAAGACATCTGAACTCCCTCCACGATCAAATAAAGTTCACAATGGAAATTGAAAAGGAGGGATGCCTTCAATTCTTGGATGTTCTGGTTCGCCGCAGAGAGGATGGCACTTTGGGACATGAAGTGTATAGGAAGCCGACACACACCGATCTGTATTTACGTGCAAATAGCTGCCACCATCCTGCCGAGACAATGAGTGTTCTCCGAAATTTGACTCACAGAGCGCATATTATTTCTGACGAAAGCAGTCTGCAAGATGAACTTTCCCACTTACAAAGAGTGTTTGAAGACAATGGGTACTCTCCACAACAAATACAGAGGGCACTGAAAATGAAACAGAAAGAAGCCACAAAGAAAGCAGCAGAAGATGAAGAAACCTTTAAATCGATGGCCTTCCTGCCATATGTGGGTAGCCTCTCATCAAAAATAGGACGCATTCTCGGCAGACACAAAATAAAAGTGATTTTTCGTCCTCCACCTAAGACAGCTGCACCCGTGGGCTCCGTCAAAGATGATTTGCTGCTCCAAAAATCCGGAGTTTACAAAATTCACTGTGAATGTGGCCTTTCTTACATCGGACAAACAACTCGTACTGTCCAAGAAAGATGTACAGAACACCAGAGGTACACACGACTTTTACAACCTAACAAGTCGGCCGTGGTAGAGCACTGTATTGATAATTGTCACAGTATGTTGTATGACATCGTCGAAATTTTGGGAACTACATCGTCATTTTGGGACTCGATAGTAAAGGAGGCAATTGAAATTCGCTTGACGACGAACTTAATTAATAGAGACAGTGGTTTCAACCTTGATAAATCCTGGAATCCGGCACTTGCTGTAATAAACTCGCAAAGACATCGTCACAGTGCAGCTCACAATGATATATCGATATACCAACAAAGATCAACTGCGGAGTCATAGATACAACTCGCGCATTATGTACGTCTCTGCCGCCGACCAACGTCTCTGGCGCATTTGCATCTGTGGCCGCATGCGCAGTCGCGCGGTACAACAGTATAAAGGGACGCAGCAAGCACTGGAGCGGGGCAGTCTTGCGGCTCACTCTGAAGATGGCTGAACGTTTTACAGCCGAAATATTAGAAGAAGAAGGAGATTTCTTGCGACTGCACACCCGAAACTTAATGGAACTAGCTTTACATTTGCTTGTGGGAAACACAGAGGACGTTTGGTACGCAGGTTGAAAAAAAAAAAAAAAAAAAAAAAAAAAAAAAAACTAGTAACAGTATGTCCACGGGACATCCATATTGAAGAGAGAACACATGAAAAGCTTTCCCAATTCGGTCATTTCTGAACATGTTCGTGAGAATGTTCTATTACTTTGTGATTCATGGTCAGGCACGAAGACTACAGTCTGATAGAAGATGTTTTCCTAAAAAGAGTATTACGTTACAGGCATTGCCACCAGAGACAACCTCATACTGCCTACCTCTTGATGTATACTTCTTCAGACAGTAAAAACTGTACTGCAGACACTAGTATAGTGACAAATCACAGGTCACATTAAATGATCGACATTTTATCAGACGCCTTCACTCTGTAATCTACAACCAGCTTTCTGCACCGAGATCTATGTTAAAATATATGTCGGTAAGTTCCGGATACGATGTCGATGGTCACGTTGCATCATTTGATACTGGCGTCACTGTGGCTTTTGATGCTAGACTATAGCAGCATGGATGCACTGAAGACAATGTAGCATGCCCACGTGTTGCCCTTGTCAAGTGTGCTTATTGTTTCATTCCGCTGTGTTTTAATCACTTCACTGAAACTCCACATTTTCACTTTGATGACGAAGAAAGGAAGAATGTTCCACAACACAGCATCCACTAGTTTGAAAAATACGGACAGGTACGTACTGCATCTGTTAAAATGTCATAATGTTACACCAAATGCCATGTAGCCTTTTGCCAGATGATACCTCATTTACGTCTTTTGTGGATCTGCTGGTCATAATTGTCAGTTGCATGGTACTATTTCAACAGCGACTTTTACCTCTCAGGTCTTTATATTCGTTGTCCTTCAAACAAAGTTGTACACGACTGTGAACTTCTACAGACAAATAATCGTGATGGATGGCAGAACACGCACAGCTTCGTGTTGTAAACGCTTTTGTACTCGGTTTCAGCCGTTCGAGCTGTGAACTTCCCTTGTTAGTGCTGTTGCATTTACTGTACCAGTCTCCCTGGCCACATTTCAGGTCATTAAAATGAGTGCCATGTCTGTCGTTAGACCAGCCGTATACGCTACTTAGAGCCCAGCTACCTGCCATCCAGCGCGGGTGAGGTGCGGCGGCCTGTAAACTCCATGTCGGCAAAACCCGGTCGCTCGCTGGCGCTAATCCTTACATTGTCTGTGGGCCCTTTCAGTGACTGCTCAGCGGAAACGATTTCCAACGTTCTAGCTTTCTATTCAGATTTACTCGGACTCAAAACCGACTTAAGTATTTGTTATTTTCCACTGCAGACTCGTTAACGTTCGAGCAGGCCCGCTGGGGCACTGAGTACGAAACTGTGGAATTTCGTAGTACTGTAGAGTAACGCAGAGCCCTGCGATGTGGCAGCTCTGAGGATTTGTTCACCTGACCGTCTTTCCCCCCATCTTTCCCTCTACCTTCCTCCTCAACTCAAAGCCCTCAGCATAGCGTTGTTTCGCAAGGAAAATGGTAGTGGGGCACTCCGAATACTAGGCACCCGCTCGTGTTATAATAGTTTCTTTCTCACAGTTCTGAACGTGTGCTCTTTCACTTTATCTAGTAACTGTGAATAGGAAGACGAAAGTGAGAGTGAGGAACAGAGAAGTTTAGATATTGAGGTTTTGTTAGGAAAAGACAAACTTTAAAAGGGAGTCAAAACCCGGACTTTAGAACAAAACAAAAAATAAGCACAAAATATTATTAAATTTCATCAAGTCTCACAAGTTAATCAAACAATTTTTCTAACGAAACTGATTCATTTTTATAGCTTTTTGGAAGTGTCACGAAGATATAATAGCATCCCATGCTAACAGATACACTCCTGGAAACTGAAATAAGAACACCGTGAATTCATTGTCCCAGGAAGGGGAAACTTTATTGACACATTCCTGGGGTCAGATACATCACATGATCACACTGACAGAACCACAGGCACATAGACACAGGCAACAGAGCATGCACAATGTCGGCACTAGTACACTGTATATCCACCTTTCGCAGCAATGCAGGCTGCTATTCTCCCATGGAGACGATCGTAAAGATGCTGGATGTAGTTCTGTGGAATGGCTTGCCATGCCATTTCCACCTGGCGCCTCAGTTGGACCAGCGTTCGTGCTGGACGTGCAGACCGCGTGAGACGACGCTTCATCCAGTCCCAAACATGCTCAATGGGGGACAGATCCGGAGATCTTGCTGGCCAGGGTAGTTGACTTACACCTTCTAGAGCACGTTGGGTGGCACGGGATACATGCGGACGTGCATTGTCCTGTTGAAACAGCAAGTTCCCTTGCCGGTCTAGGAATGGTAGAACGATGGGTTCGATGACGGTTTGGATGTACCGTGCACTATTCAGTGTCCCCTCGACGATCACCAGTGGTGTACGGCCAGTGTAGGAGATCGCTCCCCACACCATGATGCCGGGTGTTGGCCCTGTGTGCCTCGGTCGTATGCAGTCCTGATTGTGGCGCTCACCTGCACGGCGCCAAACACGCATACGACCATCATTGGCACCAAGGCAGAAGCGACTCTCATCGCTGAAGACGACACGTCTCCATTCGTCCCTCCATTCACGCCTGTCGCGACACCACTGGAGGCGATCTGCACGATGTTGGGGCGTGAGCAGAAGACGGCCTAACGGTGTGCGGGACCGTAGCCCAGCTTCATGGAGACGGTTGCGAATGGTCCTCGCCGATACCCCAGGAGCAACAGTGTCCCTAATTTGCTGGGAAGTGGCGGTGCGGTCCCCTACGGCACTGCGTAGGATCCTACGGTCTTGGCGTGCATCCGTGCGTCGCTGCGGTCCGGTCCCAGGTCGACGGGCACGTGCACCTTCCGCCGACCACTGGCGACAACATCGATGTACTGTGGAGACCTCACGCCCCACGTGTTGAGCAATTCGGCGGTACGTCCACCCGGCCTCCCGCATGCCCACTATACGCCCTCACTCAAAGTCCGTCAACTTCACATACGGTTCACGTCCACGCTGTCGCGGCATGCTACCAGTGTTAAAGACTGCGATGGAGCTCCGTATGCCACGGCAAACTGGCTGACACTGACGGCGGCGGTGCACAAATGCTGCGCAGCTAGCGCCATTCGACGGCCAACACCGCAGTTCCTGGTGTGTCCGCTGTGCCGTGCGTGTGATCATTGCTTGTACAGCCCTCACGCAGTGTCCGGAGCAAGTATGGTGGGTCTGACACACCGGTGTCAATGTGTTCTTTTTTCCATTTCCAGGAGTGTATATTAACAACCTTAGAACAAACGACATACGAACAAGAGGTTGTAAAGTTACGGACAGATGTGAAATTATGGCACAATTCAGCGTTTCATTTTGGATATGTATAAAGAGAGGTCAACATATAAATGTAACAGAGCTGTGGGAGTCAGACGGTAAAGGTATCTATATACTGAGGGCCATAGTGAATATAAATATTTAATTGGTTCCTAAAGAAATTACGCAGTATCGTAGAAGATAGGGTAGTGAATACCTCACGCGCCTTCTCATGCAAAAAAAAAAAAAAAAAAAAAAAGGGTCGGCGTGCTCGCTCGAAGGTTAAGTTACAATCTTCTATTTTAAGCTTATCTTGGTCGCACTTTCCGCACGGAAATTGTATCCCTACCACTCAACAAATATTAACTACTTGTTATGTTGAGTTCCACGCGAGGGTTTCTCCCTATAACGAGTCTGCCCATCGCTATGGTAGTAGGTTATTTATGAGTCTGTCTTTTGAAATTAAATTTTCTTGCTTATCACCGATGCCGTTGTATCCTGCAGCTGATCTGCTAAATTCTGGGTCAGAACACATTTGTTGGCACCGCGAAATTCATTATGCAGCTAATAACTATTTCCGTAAAATTTCTATTACCAAGAAAACTTATCATTTGTTTTCACAGCTGTTTATTACCAGCTAATTATTGTGACAAATTACTACATGATAGACGGATACAATTCGATGAAGGTGGGCTACTGGTTGACTTCAAGTTCAAGTGAATTCCAATTATAACATTTTTCAACTTCTGCATATAAAAACGTCACGAAGGAAGCAGGGGGCCAAGAAAGAGCAGCCTCTGTTACGAACAGAAACATGTTACGTATGTTTAGGAAGACAATAACAGGAGATGTTACGGCAAACGATGATGATAATAATAATAATAATAATAATAATGATGGTTCTTGTGTATCGACGGAAAGTCTTTCAACTGGACGGCATTTAAGAGTCGCAAAGCAATTAATGATAATATAACAGAGTTTCCGTTTTCCCTTCACTGATAACTCAGAAACAAAACAGCGTATTGGTTAAATAGTTCACATGAAAGTAAAGGGAAGGGAAATTAGGGTTTAACATCTTGTCGGCGACGAATTTGTTAGTTGGAGGTCAGAGTCGGAAACGTCATCTAGGACGCTGTTAGCGTGGGGCCGTTAAAATCCTGTGTATGGCCTGAGTATGGACCTGCTGATTCCATCGGTCCCATATTCAAATGGCAGTCGTGAGTTCGCGATTACTGCAAAAAAAATAAATAAATTAAAAAAAATTTAAAAAAATCTGAAATAGAATTCAGCTGCATAAAACTGACTTACGTACAGACTATATGTAAATGCTCTTACACCTGCCCACTTAGTCCTGTTGAGCTGAAATCCTAATCATTTCCAAATTCAACGATGTAGTATACTTCATGTCAATGTGACACTTGTTGCATTCCATGGAATTGCAATTACAGGGTGTTTAAAACATACTAAAAAAAACGGCTCTGACAGGGGAACCTCCCCATCGCACCCCCCTCAGATTTAGTTATAAGTTGGCACAGTGGATAGGCCTTGAAAAACTGAACACAGATCAATTGAGAAAACAGGAAGAAGTTGTGTGAAACTGTGAAAAAATAAGCAAAATATACAAACTGAGTAGTCCATGGGCCACATAAGCAATATCATGGAGGAAGTGTGTTTGAAGCGCCGTGGTCCCGTGGTAGCGTGAGCAGCTGCTGAATGAGACATCCTTGGTTCAAGTCTTCCCCCGACCGAAAATTTTACTTCCTTTATTTTTGCATAGTTATTATCTGTCGGTTCGTTCATTGACATCTCTGTTCACTGTAATAAGTTTAGTGTCTGTGTTTTGCGACCGCACTGCAAAACCGTGCGATTAGTAGACGAAAGGACGTGCCTCTCCAATCGGAACCGAAAATATTTGATCGCAAGGTCATAGGTCAACCGATTCCTCCACAGGAAAACACATCTGATATATTCTATACGACACTGGTGACGCCATGTGCGTCATATGACAGGAATATGTTGTCTACCCACCTAACTTGTACACTTGGCGAATGGGTAAAAAGATTCTTCTACCTTGCCCGATTTAGGTTTTCTTGTGGATGTGATAATCACTCCCAAAAAAGTGATGAAAACATAAGAGTTTGTCATATAAACTGAAAATAAAAAAATAAAATTTACACTTGATGGAAGATTTGAACCCAGGACCTTTCGTTCCGCAGCTGCTCACGTTACCAAGAGACAACAGCGCTCCTGCGTGCCTGTTGTCCTTATTGTTGCTTATCTTTCCTTGAACTATACAGTTTGTATATTTTGCTTATTTTTTCACAGTTCCACACAACTTCTTCCTGTTTTCTCAATTGATCTGTGTTCAGTTTTTCAAGGCCTATCCACTGTGCCAACTTATAACTAAATCTGAGGGGGGGTGCGATGGGGAGGTTCCCTTGTGAGCACTATGCGACTTAACTTCTGAGGTCATCAGTCGCCTAGAACTTAGAACTAATTAAACCTAACTAACCTAAGGACATCAGACACATCCATGCCCGAGGCAGGATTCGAACCTGCGACCGTAGCGGTCGCTCGGCTCCAGACTGTAGCGCCTAGAACCGCACGGCCACTCCGGCCGGCTAAAACATACTATTTCAACTTTTGCGGGCAGATTCCTTACACTAAAAAGAGTGAAAGTCTACTAGACATGGGCTCTAAAATGCATGCTTTAAGAGCTATGAGCACTTATTCGTTTTCGATACCTTGAAACACACCTCTTCTACTGCAAACCATTTGCTTCCTGTATTTTGGGAGGAGATAGTATGCATCAAAACAAAATAAAGTAAAATAAATCCAGGTAATGATGGGCTCTAAGATAATTACCTCAAGAGCTATGAGCTGTTGTTCAATTGAAGTGGTTTTCCATAGTAATGAAGATGAACGAGTGCTTGTATTTCTTAAGGTAATCATTTTAGAGACCATGTTTGCTAGATTTTTCTTGTTTTTGTGTGGGCAACCTGAACCCAATGTTTATAAAAGTATTTGTGAAACCCTCTGTATAGTGGCCAGAAGTGCATTTGCGCTTTCACATGCTCGAGAATATTAGTTAATACTTTGTCAGTGAGTCAAATTTTGTTTTACTTAGGTTTACTGTTGGTGAATGTTATATCGATGGATGCAACTTCGTGGACTGTTCGTTTGAAACCAGTTCATAAAATACCTGCCTGCCGTATTCAAGCGGTATTGTAACTGAATGTGATAATTCGCTGAAATCATATGGCTCACATACAAAGTAGCTTGTGGCTCTGGAGTAATTAGTTCCATCAGTGCCTTTCAATTTCGGTTACACGGTTAACTTGACAGCTAGCACTAATATGGGTCAAACATGTTGAATTGCAATTTTTACACATTTCACGCTCAAGTAACAATAAACCAATACCTAGACCGTGTGTGATTTGGCTTTCCCTATTCATTGGGTGTGAAACCAGTGAATCTGCATTAACACTTCTTTAATTTACACAAAAGGAGCAAGTCCATCCATTATGCTGGTGAGCGAATGGTTCAGAGGTCTTAGAATAAGAACCATAAACCATTTTCGAAAATCACTTCAATAGTACTTTATGGATGAAGACGTGTTTGACAGAAATCGGACAGTAATGACTGGAGCTTCTGGATACGCTAGCAGTGATGTGTCATAATGAAGCAGATATGGGCTTATGACCACTCCCGTAAAGGACTTTAAATTATTTCAGACGTTTAGCGAAATAAAGTGGCGCAGACTCGTGTTACAGCTAGCGAAACACATCAGCAATAATTAACAGAAAAACACTTGAGAATTTGATCTTATTCTTTCTTTTACGAGTACCATCTACCGCATTATTATCAGCGAATTTCTTTATATGAATCGTGTAGAAAACCTATGATTGCTGGATGTGTATATGTAAGATGCTAGGATACTAATACAGCTTTGTAGAACCCTGCTATATCACAGTATACTCCATAGTTCATGGTTGGTGCCATGAGTGCAGTAGAGGACTCTACATTCCAGAGACCTTCAAGGCCAGTCAGGAGGTGCTCCTCAGGCTAGTGTCGAAGGCTGCCGGGCAACACCCATAGGTAGAGGGAAGATAGATTCTAGGCGAGACTTCTGAACTCGCCATACCGCCAGTAGCCTGTAGAAGCATTCAGGAGGAAAGTGATGTCGTGGAGACACGAGACACCTCAGTACACTTGTAGAAGAGATCTCGTCCTTCTTCCCTGTTATGGACACACATATCTTTAGTATCAGAAGCAGTAGTTAATTAAACACACGGAATTGTACGAGATTACATTTATTGGTTGAAACTTCCTGAAAAAGAAAAAGTGAAACATCCGGAAGACTTGGGCAATGTAAGTTTAGCTTTGTACACGTACACTCCATCGGCGGGTATGTAAATTATTAGAGCTACAATTCACTGTGATACGTATAACAGTCAAAAGAGTGTATTAGTGTTTCTGGTGTTCACTTTGGTACCAAATCTGGCAGGGCATATGTGAAGCGATAACTGCCGAGGACACGGAGATCCCAGGTACACTTGTGAGACAGCGTTATCAGCTCGTGAGAGAGTGAGAATGGGGCCTCATTGTGGGTTTCCATTCTGACAGCTTTTCAGTCATCCAATATCTGGGTTTGTGGAGCATTTGGCTGTGACATTATTTCAATGTTGGCCTAAATGGGATGTGAGGGCAGCAACACTCGTCGTCAAGGTTCTGGTCGACCATTTCTGACCACCAAAATGGACGAACGCAGTACTGTACAGCAAGTGCATCGCAACAATTTCATGTTTACGCCAGCCATTCAAGAATAATAGACTCCCTGCAGCATTCTGTGTCATCCAGCACTATTGGTCGGAGAGTAACAACAGCCGGATGATGGAATAATCGTCCCACACGTAGGATGCCGTTGGCACCACAACGTAAACTACTTTGTTTGGTGGAGACAAATTTCTTCTGAAGCCAAGAACGCTAAATACACTCCTGGAAATGGAAAAAAGAACACATTGACACCGGTGTGTCAGACCCACCATACTTGCTCCGGACACTGCGAGAGGGCTGTACAAGCAATGATCACACGCACGGCACAGCGGACACACCAGGAACCGCGGTGTTGGCCGTCGAATGGCGCTAGCTGCGCAGCATTTGTGCATCGCCGCCGTCAGTGTCAGCCAGTTTGCCGTGGCATACGGAGCTCCATCGCAGTCTTTAACACTGGTAGCATGCCGCGACAGCGTGGACGTGAACCGTATGTGCAGTTGACGGACTTTGAGCGAGGGCGTATAGTGGGCATGCGGGAGGCCGGGTGGACGTACCGCCGAATTGCTCAATACGTGGGGCGTGAGGTCTCCACAGTACATCGATGTGGTCGCCAGTGGTCGGCGGAAGGTGCACGTGCCCGTCGACCTGGGACCGGACCGCAGCGACGCACGGATGCACGCCAAGACCGTAGGATCCTACGCAGTGCCGTAGGGGACCGCACCGCCACTTCCCAGCAAATTAGGGACACTGTTGCTCCTGGGGTATCGGCGAGGACCATTCGCAACCGTCTCCATGAAGCTGGCCTACGGTCCCGCACACCGTTAGGCCGTCTTCCGCTCACGCCCCAACATCGTGCAGCCCGCCTCCAGTGGTGTCGCGACAGGCGTGAATGGAGGGACGAATGGAGACGTGTCGTCTTCAGCGATGAGAGTCGCTTCTGCCTTGGTGCCAGTGATGGTCGTATGCGTGTTTGGCGCCGTGCAGGTGAGCGCCACAATCAGGACTGCATACGACCGAGGCACACAGGGCCAACACCCGGCATCATGGTGTGGGGAGCGATCTCCTACACTGGCCGTACACCACTGGTGATCGTCGAGGGGACACTGAATAGTGCACGGTACATCCAAACCGTCATCGAACCCATCGTTCTACCATTCCTAGACCGGCAAGGGAACTTGCTGTTCCAACAGGACAATGCACGTCCGCATGTATCCCGTGCCACCCAACGTGCTCTAGAAGGTGTAAGTCAACTACCCTGGCCAGCAAGATCTCCGGATCTGTCCCCCATTGAGCATGTTTGGGACTGGATGAAGCGTCGTCTCACGCGGTCTGCACGTCCAGCACGAACGCTGGTCCAACTGAGGCGCCAGGTGGAAATGGCATGGCAAGCCGTTCCACAGGACTACATCCAGCATCTTTACGATCGTCTCCATGGGAGAATAGCAGCCTGCATTGCTGCGAAAGGTGGATATACACTGTACTAGTGCCGACATTGTGCATGCTCTGTTGCCTGTGTCTATGTGCCTGTGGTTCTGTCAGTGTGATCATGTGATGTATCTGACCCCAGGGATGTGTCAATAAAGTTTCCCCTTCCTGGGACAATGAATTAACGGTGTTCTTATTTCAATTTCCAGGAGTGTATATTTACTTCACGGTGGCCAGTTTCTATAGAAGTTACTGTCATCTCCTGATCTACAGAATTATCAAAGGATAAATGACAAATTACATACTGATCTAAATTTAAAGTGCGAACATATGGATCACATAGCAGGAACCATTCCACACATAATACAGCGTAAGAGATTGGTTTTGTCAGTAATAGGAGGATGAAAGTAAAAATAGCGCCCCGTGACATACATGTAAAATATCACGTCGTAATCCGACATCAAGGTAGAAATTGAACGGACGTGCAGCTCTGGGCAGCGTGCATTGCAGAAACTGTCAACAGGTGGCACTAGTATACCACTATATCCTTTAACTTACACATTCCTTTTTCTTTAATAACACGTAATATACTCTGCGACTCATTATGTAGAGGTTTCATTGAACCACCTTGAAGCTATTTCTTTACCATTCCACTCTCAAACAGCACTTCAGTCTTCCTGAATAAAGAGAAAGGGATTGTCGTTTCACAGAGAGCTGTGGAATCATTCATTCTGCCTTTCACCGGCAAAATGGTATTTACAATGAACAGCATAGGAAAACGCGTTCTGCAGTACTAAACAAATAAATGAGAACATCAAACAAACGCTACCACATCAGCTTACGATTCTGCTTCACATAACGACTCGCATATTCTCAAACTTTACCTAACGTTCGTTACATGGGCTGAATTTCTCGCGGTCTGATGAGAACGTGCATCCAACCGTGAACAGTAAGTTTTTTTATTGTTCTCCACGCGAATTCCCTGAGAAGTGCACAGCAACCACAACGAATGCAATATTTCATAAGCCTACTTTTTTCCACAAGAGCGATAGAAGAACATTTCGTTATCAGGGTTTTTTAAAGTATCAGAAAAACCTTTCTATGTAGTTAGAATGCAATAATACAGAATTACCGTCCGTAGTTCGTCCATTAATGCATGTAAACCAGTCACGAAAATCACTCGGCCGTTATTCTACTCCCCTATTACAAACAGTACAAAACAGAAGTTTTCTATTGTAGACATTACGTACAATGATATTAATGATTTACATTTGTGATTGGACGTCTAAAAACTCAAGTTTTTTTTTCATTTTATTATGTTCAGCTGTAATGTAGGGCTCAGATTTCTGAAAAAAAAGAATATATGGTTCAGAATGCTCTGGTTAATCCACTTTCCTGTTGCGACCGCCCCCTATACCGAAGATATGCGACATTGCCAGTGGGACTCTAGAGGTCAAGTTAACACAAGGGCAAGTAAGGAACGAAGAAAGTATAATTATTGTACCGAATGACACTAAGCTGTTGTTTTCCTCATGTTTTGGGCCACAATCATCAATTATCGATTAAATGAAATTATCCTAAAGCTGCTGAACACTAATGATTTTGCATCTACTCCTGAATGGCGGCAAGAGTATGGTCCTCGAGGCTGGTTTATAGAACTGTTGTATTACGGCCGGTCGTAAAGCTACAAGAACAGCCACATAGTGTCCTGCGTTTCTTTTTTTTCTTTTTTTCCTTCTAATCTCAGGAATATTTCCCATCCCTACTGCGATTGTGCAATACCGATCGAGGGATAAAAGTGTGATGCGATAATTAACGCATCTCCACGACAATTTTACTTCCGCCGACCGCGTCTTGGTCAGGGATCGTGCCCATCAGCTGGCACCCTCCCTGACAAATTGAGCCCTGCGCCACTCCCTGCCGTGACCACCAAATAAGTTACATCTGAGGCACATTATTGCGATTAGTGTTTTTATTTGCACTTTCCTTTCATACGTACTTTACATTTACTTAATACGGACTCGTGAACTATTTCTACACTCTAAGAAAGAAAAAAAAAGGAAAGACGTACCTGGAAGGAAATATCCGAACGAGGCGTAAATCGGTAGATGCGATGTACATGTACAAACATATAAATGATTACAATTCCATAAAAATTCGATGATTTATTCTAGAGATAGAACTTCACAAATCGAGCAAGTCAATAACGCATTGGTCTAACTCTGGCCCTTATGCAAGCAGTTATTTGGCTTGGCATTGTTTGGTAGAGTTGTTGTATGTCTTCCTAAGGGGTATATTGCCAATTTCTGTCGAATTAGTGTGTTGGATCGCAAAAGTCCCGAGCTGATGGGAGAGCCCTGCCTGTAGTGCTCCAAACGTTCTCGATTGGGAAGAGATACCGCGAACTTTCTGGCCGATGTAGGCTTTGGCAAACACGAAGAGAAACATTATATATTATTATAAAACTCTCACCGACTGCTGGCGGGCATTATAACGTTGAAGTGTAACCTCAGGATGGCTTGCTGTAAGTGTCCCTCGGATGACATCCAAAAGGGTCTTGCTATGAAAAGAAGTGGCATCTCAGATCATCATTCCTGGCTTTCGGGACGTATGGCGGGTGGCAGTTAGATTCGTATCCCATAGCTGTCCGGGGCGTCTCCAGACGCGTCTTCGCTAGTCGCCGGGACTCAGTTTGAAGCGGGACTCATCACTGAAGACAACTCGACGCAACTCAGTGAGATTACAGGCCGCAGACGCATTTGGTAGACAAACTCTATATATGCTTCCAACAACCAAATGGAAAGTAATGACCCAGTGTGTCAAGGGAAATAGAAAAACGGCGTCCACCAAATGTGCTCGTATATGCAAGTGAGAGCGGAAAGATGACGAAAGAACATCTGAAGACGTTCCTCTGTCGCTTTGAGCCGTATTTGCCGACGAACTCACTAGTACTTTGTGACTCCTGGTCTGGACATAACAATTAACAAGTATAACTGAAAGCTTCAGGACAAAAAGATATCAGCTTAAAATCAGCAGTCCTAAAACTAAGGCCGAGCGGTTCTAGGCGCTTCAGTCTGGAACCGCGCGACCGCTTCGGTCGCAGGTTCGAATCCTGCCTCGGGCATGGATGCGTGTGATGTACTTAGGTTAGTTAGGTTTAAGTAGTTCTACGTTCTAGGGGACTGATGACCTCAGCAGTTAAGTCCCTTAGTGCTCAGAGCCATTTGAACCATTTTGAACCTAAAACTGAAAGATATGTATAACCTCCGGACTCGTATTTCATGAGACAATTGAAGTGCTAGAAAGTAATGCCTCCGAATTTTTTATGTGGAAGCTCTTAAAGCTATTTTTAATTAAACAAACGTTATTAATATTCTACATCCTTTTTCTTCCTGCCTACACAATTATTTCGCAACACAGTCTCCCTGGTGACGAACACATTTTTCACAATGAGAGACCAGTTCGTTGATACCGAGACAGTAAAATCTTTGATTTTGTTGACGGAGCCACAATCTCACCTCTACTTGCACCGCTTCATCACTATCACGGTGAAATTCTCGAAGGTGTTCTTTACATTTGAGAAACAGATCAAAATCGGATGGGACCAAATCGGGATTGCATGGAGGATTACCGATGACAGTGAACCCAGTGCATAACAATGCTGCCGACGTCGCAGCGCTCGTGTGTGGTCCGGCATTGTAATGCTGAAGAAGAGTGTGCTCCATGTGTGGACGAACCCTTCCAATTCGAAACTCAATTATGGCACTCTTTTTCTTAGGCACCGACATAGTTACGATACACACCACCAAGATACATGCTACAATTTCGATCCCTCTAGCAGCAGAGGGCTGAAAATATGTAGACACGAAGAATAAATATGCAGAATAGTAATAACATTTGCTTTATTCAAAAATATTAAGAGTTTTTACATAAAAAATACGGAGGTACTACTTTTCAGCATTCCTACTGCCTGATGAAAACGTATCAAGAGGGTGGGCAAATCTTTCAGTTTTAGAACTAATGATTTTAAAGCTACATTTTTTCCTCCAGATGCACCCCAGTAGTAATAGTTCATCCTTATGTTCAGACCGGGAATCACAAAGTATTAGTGAGTTTGTCGGCAAATGTGGATTCAAAACGCCGGCCGGTGTGGTCGAACTGTTCTAGGCGCTTCAGTCTGGAACCTTGTGACCGCTACGGTCGCAGGTTCGAATCCTGCCTCGGGCATGGATGTGTGTGATGTCCTCAGGTTTGTTAGATTTAAGTAGTTCTAAGTTCTAGGGGACTGATGACCTCAGAAGTTATGTCCCATAGTGCTCAGAGCCGTTTGAACCAATTTTTTTTTATTCAAAACGACAGAGGAAACGTCTTCAGATATTCCTTTGTCATCTTCCAGGAATATGCATCCAAAATTGCATGACAGATTCTTTATAATGAAATTGCGTTCTGGCATTAACAATGAATTATCTGCGGAAGTATGTATACGAATGATTCGTTACACATGACAGAACCTGGCTAAGATGTTGGTGAACCTGTGGACAACTTCAAATGTGTCGTTGTTGTGGCGTTCAGCACTGATATTATAGAACGTGCAGTTATGACATAAACTTGCATTTCTTCACTGTACATTTTAGAGTAATGCATACTACTTTGAGCAGTTTACTGAAAGTCTTCGCTTGAATTTATAGTTGCGATATCTGCATTGCGTTTGGCTTCTACAATGACATCTCTAATGGAATCTAGAACACGTTTGCAGAGTCTTGCAGAAAAATAACACTCACCAACACACTGAAATGTACGTAATGACACTGAAACCAAAATTTCGTACAGAAATGTTTGCTTGAACACACATACTTCCCTTGTGAGTACTGCAGAGGCGGACGTATACATCTGGGACTGTTTCCGCCCAAGTGACTTTTCGAGCGAAATTGTCTCGCGTTTGCTGTGTCTCCTGTCGTCGTTAGGAACACCTCTGGACGGTGAGGGCTGCGCCTGCAGTTCCCAGCCATAACAAACCATGTTGCGTTTGTTTTTGCTGTACTGGCCTGCTACCCGGAACTGTTATCGTCGATCTGGGATGCTGACGTCTGTGAAAGAAATGGACGACGCCTGAAGGTAGGTCACCCGCGAGGCGCAATTGCTGCTGTTACTGTCCGGTGGGTGTGTAGGTGCGGGCACAGCTCCATGCTTACGCAGATGGCGTGAATGTGATTGTTAAATCTGGAGAAGAGATTGACACAGACGAATAATAAAACAATATGCAGGTGCAACCGGAGTAAATCTTAACTCCAACTTACCCAAAACAAGGCTCCTAGATTCTGAAACCGAATATATGGACCTGGCTGCAGCACATTAAAGAGATTAGCCGTCTCAGGATCACATTGTCCCAGAAAGACGAGATCAAACTGAAATGGGAAATGAAAATCACCACACTGAGTTGTATGATAAAAGAGCACACAATGAGGAGTTTCAAGCGAATAGAGAGGAGTATCTTTCTCTGCATGTATGTTTTTAGCAAAATATTTGACATGGCTGCGATACATCCCATTACAACAAATATAGAAAATAAAATATTACACCCCGTTTATTGGTATATCTCGAAAGGGAATATCTTTAAAGTCGGCTACAAGACAACAACCTCAGGACGACTCAAGGGTGGGCTAGGGAGCAAAGACATCCAGTCACAGCGTACAGCTATACTCATTAAGCGCCCAGGTAGAATACTACTAGACAAATGGTCAAGCACTATAAAAATTTATTGGTGATTTTAGATTCCAACGACAGGTCTCCACTAACGAACATCGGCCACATCAACACGGAATTGGAATACATTCGTCTACATCTCACGGAAATTCATTTACATGCGAAACAGCTCGCAAAAGCTTAACATCTGCCAGATTTACAGCGTCATCACAAATACAAGGACGATTAACCACAGCCGGCAGGGGTGACCGAGCGGTTCTAGGCGCTACAGTCTGGAAACGCGCGACCGCTACGGTCGCAGGTTCGAATGCTGAATCGGGCATGGATGTGTGTGATGTCCTTAGGTTAGTTAGGTTTAAGTAGTTCTATTGTCTAGGGGACTGATGACCTCAGAAGTTAAGTCCCATAGTGCTCAGAGCCATTTGAACCATTTTGATTAACCACATCGGAAAGAAGTACCCTCACAGGAAACAAAAATTCATATGGAACAATATTTACAATCCACAGCTAAGTTCTAGTGTGACTGCACTGTGGTACGACGTAGGAAACTATGTATATAGTTCCCACAGTTGAAAAACTGTATAACCTAAACTTCAAGCCGAATGTGAAATGTATCACCTCGTCACTATGTTTTTACATGATCGCAACCACATATGGAGGTAGACTAGGAAAACATTCGCAATCATTAACCGGACAACGGAGACTTGAACACTGGTCGAAAATATTACAAAACCCTACTGGAAATGATACCATACTATAATCAAAAAGAGTTACATCTGGATCGTAGGCCAGTATCTTTTTTATGTGACGACAAATGTAGAGCAAACACTATTGGAATATATAACGTACATCTTGGACGGTCACCACCGTACAGGCAAATATTGCAAATACCATGAATAGTTTCGAAGATTTTTATTGTATTACCACAAGAAGGAGAACATGGTTTTAGTATTACTGATCTCAAGAAGAATCGCTGCATTCCCTTCCATGAGAATTGATAATGGACTTTACTTCGCAGACTCGTAAGAACTATATCTGTTTCTAATCTATTTCTTTATTGCAATAACAATAAGTATAATTTACATGACGTATAGTAATTTACAAACATGAAGCTATACAACCTCAAATATACTATTTAAGGAACTGATGACAATGGACTCATCGTTAATTCGTTATTATCCACCTAACGTAAAGAAGAATTCTAATTTGTGAAAAACAATTAATTTAGTTGATACGAAGAATCAAGACAACTTCTAAGGAGATATCTTTGAAAATAAAAACCCATTTTTTTTAAAAAAAAGGTCGTTATAAATCATATAATAACATCTCTCAAGAAGAAGAAGTTTTTGTTTTAAGGAAGAGAAGTATTTACAATATTTTAAGAAGATGAATATAGTTAAAAAACTGAAATACGAATATAGCTGAATTAAGCACACGATGAAGGCATTATCTGGCGAGCGCAAGGATGGTAAGGATGTATGGAGGCACGATTAAAAAAATAAAATAATAATAAAAAACAATATGATGTGATTCTTCAGTTTCTCCCGGCGTATTTGTTGCTCGAACAGTCCACGGGTATACTGCCGGTTCATAGTGTCCAACGGGCACAGTTTTTCGGCGATCAGACATGACGCCATCGTCAGGTGCGCTGACGAACTGAGCTCCTGATGGCGGGCGGCCGATTTAAATCATCTCCCCCCGCGGGTCGCTCTCTTCGCTGTCCGCGCCCGTGCGCCAGCGGTCGCGAAGACGTGGGCGTCGGAATCTGTCGTAGCGTCGATGTGCTAGCTACGTCCGCCCTGGTCGCCAGTTCGTACTTCTTGCTGAGAGTCTTCTTAATTACATTCAATGCCGGGTCCCAAGCCTTGCTGAGATTGTAGCCGCAATCTCGGTTGATAAGATCTTCCCTGGTGCGAATTTCGATAGCCTCCCTTATAACGCTGTCCCAATATTTACAGGTCTGAGCCAGGATCTTGGTACGCTCATAATCCATCTCGTGTTTCTCGGACAAATAGTGCTCTGCTACAGCCGACTTATTTGGATATTTCAGTCGAGTGTGCCTTTGATGTTCTGGGCAACGATCTTCGATAAGTCTTCCCACGCTCACAGTGAATTTGGTATCCGGATACTTTTGATCACATAGTGTATACATTTATCCCTCCACATTGAGTAGCAAAATAGGAACGAAATGTCTCTGTGTTGTGGTGTGTCGCTACTGGCAAGATCTCCCGTTATGGAGGATTGTTCAACAGCATTCCAACGTAAGACACCGCTGGTGGAGGGGACGGAAGTAAAGTGTGAAGCCAGGGAGGCGGCGGCAGCCCCCAGTCCCTGGGTGGTGCGACTATTAGTGCAACCGCAGATGTCTGAAAGAAATGTGGGTTTCCATGACATCGCTGGTACCAGGATTGAAAATCGAGCCGAAGGTGATAGTTAGCAGTCTGCATGAAATGTGTAGAACAAGTGTTTGCGAGTCTAAATGCAGTCCGAGAAAAGTGGGTGTAAGAGCTTCAGATAGAAGTAGAGGGCGCGCTTAAAAGTAAGGCCTCCAAATTTTTTGTGTGGAAACTGTTAAAGATTTTAAATAAATAAATGTTATTAACATTCTACATCTTTCACTTAATGTCTACACATTTTTTTTTCAACACAGCCATCCTGGAGACGAATACATTACTCCCAAAGAGAGACTCTTTTTTTGATACTTTCACTGTAGATGAGAGCCACAACCTCACCTCTGCTAGCACCGCTTCATCACTATGAAAGTGTAGTCCTCCAGGGCGTTCTTTAAGTTCTGGAAACAGATGAAAATCGGACGAAGCCAAGTCGAGTCTGCATGAAGCGCGATCAATGACGGTACACTCAAGAAATGTGCAGATGGCGCAGCGCACGTGTGTGGTCTGGCATTATCATGCTGAAGAAGACGGTGCTCCAGGTACGGACGAACTCTTTGAATTCAAAACTCGATTACAGCACTCCGTTTTTCGCTCACTGACATAGTTACGTTATACACTACGAAGTGGAGGCCTCTAGCGGGAGAGGGCTGCAAGTATGTAAACATGAAGAGTAAAGCTGTAGAGTGTTAATAAAGTTTGTTTCAGTAAAAAAGCTTTAAGAGTTTTCACATGAAATGTTCGGAGGCATCACATTTCAGCGCGCCCTCGTGTTTCTGCAGAGGCTAACTGCCTCGTATCAGATATTTGCAGAGTCCAAAACACTTCCGCCACTGATGCTCCACATCTCGGATCTACATAGATTTAATATGGTTATAAACTGATTGGATAGATAGTACTGGAAGAAGGTAATTCTAGACAGTGACAATTTGATCATCTCTTAACGGACATGAAATCCATAGGAAGCTAATATTTTGAGCTTGCCTGCACCGAAGCGAGGTTATGGAATAAGTTAATGGCCATATTATAGCGCATTAAACTGTGAACTGACATGGAAACACGAACAGAAGATATCATTTCACAACATGTAAGAGAGCTTTGCAAACAATGTATTCAAGCTTAATCGTGATTATGCACAGCACTTTCATTGATATATTGGTTGTAGGAATCGGAGGATGTCGAAACATGAAAAAGTGTCAAAATGCAACGAACTGTTTATGGCCTGAAGCTGTTCTGTGTAAATATGTTGGGAATAACACGTACAGTCATGCTCAAAACTATCCGAACGGCCTGAATTGCATTTCGCCTGATTCGCATGCTACCCACATAACGCAGCTGTCTAGCAGGTCCTCTAATCGCTCCTTGGTACAGTCGTTTGACTATTGAAAATGGTTCCAACAAGTCGCCACTTGAAAACACTGCTCTGTATCGCAATAACTCAAGATGTAAAGTAATACTACGATACTACAAATATCAGGAAACACTTTATCACAGGTAAGACTGTCCTTAAGGCGTGTAAGCTCACATTTATTACAATAAATGACATACCAGAAATGTTACCACTCTCATTATTACGTCAGATAGGTAATGCACGTAGTAAGTTCGTCGTATTCATGATTTGGTCTTCAAAGTAACATACCGTGCTTATTATTTAACACAAAATGATATTAAAAATTTAAGTTATTCACGAGCAGTTAGTTGAGAATATGTATGAACTTCAAATGACACGACGAACCGTCTCGTTCTGCATATAGATTCAAACCCAGGTCATGCAGACTAAGCAAAGATTTTGTGACTGACGGAAATTAACAGTCATTCCTGATTCGGCATACAGAGAGTGGTATACGTCGATTTTAGACAGTATCAGTTAGCAAATACCAACTTTAAATTACATAACGCAAACATTTTTAACGGACGCGAATTCCTACCCAGCACCTATTGTCCCTGTTAACGAACTCCGAGAGATGTTAAATATTGCTTCTTAACAAGTAACGTATTTGAAATGCCGTGAGGTGCAGCTTTGTGTTGGACAGGGATTCGAACCCAGAACCTAATCGGATAGATATCAAAGCACAATCAACTGTGACATATCGGATTTTGTCGGCAGTAGCTACATGTTTTAACTGAAATGACGAGACGAAACATTATTTTTTTCCTTCCCACGACTCCAACTTGGCACCTATCCCTGTTATAATCCAGGGAAAACAAAAGTTAAATATGGGTTTGTTGCACCAGCAGCGACATGTGAGCATGTTTGAACTAGAAATAATATGACGAAGAGTTCAGTGCTGACTGGGAATAGAGCCCCTCACATATCTTTGTTATCTACACACAAAGAGACGTCAGCTACCGAATTTTTCTCCACAGGCAGCTCGGAATAACATCTTGAACTTACAGTGATCTCGCAAATAGTTCTGTGTCTCTCTGGGAGTCAAAAACGTCAAATATCATTAGTGTTGCCAACGAATGAAAATACATTAAAAATTGAAATTATTATCCACCAGCAGACAGGTGTTCTCATGCTATAGCTTGATAATACATAATGAAATCATTAGTGCCTGGCTATGATTCGAACCCATTCACGCGCAATATGTGGAGATGTTGAGGAATCTGCAGTTTTGAACAAACAACAAATTGTAGCCGAGCTGTATTGTCACGAAGGGATCAAATTCCGCGTTAAGGTCGGTCTGAGTTGCATTCCCAGCTCAGAACCAATTTTATCGACATACAGAAGCTCAGATAAAAGATGGAACAAGTGTCCTGTGAGCCACCAAAGCGTTTGTTTCGTCACTAGAAATAAATAACTAGTATAAGAAAGGTTACTGGTGATTGAGTTTCTACATGTCGCCACACCAGACTTTATTGTGGCTCAACCTAACGTCTACTTGGCAGAGAAGCAATATCATTTTTAATGTGAATTTCAGACCACAATGCCATTATATCTTCTTCACTTGGTGTAGCCAGAAGAGAATGGAATCTGTCTCTCCCTATCTAAGATCATTGACCGAATTTGATTCGAACCCACACCATAGACATATGAACCTATCATCAGCCCAACAGACCACCAAATCCTCTTCTCACGCCCGCATCTCGTGGTCGTGCGGTAGCGTTGTCGCTTCCCACGCCCGGGTTCCCGGGTTCGATACCCGGCGGGGTCAGGGATTTTCTCTGCCTCGTGATGGCTGGGTGTTGTGTGCTGTCCTTAGCTTAGTTAGGTTTAAGTAGTTCTAAGTTCAAGGGGACTGATGACCATAGATGTTAAGTACCATAGTGCTCAGAGCCATTTGAACCATTTTTGAGCCTCTTCTCAGTGGCTCATTTTTCTATCATACCGCCGTTGTACCACACTGGCTGAGAAATCTGACACACAGGTTCCCTGTACCAATGTGCAGCTTGTTCAGTAAATTCATTTACTTGGTTGACCGAATCACCATGACCTAGCTGCCTCGGCTACCCAGTGCATGCATTCAGCTTTATTTTGTAATCACCAAAATAAAATCACGTAACTGCCACCAACACAGAACTGCCAACAGTGTAGGATGCAGAAATTTAAATAGGAAGAGTTCCTTCCCACTTGAGCTACTCTATTGCGCTTTCTGTTTGTTGAAAACGTCGTGCAGTGCAAAAGAAAAAATATAACAAACTGTTTGTCTCTCATAAGTATTGACCTGGCGATATGCATTATCCCACAGTGCTGTGGAATGCAGAAGTTCTGGATGAATTGTTGTTGACTTCTGGAGCTGTTGTAGCTACGTGTCAGCTAGTGGCGTATTGGTAAGTATCGCACACGGTAGATAAGATGTCGCGCGTTCGAGTACATTCACTGCTGTATTTTTTAAAACGCAGTTCTGCTGTCTGCTATAATTATCAATCTAATGGAACTTGTAACATGATTTCCTTCACTTCTCAACCCATAATAGTTGTTTGTGGAAAAAGGGCTAACTTCTGCAACATTTTGTTCATTTCAGGTTTACTAGACAGCCAGACAGTAGATGCATCTCGAAACTTTAGTATTATAAATGGGTAGAGCGCATCGTGCCAAAATACGGCAGAAAAGTATTTTCTACATTAGCTGTCGTCTGGTAGTGGCATTTTATTCTTCTTCAAACCTTGTTTGACAGCTTCAACTCAGAACAAGTTTTCTACATGCATGTAATCAAAAAAATGCATGTGCATTTTCAGACTGTTATAGATAACAATAGAGAATTCGCATATATCGTTGATGATTAATTTCTCTCACATGTTTACTATTGTTTTAAAAACATTAAAGGAAACCTTACGAAAATTGTGAACTATATTATAAAAAATGAAATAAAACTGAGTTAATAAAATTGAGTATCTGTACACAAGCGTGCCTCTATCGTCACGAATTGGTAAAATACTACTCACTTACATTTTGATTGGGTCTGTGTTTAATTGGTATGTTGTGCCATACTCAAGAGGTATGCAAATGTGGCATTTCATAAATAAAGTTATGTATTCCTAGAAACCCAAGATTTGCTTGTTAGCAGCGCGAAGAGGCGGTACCTGTTGTGCAGCATTGTAAGTTTTTCACCATTGCACAATGAGCCGAAAGTATTTTCTTGCGATTTCCTTATAGATGTTCGATCTGACTGCTTGTAGCTCTCTCACAGAAGGGATAAAATAGGTACACTCAGTGACACTGGAACTGCGAACCATATCAGACGCTTTTTCACAGGTCAGCACGTTACCACAGAGCTTGCGAAGAAGTATGTGCCTGAGCCTCCTCTTATGAGACCAATAGTGTCTAGAAGTCGGAAACCTCTATTTGGAGGACGAGATTAGTTGCGATTCCCACGTGCAACGACTTTCCTGGGCTGAAAACCGTAAATTTACAATCTTTTGTTACACCTCAAGCGATAATAACTCAGATTATTCAATGGAAATGATAGGTAAAAATCAAGTGAACTTTGAGGCTTAATTCCGTGCACACCAGGAAGTAACTCGTCGATCACAGCGTTGCCAAACATACATTGCCTTGTTGCCAAATCTCAGTTACAATACCAGCAGGAAGAAGACGAACCGATGTGATCTTACAGCGGGCTGGGAAGTGACCATAGCTGGTGTCTCCAAGTCGCGGCTGCTACGCCCTGGAATACGTAATGCGTCTGATTCGCATTTCTGTAACTAGGTTTAGGGACTGGAGCGTAGTTACAAATAATACCCAGAACTGACTGCAAACTAAGCATCATAAATCAGTAACTCTCATAGTTGTTTTTATATTTCTTTCGTAAGTGTACTCAAAACTAAGAAACTCATTCACTGAAGTTTTCGTGCCTCCGCGATAGTCGAGCACAACAAACAAATAAAAATAAAAAAAAGAATGTGTATGTGTTTGTATGTATGTGTGTGTGTGTGTGTGTGTGTGTGTGTGTGTTGCCAAAAGGCAAGAGATCTTACTGACTTCCGATATACGTCGCTGTCACTTCTTCCATATGATTTATTCGACATGACCTGTTTCAAGTTGTGTATGACAGAGAATGTTTTAGAAAATCAATTGTTTTCCTTTACAATAAACAGAAAGATTTTCATTCTAAGCTATCCAAGTACAAAATTTTCGCAATATTAGTTCAAATTTAATATTCGCTTCTATAATGTAGGAAAGTATTTCACAGTTGCAAAACTCGCATCCGGCTCGTTGACATTACACTTAGTCGCTGACCATAAATTCTAGCTCAGAGTGTTCAAAATGTTCAAATGTATGTGAAATCTTATGGGACTTAACTGCTAAGGTCATCAGTCCCTAAGCTTACATACTACTTAACCTAAATTATCCTAATGACAAACACACACACCCATGCCAGAGGGAGGACTCGAACCTCCGCCGGGACCAGAGCTCAGAGTGACACCAGATTAAGTAACCAAATGTAGCGAAGACTGTTTGCCAGTGCTCTTTCTCACCGGAAAATACGCAATTCACTCATTGGGCTCCATAAGTAAACTGTAACTGTAATTTCTGTGTGTATGCAATGCATACGGATTAGAATTTAGTGGTGCTCTCTCTTCCACTTGTGTATACAATATGCCAGACTTAAATGGGCTCTTTATCATTAATGACCGTGGGCAGCGCAACATCTTACTGACAACAGTAATGTGCTTATACTGACAACCTGACAGTTCGTTTTACCTGATTTTGTAATCATTTAAATAAAACAACATGACCTTCCAGTGGGAGACATTTCGTCCCTCTTTTCCTTCTGTGAAGTCTGTCAGTAAGTTTTTTGCCTTCCAGCCAGCGAAACGCTGCAGAGTACGGCCGGTAAACGATTCACAAACCACTATTTAGTGCCGTTAAGACGATTTCTTTAAACATTGTCGTAGCTGAAGGATTTTAGCTTCTTCTTAAATCGTCTCTACAGCAGCAACGTTCACAGAGATCTCAAATAGGGACAAGCTCATTATCCAGGTACGAAGGTTGTAAAACAAACTTCCCACAGTTTGTGTCAGGTTGATCTTTTCGTCTGACAGCACTGCGTAAGTATTTTGTCTATGAGGAATCACAAGTAGTGTTCCTGTAGCTGTGGGAATCATTGGTTGAAAACGAGTTTAACACCAATGGGTACAGTACTGCTAAATATTCAAAATGATTATCAAACTAAGTCTGAGTTCATCCTCAAACTGAGGCAAATTTATAATATTGAAGCTAGACTGTGTATCCTTGTCTTCCTTGAGTGGGCATTGGAAGGCATTTACACACACGTATACAATACTATGAATACTTCGAACGCTATAGTTAACGTAGCTCTCATAAACTACTTTTGTTTTTTAATTCTTCTGGGTCTTCAGCGTGCAATATGTGTTGTAGATACAGTCTTAGAGCAAAAAATTGACTGCCGAGTCATTCACGTAAGGTGGGCAATATAGTCGGGCTCCTCTCAGAATCCTATGTCCGGCAATACGCTCGATATGGCAACATTGTAGACTGCTACACTTCCCGGAAGAATTCTTGACTGCAATCTGAGTACATGACTCTTGACTACTATCGTAGTCTTGAGGTAAAACGCGAGACTAGCTCGTACGACGTCTGGTAACTAAAAGCACACGTCGACAAAGTTTTTATCGCCCCTTTCCTCTCGGTGCTGAAGCTGTGAGTGTAATTCAAGCGAATCTACAATAGATTTCGCTTTCTGTCACACTGGTAAAAATAGTTTGGTCCAACAACGTTTTAGCGAAAGATTTCATTGCCGACCATATACGTCTGAACACCGCATGCGTCTGAGTTCTCTGGGACCCGTTTACTGCCTACCGGCAGGGGCTGAGGCACTGCATTTTCTCGCCTTCTGCCGACAACGTCTGCTCCACTCTGCACTCTCAACCATGTAAAATGCTTTAATGTTGTTGAGTGGTGACCCATAAAATCTTTCTACGATTTGTGTTTCACTCTTGATAGCAAAGGATTCACAAAACCGTTTTTATTTGATGATTATTTTATTACACTAGAATGCAATACATCAATGTGGCATAGAATTAATTTCATTGTTTCTGATCCAGTGCACTACAATTAAAGCGTCACATTCTGTTCTTTTTCCTTTCATGGGAGGTTCCTCAAATAATTTGTTATTGTCATGGATTCATATGTGTTAGTCAAGGCACAGAGAGTAATTGCAATGTAATGTGTTTGGTTTCTTTCTCTGATTCTCTATGCTAAATGGATGCAAAAGATTGTGTCAATACCTATCAGAAGCTGCTCAAAATGGCTCTGAGCAATATGGGACTCAACTTCTGAGGCCATTAGTCCTCTAGAACTTAGAACTAGTTAAACCTAACTAACCCAAGGACATCACACACATCCATGCCCGAGGCAGGATTCGAACCTGCGACCGTAGCGGTCTCGCGGCTCCACACTGCAGCGCCTAGAAGCTGCACTATAGCTACTCAGGCAAATTGCTTGTTTTAAGGTCTATACCTTAGTTAATGGAGAAGTGAGCGATGTTCACAAGTGATATTTATAAGATTCAAGTGGATTTAAGGCGACAAAATTGCCCATATTTGAAGCTACCCAGAGAAAAAGTAAGTTGCTAGAGCCGCTGTTAGCAAATGTCTGCAGGGAGTTCCTAATTGCTACTGTGGAAATTTAGCATAGAGTCCCTATAGTAATCAAGAGGTTTATTTCCTTCATACTTATCACCCTGGCATGTGAGTCTTAAGTGAAGAACGATATTGAAATTCGTATCGCTGATGGTCGATTCGAATTTCTTCAGAGACGCTGGTATTGCGAAGCAGCTTGGCAGACAGAAAGCCAAGATCTGTGACCATTAACACAACGTACTGAGTCGAGCTGCCAAGAGGATTTGATGTGTAAAGGTTTTCTTCCGATTTCGATACAGAATTTTTTCTGGAAATTCGCAGCTCCATAAAATATACATATATAAAAAAAAGCTCACACACGCTGGCCCCTACCACGGTTAGAACTGACGACTGATTGCGCCGTTCTCACCCGAGACACGGGCGGTACCACCGGGCTACGGACACACTGCTGCCTGTACGCCGCTCTCATCATGGTATTTGTCGCTCAGCCTCATAACGCATCGTAAAAGAAAATAAAAGTTGTCACTTATGTGAAGAATAGCATTTCTTTACACAAAAAACTGATTTTTCTGTCTCAGTGTCTTAGTTTACATGAGGATTATATAGCACGAGTCATTCAAATGGAAAGGGAATATCAAATGAATTTAGCGAGTCAATTCAGTACCATACGCGGAAGCGATTGCCCTGTCACAGTGTTGCCTAATGTTTGTCACGATGTTGCCAATTCTCAGCTGTGCTAGGAACAGCTCCGTAGCGGTATGCGAGGAGAATCCCGTGCTCGTGTCATAGGAGGATATGGAGAGAAGGCGCGGGGTTTGGTTAATATGCAGCGTTTTCTCCTACCAGTTGTGTCAAACATTCAAGTGTATAATCTTCCATCATGATTACAGTTTCCTACAAAATATATACAGATAAAACACTTACCTTGTTACTTTGTGACAAAATATTATTTCAGTACAATAAAAAGTCTTTGGAAATCACTTATGCCCACCTGTCACAAAAGTAAAATAACAAACACTTTGCACCTCGAAATCGCTTGCACCTATATGCAGTCTTGTGACGTTTAAATAAATCGTCTTAACGGCACTAAATCATGGTTTGTGAATCATTTACCGGCCGTCCTCTACCGCATTTGACTGGTTGGAAGGCAAAAAGCTTACTGACAAATTTCACAGAAGGAAAAGAGTGACGAAATGTCTCCCACTCGAAGGTCATGTTGTTTTATTTAAATGGTTACAAAATCAGGTAAAACGAACTATCAGGTTGTCAGTATAAGCACATTACTGTTGTCAGTATGATGTTACACTGCTCAGGGCCTGTTATGATAAAAGGCCCGTTAGGTCAGGCATATTGTATACAGAAGTGGAAGAGAGAGCACCACTAAATACTAATCCGTATGCATTGCATACACACAGAAATTACTGTTACAATGTACTTAATGGAGCCCAATGAGTGAACTGCGTATTTTATGGTGAGAAAGAGTACTGGCAAACAGTCTTCGTTACATTAGGTTACTTAATCTGGTGTCACTCTGAGCTAGAATTTATGGTCAGCAGTTAAGTGTAAGGTCAATGAGTCGGATGCGAGTTTTGCAACTGTGAAATACTTTCCTACATTATAGAAGCGAATATTAAATTTGAACTAAGATTGCGAAAATTTTGTACTTGGATAGCTTAGAATGAAAATCTTTCTGTTTATTGCAAAGGAAAATAATTGATTTTCGTCGGCCGGGGTGGCCGAGCGGTTCAAGGCACTACAGTCTGGAACCGCGCGACCCCTACGGTCGCAGGTTCGAATCCTGTCTCGGGCAAGCGTCCTTAGGTTAGTTAGGTTTAAGTAGTTCTAAGTTCTAGAGGACTAATGACCTCAGAAATTAAGTCCGATAGTGCTCAGAGCCATTTGAACTATTTTTGAATTGATTTTCTAAAACATTGTCTGTCATACACAACTTGAAACAGGTCATGTCGACCAAATCATATGGAAGAAGTGACAGCGACGTATATCGGAAGGCAGTAAGTTCTCTTGCTTTTTGGTTTGGCAGTACTCGATAGCCATTTCTAGGTGCAAGTAAATGAAGAAATGCAGCGCGTTTTTGTTATCAACTAACGTCTTCATCAATTACTTTAGTTTTAATGAAATCTACGAGTTATTAGTGATGTGTGATATTAACATGAAAAGGATTCCGTAGACAGGAAGAGAACCTGTTCTTGGGAAACTACTTCTATAGTGACCAAAAGGCATCAAATGATCTTCAAGTACAGTGTTCCATCAGCGGTATGAAGAAAATGATAGTAATAATGACGGTTATAATCGAATTATCCGGTAACTTCACACTTCCCAGTGGATTTCATCGAACTGAGAAATTTGCTGAATTTGTGAAAGTTTCAAAATGGCTTCACATTGAGCCTATGATGCCTAGAAGAGTCTTTACATCCTGCTGACATGAGATAGCATAATCTCCGCTTCAGAAGCTTGCTTCTACTTAACCATTTAATAGTCTCGCGTTTCTTCCACCGTGGCTAATTTTGTAAGCTAAGCACATCACCTGTTTCAGCACACTCCTGGGGCTGGGAAATGGCCACAATGGTCTGGCGGAACGAACTGTTACAGGTGCAATGCGTGGGTTCAGGCATTTACTTTTAAGAGGCACAAACAGATTTACTTTACCCCTGGTAACATCAAGAGAAAGATGTTATAATCCAGAATCTGCATTAAACATCACGTTCCTACATTACCTACTGGGCAGAGCCGGTTTACGTTTGGAAATGACATAGCGGAAGTCATGGTAAACAGAAATACAGTCGCCAGTAAACTTACTTATACTAGAAAAATTTATTTTATTTGATGAACCGAGAGCCATGTAAAGGAACAGGGCTCTTACTTTATTTGTACTTGATTGAACTAGAGGCGTTGAAAAATTTGGTGCTGGACTGTGATTCGAATTCGTATCTCCTCTTTCGAGGATCTGAATCTCTCGGAACAGTATAGTTCAGTCATTTCGTTCCTTTTCTCAAGGCTGCAGTCTTCTCTAGGTCTCCTCCAAAGGTAAGTATATGGGTCCCAATCCTGATCCAGTACAAAAATATTCAAAATTTCATTTTAAGCCCTATCACGTGCACACCGGCCTGTTAGTGAAAATTAACGAGCATTTTTAATGTCTGTTCGTGAGTTGCCAACAATCGCAATAGGTGTCGTTATTTCTGGTCAAATACGCCTACATCTTACTATTGGTGAGTAAGCAACTGATACTTAAGCTATATTCGTGGATGCACGGTAGGTGTGCAGTTCGATTGTCGCTTAGGCACAAAGGTTTGTATCCTTATTTTAGAGTCAAACCCCTAGCAGTTGGTAAGAAAAACCAATACGTAACTATTTTACTTAGTTAACAGTTCCCACATTTCGCCACTCCTGACTTTATTGCGGTTCAACCTAACCTCCACTTGGTACAGAAGGAGTATCATGTTTAATGGGAATTTCGGACCACAATGCCATTATACCTTCTGCACTTGGCGTAGCCAGAAGAGAATAGAATCTGTCTCTCCCTGTCAAAAATCATCGGCAGAAGTTCAAATCGAACCCAGACCATAAGTATATTAACCTACCACCAAACCAACAGACCACCAAATCATCTTCTCTGTGACTCAGTTTTCTATCTTAACGCCGTTGCGCCACACAGGATGAGAATTCTGACATACAGGCTCCCTGTGGTGGTTTGCAGCATGTTCAGTACATTCATTTACTTGGTTGACCGAATCACCATGAACTAGCTGCCTCGGCTACCCAGTGCATGCATTCGACTATATTTTGTAATCACCGAAATAAAATCACGTAACTGCTACCTACACAGAACTGCCAGACTTTAATAGACGGCCAGGCAGCAGATGTGTCTCGAAACTTTTGTATTATGTATGGGGAGAGCGCATCGTGCCAAAATAGGTCAGGAAAGTATTTTCTACATTAGCTGTCGTGTGGTAGTGACATTTAATTCTTCTTCAAACCTTGTTTGACAGCTTTAACTCAGATAAATTTTCTACATGCATGTATCAATAAACTGCATGTGCATTATCAGACTGTTATAGACAACGTCAGAGAATCCGCATATATTGTTGATGATTAATTTCTCTCTCATGTTTACTATTTTTTTAACAACACTAAAAGAAACCTTACGAAAATTGTGCACTGTATTATAAGAAATGAAATAAAACTACCCACGATAACCTTACGACGAAAGTCTGTTTTATTAAAACTGAGTACCTGTATATCAGGGTGAAGAGAAAATGACGCACTTCGAGGTCAGCATGTCATTCCTCATCCAGATTAAAGACAAAATGTTTATATAGCAAAATGATCTCGGTCGGATTTTGAAAACAAATGTATGAAAACGCTGAGCTGGCAGCACTGTCACACCGTTCAGGGTATTGGAATCTTTAGAGAAACGTGTATCACTTTGCGCTACCTTACCAGCCGTCGTTGGTCTCTGAGTATCAGTCTGCATTCGGCAGAGGTGAGGTGAGCACGACTTGTTTGAGCCACGGGGTCTCAGGCACATTATCGCGTGGCTCCCCCCCCCACCCCCCCACCCCCAATCGGAGGTTCATGTCCTCCCTCGGGCATGGGTGTGTGTGTGTTGTCCTTAGTGTAAGTTAGTTTAAGTTAGATTAAGAAGCGTGTAAGCCTAGGGACCGATGACCTCAGCAGTTTGGTGCCACAGCAACTTACCACCATCGTCTTCTTTGCGTCTTGCCCATTTCTTGCCCATTTCGGACGTGCGCGAGTTTGTTTACTTCCGTGTAGTGGCCTGTATTCGTTTCCGGATTCATCGACCATCATGGCGTTATCCTGTCGCCACAATTAAATTAACTTCTCCTTTGGATCATGAACAACCAAAAGTGTATGTAGTAGAATAGTTTATACCGCACTAAATGGGTCTCCGACTGCAAGATATTCTCGGATTTCAATTTTCAATCCTTAGTACCACTGTGTACATGAAGCTGGCGAACGAAAAGTTGTGCGCCGACGTTTTGCAACACCGTGACACCAAACTCAAGTTCCAATACTCTAACGGCCATATGGGAGCTTTCGTGGTTGATCACACTGGTTTTGGCCTCCGAACGGTGAAGGTTTCCGAACTCCCGTTTGAGGTTCCGCCGGTCGTTGTGGTGGTCGCCTTTAAACCTTACGGCAACATCATCAACGACGTTGCTGAAACGTGGAAGATGTTCGATACTTACCGTGTCCTTAATGGTGTCCGTCAAATAACAATTGCACGGAGTAAACACGTCCCTCACTTGGCTATTGCCGAAGGCAAGGCTGTCGTCATGTACGATGGCCAGCCGCGAGCTTGTTCAGATTGTGGCCAGGAAGGCCATGTCCGTTCCAAATGCCTCGGACGCAGACATGTTCAGACGCCGATCGGAGACGTCGCTTGCCCTACGGCGCCCACTGTGTTACTTCTATCTTACGCATCTCATCTGGGGCAGGGCTGCCAGCTGCACCCACTCCGAATCAGTCAGCACAGTCATCGTCCCCTCTCGACGACGCGATGGACGTTTTGCCTGTCTCTCCTACGCTGCCACCGGAGGCAGTACCAACGGACGATGGCCGTCAAGAAGATGCAAGCCGTCTGCCCCGACCCCGGGGTTTGTGATCGTAGATTTGTATCGTTCTCCGCTTTTCTGCCCTCTGGCCGCGTGCCGGACGACAGTCGTCTGCCATCCGACACGGAACATGTTAGGAAGCAACGGTTGTCGACGAAACGAAAGAGACAGCGCCGTACCCCTTCTGATGAGTGCCTCCAAGGGATGTGTGCACAGAATGACGACCCTCCTACTGATGATGCACTGTCCTCCAATGTCCTGGCAGCTGACGACGCTTCGTCTCTGCCCGCCTCCGTCTTCAGTCACCATCCACCTACAGACAACGAACTTCCCCCGCCCGTGCCTGATGCGGCTGGCTCATCTTCTGTGTCTAACACTACCTATGGGCGCACCTATGACAGTGCTCCACGGAACCGGCTCGTGAGACGTCTGTCTCCTGGGCGGACGCCGTCGATGTTGAGGACGGACGTTCTACAGGAGTACACAGAGACGGAACCCTTTGGTAGGGGTCGGTTCCTTCCCTGTCACAGTAATGTGCCCTTGCAAGGCGCATAACAAGGAGATCCCGTACTTCCTCTGTGTTTGCATCGTCCTCCCTCCTGGCGATGGTAGCTTTTCAGATTTATCACATAGCCACAGTCGATGTCAATACTATTCATGCGCGCCATAAACTGGCATTATTTCCTGGATGTTGTATGCCGCGGACTTGACGTTGCCCTCCAGGATGTAACCTTTTGTGCTTCCCAGGGTTTTCTGGCACATGTCTCCCACCCTTCCCGCGAGTGGGGTGGCGATCTTCTTATGTAACGGTATCCTCGCTGATACAGTCACCTATCTACCTCATGACAGAGGAGTGGCTTTCACGTTTAGTGTTGACAGGACCACTAATGTCTATGGGAAATCAGTCTTAGGTCGCCGCCACGAACGCTTCCAAGGGCTGCACTTCTGTCACGTTGAACGATTCTCTTGAGTCGTCGTTGATCCCGTTCTTGCAACATCTTTTTCCGGCCGAAGCGATGTCGGAGATTTGATGTTTTATCGGATTCCTGATATTCACGGTACACTCGTGAAACTGTCGTACGGGAAAATCCCCACTTCATCACTACCTCGGAGATGCTGCGTCCCATCGCTCGTCCGCGGACTATAACACCACGTTCAAACTCACTTAAATCTAGATAACCTGCCATTGTAGCAGCAGTAACCGATCTAACAACAGCGCCAGACACTTGTCTTATATAACGGTTACCGATCGCAGCGCCGTATTTTTCCTGTTTACATATCTCTGTATTTCAATGCGCATGCCTATACCAGCTTCTTTGGCGCTTCAGTGTAATACTGACTTACTGCGCTATAGAACGTAGAAATCTTTGTATTCAGCGGATCCCGAGGAAAGTGTACTCCTACCAGTTTGACGGATTTGCTGTCGCAATTAGTGTGTTAGTTGTGGTGTTAATATTGCGAGCTTCAATTAATTGTCGCTGCTGACGAAGAGAGCATGGTAGCGGACAACTACATAGGACCTATTCAACAGTAGAAGCATTGCGCTTTCAGAGTTGTGTGTGACTTTCAGGTGGAGTGAATACAAAACAGCTATTTAGTGCCTTGAATATCCAGGGTCTTGTACTTTAAAAACAGCAATTGCGGGAAGTGTTACTCCTCTTTCATCTCAAGAAATCTGCGGCGGAAAGTCATAATTAGCTAGTGGAAGCGTTAGGAGAATATCCTCTTTCAGAAACCACGTGCAGAGATTAGTTTCGATCATTCAGAGACAATGTTTGATGTGACTGATAAAATGCATCCTGATCGGTGTAGAGTACACTTTAAGACAAACGCCTGCCATATGCTCAGAGACATGACAAAGTCATTCTGAAAACTGAGTGAAGAAAACCATGAAGGGATGGAATGTCTTATCCCACCCACCGTATTCACCAGACATTGCCCCTTTCAATTACCATTTGTTTCCCTCCTTTCCGAAATGGTCAACACATCTTTTAACGATGTCTAAAACTGGTTCCATGAGCGGATTACCGCAAAAGAACCTGAAATTTCTATCGCGGAATCCATTTCTTACCCTAAAAGTGGGAAAAGGTTGTAGGTGCCGAAGGGCACCACTTTCAGTAAATTATCTTCTGCGTGATATTGAAATAAACATGTGCTTTGTGTCAAAGAAATGGCGAGATAAAATTGAACTACCTTTTAATTGACAGTATGTGTTGCGGCTGCCACTGAGATGAAAGAATGGTTCCATAAATCAGGTTACCTTCCATTCCAACAGCAGTATTCAGTGAACTGTGACTGAAGCCCGACCAACAGGCATTACATGCATTAATCAAAAACGATAGTGCATTGAGAATGGCTAGTTTCTAGCTGCAATCTAGTTCTCCAAAAAATTTTTAAAAGGACGACTGATAGCTGAAATCTATTATTTACAAGGATTCTTGAGTTTCTCCCGGCGTATTTGATAATCAAAATATCCACGGGTATGCTGCCAGTCTATAGTGTCCAACGGGCACAGTTGTTGTCTCCCATAAGGACTACACTGATAAGATGTAGAGCCTGCTAATTGACGATTCCTACCGGAAGATCAGCGTTGACCCTACAAAGAAGGTGGAGAACAAGACGAGGGCCCTTCTCAAGGACGCAGATTTACCGGAGGGTGACGCTAAGAAATTGTTACCCCAAGGTCCGGTACCGCCTAGACTATATGGACTCCCGAAGGTTCACAAAGAGGGGGTACCATTACGCCCCATTGTCAGCAACATCAGGGCACCTACATATTTGTTGGCCAAATACCTGACGGGAATATTAAGTCCTTATGTGGGTAAATGCCCTCATCACATCCGTAATTCCGTGGATTTTGTTAAACGCCTTGATAGCTTCAGGTTGGATGAGTCAGATATCATGGTGAGTTTTGACGTCGTTTCCTTGTTTACGAGGGTACCCCTGCGAGAGTCACTAGAATTGATTAGTCAGAAGTTTGACGAGAAGACCACTGAAATTTTTAGGCATGTCTTGACTTCCACGTATTTTCTTTTTAATGGAGAATACTACGAACAAACGGAGGGAGTCGCCATGGGTAGCCCACTCTCACCGGTGGTAGCGAATTTGTACATGGAGAACTTCGAGGAGGAAGCCCTGTCGTCATCCGTATGGAAACCTACTTGCTTTTTCCGTTACGTGGACGACACGTTCGTCATCTGGCCACATGGTATGGATAAACTCCTTGACTTCCTTACACATCTAAACTCCATACACCCCAACATCAAATTCACTATGGAGACTGAAACGGAGGGTAAATTACCTTTCCTTGACGTCTTGGTCAAGAGAAGGGCTGACAGCACCCTAGGTCATGGGGTGTATCGGAAGACTACGCACACTGATCTGTATTTGCACGCAGACAGCTGCCACCACCCTTCACAGAGGAATGGGGTACTTAAAACTCTAGTACATAGGGCGCGCACTATCTCTGACGCAGAGAGTCTACCCCAGGAATTGGAACATCTGAGAACTGTATTTCGAAAAAATGGGCACTCAGAGTGGCAGATTCAACGTGCTCTCCGCCCAACCACTGCAGCATAACCTGTTGAGATGGATGAAGTCACGAGGGAGGAGGTAGGCACTGCATTTATTCCATACACAGGCGCACTCTCGGGGAAAATCGCCCGCATTCTGAAGAAACATCGGGTCGGAACTGTGTTTTGTCCTTCAAAAAAAACTCGTGCACTGGTGGGGAGCGCCAAAGATGACCTCGGTTTGAGGAACGCCGGCGTGTACCAGATTCCGTGTCAATGTGGCAAGTCGTATATTGGTCAGACGATGCGTACCGTCGAGGATCTATGCCGTGAACACCAGAGGCACACTCGACTGATGTATCCGAGCAAGTCTGCGGTCGCTGAACATTGTTTGTCGGAAAATCACGCCATGGAGTATGACCGCACGAGGATTCTGGTACAGACGTCGAGATACTGGGACAGCGTTGTTAGAGAGGCCATCGAAATTCGCACCAATGACGACCTCATAAACCGTGACTGTGGCTATAATCTTAGCAAGGCTTGGGAACCAGCGATCGGGTTAATCAAGAGTAAATAGAGCAAACGTATAGTTGTGACGACCACGGCGGACAGAGCCATCACACCGACGTCATCTCAGACGGCGTCGCAATCTGTTCCACCGCGCGACCGTGGCGCGGGGCGCGGACGTCGGAGGGAGCGCGCCGCGGGCGGAGGGTATTTAAATCGGCCGCCGCCGCGACCGAACCCAGTTCCCTCTGAGCAGCCATGCCGTGCCGGCACGTTCACAGGAGCTCAGTCCGTCAGTTCACCTGATGATGGCGACATGTATGATCGCCGAAATATTGTGCCCGTTGGACACTATAGACCGGCAGCATACCCGTGGATATATTGATTATTATTTACAAGGTTCCATAAATGCCAGATAATGATAGCTAAAAGCTAATCTTAGTGTCATGGTAATGTAGAAATAATATTTTCTTTTCAGATATGTTGGATATTGTATTAATGCGTAAATTATGAGAAAATCCGAGGCATTGGGGATGAAGTTATAATTTTAATGGGTTGTTATGCATATGTTGTAGGTAATTATTGATGCAGAAAATTTTGGCCAGTAGAGATCAGCTTTTTGTCACGCAGAAGTAATAACTTCACTTCACTGAATATAAACTATTCATGCGTTAATAATTATTTCTGTGTGGTTTAAGTTCCAATACTTAATCATTTCTGATGCAGTTTTGCATGACAGTGAAAGACAGAAGAGAATCTCCTGAATCGCTATAAGATTAGAGAACGAAGTCACCAATGTTTTAATTTCGTGGTTGAAAGAAATTTTTTTCTATATCTCCATTGTTGTCTAGATTCTACGTAGTAACGGAGTTAATACATCTACATACATACTCTGCAATCCACCGTACGGCGCGTGGCGGAGGGTACCTCATACCACAAGTAGCATCTTCTCTCCCTGTTCCACTCCCAAACCGAACGAGGGAAAAATGACTGCCTATATGCCTCTGTACGAGCCGTAATCTCTCTTATTTTATCTTTGTGGTCTTTCCGCGAAATATAAGTTGGCGGCAGCAAATTGTACTGCAGTCAGCTTCAAACGCTGTTTCTCTAAATTTCCTCAGTAGCGATTCACGAAAAGAACGCCTCCTTTCCTCCAGAGACTCCCACCCGAGTTCCTGAAGCATTTCCGTAACACTTGCGTGATGATCAAACCTACTAGTAACAAATCTAGCAGCCCGCCTCTGAATTGCTTCTATGTCCTCCCTCAATCCGACCTGATATGGATCCCAAACGCTCGAGCAGTACTCAAGAATAGGTCGTATTAGTGTTTTATAAGCGGTCTCCTTTACAGATGAACCAAATCTTCCCAAAATTCTACCAATAAACCGAAGACGACTATCCGCCTTCCCAACAACTGCCATTACATGCTTGGTAAGGAACTCGTAAAATGCCACAAAATCGGTTACTTTTCTGTTGCTGCTTGTGTCTCGGCCGGTTAGTGCTGCCTGACTGACTGAGTGGCTTCATATCGCTCTGCAATGATACGCCCAAATATTTAATCGACGAGACTGTGTCAAGCACTACACTACTAATGGAGTATTCAAACATTACGGGATTCTTTTTCCTATTCATCTGCATTAATTTACATTTATCTATATTTAGAGTTAGCTGCCATTGTTTACACCAATCACAAATCCTGTCCAAGTCATCTTGTATCCTCCTACAGTCACTCAACGACATCTTCCCGTACACCACAGCATCATCAGCGAACAGCCGCACATTGCTATCCACCCTATCCAAAAGATCATTTATGTAGATAGAAAACAACAGTGGACCTACCACACTTCCCTGGGGCACTCCAGATGATACCCTCACCTCCGATGAACACTCGCCATCGTGGACGACGTACTGGGTTCTATTACTTAAAAAGTCTTCGAGCCACTCACATATTTGGGAATCAATCCCATATGCTCGTAATTTAGTTAGGAGTCTGCAGTGGGGCACCAAGTCAAACGCTTTCCGGAAGTGAAGGAATATGGCATCTATCTGATACCCTTCATCCATGGTTCGCAAGATATAATGTGAAAGAAGGGCGAGTTGCGTTTCGCAGGAGCGATGCTTTCTAAAGCCGTACTGATGCATGGACAGTAACTTCTCTGCCTTAAGGAAATTCGCTATATTCGAACTGAGAATATGTTCCAGAATCCTGCAACAAACCGATGTTAAGGATATTGGTCTGTAATTTTGAGGATCCGTCCTTCTACCCTTCTTATATACAGGCGTCACCTGCGCTTTTTTCCAGTCGCTCGGAACTTTACGTTGGGAAAGAGATTCGCGATAAATGCAAGCTAAGTAAGGAGCCAATGCAGTAGAGTACTCTCTGTAAGCCGGCCGAAGTGGCCGTGCGGTTAAAGGCGCTGCAGTCTGGAACCGCAAGACCGTTACGGTCGCAGGTTCGAATCCTGCCTCGGGCATGGATGTTTGTGATGTCCTTAGGTTAGTTAGGTTTAACTAGTTCTAAGTTCTAGGGGACTAATGACCTCAGCAGTTGAGTCCCATAGTGCTCAGAGCCATTTGAACCATACTCTCTGTAAAACCGAACTGGAATCCCATCAGGACCTGGCGATTTATTTATTTTCAACCCATTCAGCTGATTCACAACCCCAGGGATGTCTATCACTATGTCCTCCATACGGGAATCTGTACGAGACTCAAACAGAGGTATGTTTATACGATCCTCCTGCGTGAAAGATTTCTCAAACGCTAAATTTAATATTTCAGCTTTCGTTTTGCTGTCTTCCGGTGCCAGACCAGACTGATCAGTGAGTGACTGGATGGAAGCCTTCGACCCGCTTACTGATTTTACGTAAGACCAGAATTTCCTGGGGTTTTCAGCAAGATCTTCTGCTAAGATACCTTAGTATAGAAATGCAGACGATCACAGGCAACATTCATATCCTCGATACACCCCACTCGTGTTGCGAAATGGAGAAAGGAAGCTAAGTTAGCACTTAGCAGCCCCATCAGTCAAACAAATCAGTAACAGCTTGCACTGAACGTGCTTGAGCATTGTCCTGCGGAATGATGGTCAGGTCCCGCAGAAAGTGTCATCACTTCTGTCTCTAAGCTGGACGTAGGTCTTGTTCCAAAAATGAACAGCGTAGAGACAGAAGTGATGACATTTTCTGCAGGATCTGACCATCATTTTGCAGGATGATGCTCAAGCACGTTCAGTGCAAGCTGTTACTGATTTGTTTGACTGATGGGGCTGCTAAGTGCTATACCGCCTACTGCACTCCCCTGACTTAAGTACTCGTAAGTTCAACTCGATTTCTAAACTGAAGGAAACACTTCATGGCATTCGCTTCAGAACTGCTACAAATTCGTCGGGCAATAGACCGCGCCGCTCGAGCTGTCAACCCAACTGACACTCCTAAGAGTATCTTACGACTTCCACATCGCTGGCAACGGGTTATACAAATGCTGGTGACTACTTTGAAGGTCAGTAAAACTTTGAAAGACGTATATATTTTGTACGAGCTGCAAATAAATAGTTGCCACTATTAAAGTTCTAACCCTCGTATATTTCATTTGTCCCAAAAAATCGTAAGATTGCGCTCACACATGTTTTCTAAGCTGTTTCCTTAATTGTCTGTTTCAAATATAAAGGAAATATCTCAACCAATCTCTTAGTCTTTTTTCACCTCGACGAGTTTCGGAGGTTTTGTACCACCATCAGGTAACAGTTCCAGTGTTTAGCTCAGGTACATTGCTCTCAGGAATCCAATGATGTCGAAGTATCTATATTACCTACCCTGAATTTTTCAAATGAGGCGGATATGTGCAGACCAATACATCTTTGTTATGTACTTTATTCGACAGCTGTGGATTTGAACTTTACACATTCACTACTTAAAAAACTTTACCAGAGATGTTACAGGTATTTATTGTCTACTAGCTTACAGAGACGTTATAAGTGTTTCGTCTTATGGTTTGCTATAATTTCATAATATTAATATTAGCATTTCTATATGAATGAGAACTGTGCTTAGCTAATTTTACAATTATGTCATTTATATAATTTTAAAAATGACGTATATTACATGATCTGAATTACAGTTTTATTACATAAACTAAATAGAACTGTAATACGATCTCTTTCGAAAAAAAACCGTATGATACTTCATATACGAGACAAGAATCTACAAGTAATGAAAGTAAGTAAGGTCAGCTACATATGAAGTGTTTAGAGAGAAGAGGCATGTCTCGCTAATGGTCCTTATTACCTTGGTGTATTCATAGTTCACCTTTACATCCAGAACTGCATCTGTCTGTAGTTTTTCGTTTCTGTAGCCTGCTAATGTCTCCTGGATAATTAACTTGGTTTCTTTCGGCTGTGTATGCAATAGTGAAGGGTTTTTTTCATATCAGTTCATTACTCTCCTGTTTCACGTAGGTGATTTGCATCAACTGACTTATTGTATTTCTTTAGCCGAAGGGCTACCATATTTTCAAAAAACCCAAAGTGAAGGGCTCCTCTTGCCTGACCAATATAGATGCTTCCACAAATTAACTGTACCTTACACTCTCCTATGTTCTCAATTTTTTTGTGTGTTTCTTACTTTATGTGGCAGTGTTGTTATTAACTAATTATTTGTTGAGAAGCTAGCACTGATCCTATTTTCCTCCGGGATTTCTTTTTATATTCTATGAGGTGATATCAGTAACTATTCCTCTAGGGCGTAGGAGTTCCTTCTGATTTTTAAATTGTTCTTGATTACATTGGTCTGTTGTCTTTTCAACTGGGTGACGTCTGGATGTTATTCTGACGGTGGTTTCAATTTTGTAGCAGTTTAACGAGAGTTTAAACTTTATTAATTTTATTATTTTATTTACTACTGGCACCAAGTAGATACATGTTTCATAGTTATACTGTTCTCCAAAGTAAGCATCAGGTATAACTGTTCATAGTGACGTGGAAGTCATAGGACACCTTTAGCAGCGCCAGATGTGTTGATCGTTCGAATAGTGCGATCTATTAGCCGATGCATCTCTTTAGCATTTCTGAAGCGAATGGCGCGAAGTGCTTGCTTCATCTTAGAAATCAAGTCGAAATCACAAGTCCGGATAGTACATTGGATGGAGCAGCACCTCCCAGACCTATCGATCGAACAAATCAGTCAGAGCTTGCACTGAATGTACACGAGCATTGTCCTGCAAAATGAGAGGTGGGCTCTGTAGGTTTTGTTGCAGCTTTTTCTTCCTCAAAACTGTCGCAGTTTGTGTTCCAAACATGAACAGTAATAAAGTACGCTGATGGTCTGCTATTGGAAAACGTTATGCGTTAGCGTAACACTTCCGTACTTGTAGAGGAGATTTAATACATCTTTCACTTTACTGTTGTTCTGGCGAACTTTCGACCCAGATGATGACATGTCATGACATCACTCGTTTGACTGGCAGTTAATGGGTGACTTGTACGGTTTTTTTTTTCATTTCTCATCCAGTGTAATGCGACTGCTTAAGGAAACCTCTCGTTAGTGTTCCTACAAGGAACCCCTTGAGCGCGAGATCGCTGAACGCTAATGAGTTTACGGCATTTGGCGCCCCACATATTGTCTACCATGTAACCACAATATTGGCTGCTAAGAGCAACAGGAGGCGGGACTGGAAGTATCCAACGGTGAGCATAGCATGCGACTACGGAGCGTAGCTGAATTGCTTAACTGACGAGTAACTCACAACAGTGCTACAGCTCTAGTGGTGTTGATACAAAGCAGAGCAATGACAACGACGAATTCCAATATATCTACAACAACAGATTCCGAAGTGTACATTTCTTCATAAAGGAACCCAAGGAATTTCACAGAGTGAGAGGGAAGTGGCAGATGAAATACTAGCGTTTCTGCAAGAGGAGTCAGTGGAATGTGTGGTGTAGTATACGCTCGAATGTGCGGACAATGTACATGAAGAGTACAATGATGACGATACGTGCTTATCAAGTGAAAGAGATATTGAAACAGCTGTAGAGACATGTACTTCATCACTCTCGCCGGACGGGGAGCCACAAATCCCGTCTCCAGTGAAACGTAGTAAAGGACAGTCGTTGTCCAAGGAGTGCGTCCTAAACATAATTATGTTCATGGAAGATCATCCGCAGCATAGTAAAAGAACGACTATGAAAAGTTTTCTAATAAGTCAGCAGAAATATGACCGCGTAGTGCACAAGAATTACTACGGATATTCAAGGCAGAACAGGGCGTACTTATTACAAAAACTGTTGTTTCGCGTTTCAAGTATACTCGATAAAATTTACAGGCTGTGCATGGTAGTGACCTACTACCTTATGCACATCTAATTACCCGCGGCATATATTACAGTGGTTCCAACGGAAGCGGTGGATGGCTGCATAACTTGAAGTAGTGCCACAAATTCGTAGACGTAATATAACGAAATTTCAAACAAAGCGTCTGCTTGACAATGCACAGTAAAATGCGAAACTGGCCCGGAAATTTGTAGATGAGATAATCAAACTTATCCCATCATTTTATACGAAATTTGTTTTCAACTCCGATCACTCGGGATTTGAAGAGGAATTGCATATGAAAGGAAGCTTGAAAGTTCGAGGTACCAAGAGATTTGTATCAAGATCAGCTAACATCAGTGCCGTAACGCATTCGTACACGATTATGCCGACTGTTAAGTAGGATGGTAAACTGGCTGGAAATTTATTTATTGTACTGCGAGAAGCTTGAGGTTGTCAGCCCCCTACGATTCTTCCTCGTGCGCATGATATTGTAAGGGCAGAACGGAATATTTACCTCACAGCAAACAAGGATGGGAACTACAACTATGGTATGAGCACTGCTTTTGACCAATATCTCGTCAGAGTAACTTGATTTTGCTTGATTCCTAGTCTGCGTATTAAGATTACACTCCTTGAGAGCAAAATATCCCCACTGAAATGTGTACCGAGCGAGGCGGCGCAGTGGTTAGCACACTGGACTCGCATTCGGGAGGACGACGGTTCAATCCCGTCTCCGGCCATCCTGATTTAGGTTTTCCGTGATTTCCCTAAATCGTTTCAGGCAAATGCCGGGATGTTTCCTTTGAAAGGGCACGGCCGATATCCTTCCCTAACCCGAGCTTGCGCTCCGTCTCTAATGACCTCGTTGTCGACGAGACGTTAGACACTAACCACTGAAATGTGTGTGACACTGCAATTCGTACCACCTGGATCCAATGGACAAATTCAGCACCCGGGTGTTTGTCGTTTCCCAGCCTATAAAACATACTATTACATAATCTGCAGCCACGCCTTAAGGGATAACCAGCTTCACGATAAGCTCTATGGCAGACTGTTTCGCATTTGGTTGCCTGCCTCCACATTTCATCAGTTCTCATCACCCTGTTACACCAATATGATTCTATATGCATTCTTTAAGAGTGGATACCTAACTGAACGTCCTGCACGGCTTGAAGCTCCCAAGGAGTTCGCCTTCGATCTTGATAGTGCCAACCTTTGTGATCACTGTGGCACGCCATTTTTCATTCATTGTTCATGGTGCAAGTTAACGATTTGTTTTGAACACTTATTGACTGTCGACGATGTTCATTTTGTGAAGTGTAATAAATACATCTCAGTCATTTCTGCATTTCCATCAAAACCTGCGGATCCCGTACCTTTAGAACATGAGGCACTGTCGTATGTGCTAACCCTGTCTCCTGGCCAAGCTCAAGAATCGTTTGGCGTTGATCATTGTCCAGTAACGCCGTAACAACAGACATTCACGAGCCGGCTGATCCCCATGTCAGTGAAGGTCTGCCACATTTTGGCGTCCCCGTTTAAGGCTTTTACCCACCTTCTCACTGGGTTTCAAGGCAATCCACTGTCGTGCTGAACTCATGACCAAATAAAACGCACATGACACATTAATGGGTGTCTAAAGAGTCGCATCAGTATACATTGCATCACACTCTGGCGACAACGCAGTCGTGTATTTTGGTATGGGAAATTTCATAAAGCGCGCGCGAGCACGCGCGCGCACACACACACACACACACACACACACACACACAAACACGTCAATGTGTTTACCATGTCTATAGTGTTCCATAAACATCATATTTAGCTAAAATAACATACCAAATACTGGGACAGTGCAATTAATCTATGACGCCTAAAAATGCTATATGTCTGTAGACTCTCAGATTAATTGTTATGACAGAACAAAACTCATATAGCAGAAAATGCAGTAATATTTAACGGTTATTACTGATATTTTTATTACACTTGTTCTCATACATACCTGTGGGCCGGCCAGTGTTGGCCGAGCGGTTCTAGGCGCTTCAGTCTGGAACCACGCGACCGCTACGGTCGCAGGTTCGAATCCTGCCTCGGGCATGGATGTATGTGATGTCCTTAGGTTAGTTAGGTTTAAGTAGTTCTAAGTTCTAGGGGACTGATGACCTCACATGTTAAGTCCCCTAGTGCTCAGAGCCATTTGAACCATTTTGAACATACCTGTGGTAGCAACTTTTTCCACCAGCGTCGTATCTTCCGGCACACATGCACAACAAATCGTTCTAAAAATGATTTGTTTTGACGACACGGATAATGTCTTACGTCACTTAAAGAGTATATATATTCGTAATACACAAGATGAACTTTATAATCCACGAACTACATAGTGTTCATCTACATAAAATCATGACAAAGACGGCACTGGAAGAAGACAGAGACGAAACAACTCTAGAGATGATGGTGCAACAGGACAGAGATGGAAGATGGAAAATAAAGTCCTTGCCACTCAAGTATAACTACAGATCTCGATCGCAAACAAAAATTCGAACTTGGCAGCAAAATTAAATTCTATTATTTCACAAAATATGTAATATTTGATCACACAACATACTTGGCACTACTGCTCTAATTTAATTGTCTTATAATGTTATAAAAAATTCACACGGCGCCGCATATTGAAACTACTGATAAAACTTCGATTTCTGTTCCATAGTTTCCAAGCCCAATGGCCATTCAGATTAAATATTTCCATATCTAAATTGTCTTTATTACTTATTAATACACACACGGCTAGCTTACTGACACTACTGCAAGAAATTATAAGTTAGTCGACGGGCATAGTTCGATCTTTATACCACGTATTAAGTTCATCGAAATACAACTGTTTGTTTATCTTTGCAAGCTGAGAACTACAGCTGATGCAACTTAACTACTTGAAGCGCATTTGTCGGCGAGACTTATCAAAGTAAACAGTGTTATTCTCATGTGAAAAATCGCGTCTCTAAAACTAATCTCAGAATCAGCCATACTTTATACTGACCTCATTGTAGAATGCTAACTTCATCTTCCAGTTCAAAACGTTTGACATCTACCGCTGTTGCACAGTGGAAACTACATGACCGCCGCGCGGAGTAGCCGCTTGGTTTGAGGCGCCATGTCACGGATTGCGCAGCCACTCCCGCCGGAGGTTGAGTTCTCCCTCAGGCATGGGTGTGTCTGTTGTTCTTAGCATAAGTTAGTTTAATGTACTTTAAGTAGAGCGTAAGTCTAGGGCCGATGGCCTCCACAGTTTGGTCCCTTAGGAATTCACATACATTTGAACATTTGAACTACATGACTCTTCGACGGAATAGAATATTGAACAGTAGCAGTACACACTCGTACAAGTAAGAAACGAGGGTTTCTATACTTTCAAAGTCAGGTAAACATTATAACGACTCCATGCTTGGGTACTAACTGTAGTTTTCAGTACAAAACATCACCTTCTTCTGCTCATAATGCTAAACCATGTATCACGTAGTTGAAACTACTGTATTTGAACTGTATATTGTATAGATATTTTATACATAAGAGGTGTTCAGCTAACTTGGAACAGTTTACTAGCAATTGCTGAGGGGTGTCAGCTACTATGTGTGAAAATTTTGGCAGATTAGGAAATCTTCGTGTCTTACCTATACGGATATGTATTACTACTGTACTGTAATATCTGGCTTAATACTTCTGAACATGAAGCAAAAAGAAATATTCAGAACGTTTAGATACCTTCGAGTGTGGCCAAATGGCTACGTTGTCATTGACTGTTTCATTTTAATTGTATGTAAAGTAGCAGCTCAGGCTGGAGGAGAGTGGAGCGGAGTGGCATGTGTTACAAATCTCTTCTGGGCTTGTTCCATTATCTCAGACTTTTAAATTACGTTTTTAAATTTCCCGACAACACGATCTCATTGAAAAAGCGCGTGGGTTGTGACTTGATAATGATGACATCATACATAAGGGTGGGTGGCTTGTGATGTCTTGAACGTAAACAAACTAAAACTTTTTGAGCTGTAAACCGAATGAGTCATAGTCGCTATAGGATTCCTACTGCCATAGGTAGTTCTTTAGATTCGATCAAATAATTATAACTCTAACAACTTGACACCACACATTTTAACTTCTTCTTGCAAGTGACATCTGTATTCATGCTCTTGTCACAGTGCTTTGAAAATGCTTTCTGGAATTTTTTGAACAATATGAATCTCTGTCAGCTGCTGCATGATTTACAGCGTTGAAACTGGCATGCTGTATTATAATTATAAATCTTTCGACCTTATATTGAATGAATTATTCAATTTTTCTTTCTGTAAATATTACACTTACATCTACAAGAAGTCTCTTACTGATGCATGTTGCACACATTGTATACTTCAGGTATTAGCCACTTTAATTTGTTCCGTTCAATTTCAATACCTATGATTAATTTACGTAACTTTTTCGTCTTCGTTTTCTTTCGTGTTCTCAATCTCACTTTCTTGCTACTATACTTTTTCTGATAAATTGATGGCGACGATATGGAATGCTTAGCGGTATTGGGGGTGATGAATGTTATGGAAAGTGATACAGGAACGTTGAGTTGATAAATATCACCATACCTTCTGATACAGACACTGGTGACATCATCTGCCTCTTAAAAGTAATCGGTCTGAAGATTTAGCAGTTAAGAAACTTTTAATGAAAAATACAAACCGATCGCAATCTGAATTTGTATCCGCCTCATTCGTGATATAACTAAACCACGATGTTTTAAGAAAATACGCTGATAAATTGGCTAGAGATGCTTTTTAGATTTTTTTTAAATTCACAAATCCGAAAGTGTTTTGCGAGCAGATTTGATCAGTTCAGCAACAATCGTCTTCATTACTGTAATTATAATTATTCTTATCGTTATCATCCGATTTTGTGCTGTCGTTTGGATTCGATACATCTGAGAGGATTTCATTGTTCTGAGTAATAAGAATAATGATTTTTTTCGTATTATGAAGACGATATGCGATTTGAATCTTCTATCAAATGACATCAGCTTACAAAAATATTATACTTCCTACTCTTAAGCATGTTTAATATGTGGCAGCATACGCCATACAGAGCTGATGCAGGTTGAATGATGCTTGTAAATGGTTATCTGCGAGCTCTTTCACCCTGTCACATCATACACCATTTTTATTTCATAATAAAAATTTTAACCCTTAACTGTAGACTAATCGCTCTTTTTTTTCAGAAAGGTAAGGTCCAAAAAACTTCGTTTTATTTCAAATCCTCTGCCATCAGTACGTTTTACGTCATCCTTTATAGTTAGAAGTGGGTCACGTAGCTTTTAGAAGCCGTTGGCGTTTCAGTACGGCCCTTAAATTCTGTGCAGATGGCTATTCCTCTGCTTTGTGAGAATTTTGTGAGCCGTTGTTAATAATGCCATTTTCTTCTTCTTCTTAAGAGGCTGAAGTGGCGGCGGTGTTTGTGTGATGAGGTACTTGAGTTCTTAGCAGTGGACCTCAAAGTTTCATTAAGAGCTCACGTCCGCCCCATTTGTCCCGTTTGCAGTTGTTGAAACTTTTTATGGACAACATTCCACGCTTTGATAAGGGCACGCTATGTCGTCGTCTCTGCTGCTGCAGATATGGTGCTAAGCAACTATGTGTAAAATACACGAGCATTTTACTCCAGTTAAGAGTTGTTTCTTTTTGGTTATTCTTTTCCTGTGCGATGATGTAACAGCAAAATTAATGTCCCACAAATTTTGGTTTTGTCCCCTGATATCAGGTGTCCCGTTTTTTTATTTTTTTATTTCATTGGTCCGAGAGGTAAGCTATGAATATTTGTGCTATCGTCACGAGCACCAGGCAGAAGGCACTTACACATTTTACGACAACTCAGTTGGAGCTCTGACATTAGTTAATATACGTGAGAAAATTCCTGAGAACAAACAATAATTCAGATATTATCATTCGTTAAAAATTATAAACATGTATTTAGTTTAGACCCAGCAGTCAGCATGCATGCATCTAAATGGTGAAATACAGCATGCAGTTGTAGCTTACATACATACATTTCAGCTTTTGGTCGTCAAATTTGATTACAGCAGATTATCGCGTTCTATGTTTGCTAGTGATGGGACAAACACCTTGTTTTAACAACCGAATGGCTAGTCGATTGTTTCTTCGTTCAGTCAGTTTTTTCAGTCGAATGAGAAACGGAATGAAATTAGTATCTGCGACCACGTCCGCTATATAAATGTTTGGCACTCACTACCTAGGGTTGAGTGATTTCACTTAATGTTAGATAACCGCCTGGCACATGCCTCTCACCTTTACATCCGTCATATGAACGTTTTCAGTTAGTCTCTGGGTTTGAGTTATCTCACTTAGCATACTCTGTCAGACTGTTCGGTTCCACATGAAACATGACTAGGGTTGCCAACATTTTTAGAGACAAATAACGTATGTTATTTCGAGGAGAGGTGAATAAAAACTATATTTCAAAAATAAACGTCGTTTTACGTGTTTCACGTTAAAGACCTTTCAGCAGACCATTACTGGATACCGTACAAGTTGTGAACGCCAACGGATGCGCCGAGAGCCGCTTGATGTGAGCGGAAGGTTGCTAATTCCATTAATCCTCCTCTCCCTTCCTCACTGGTCCGCCTTCTTCTCCCCAGCAATTTGCGTGCCTGCTGCGCAAAGCCGAGCGCCGCCGCATGCGATGCCAGGTGGGCAGTCAAACGGAGGAAGTAGCCCACTCCAGCTGATAACAGACGGTTGCAGCCAGGTCGGTAATACATAAATGTTGATAGTATTTCTCCATGCTCCTGGAATACTATAGCTACTACTTTTCAAAGGCTGCAAAACGTAAACAAGTTTGTGTGTGTGTGTGTGTGTGTGTGTGTGTGTGTGTGTGTGTGTGTGATAATGGTTTATGAGTACGTAGCCAGTAACGTTATTTTCTGCACAATATATTTACCTTCCACGCAAATAAATGGCTGAATAAGTGTTTAAAGGCTAGATTCAAAAAATTTTTAATTAATGATCATCGTCACACCTTTTCATACAATCATTTGGTAAAACTTGGCAGTGTTCCTTTTTCCATAATAGAACTTTTATCCTTAACTTTGTACCCCCAACGATACATCAGCTTCGTTAGTTAAGTGTTAACTATAGTTAACTATATCTGGAACAACTTAATCCACAGCAATATATTTATCACGTTTAAATGATGAAAATAAGAATTAGTCTATGCAATATATAATTAAATGGATATTTATAAAGCTTATTTTAACTTTGGCACACTCCTCGAGACGTCTTCACTTAGCCCCGCTGGTAGGGCTACTTTCCAGAAGTAAGTACACCCGGATTGTGTACCATCGCTTTAATAATTAAACTAATGAAAGTGTTAGAGACTGATTTCACTCAGGAGAATGAATGGACAACTCAGTCAACTGAAACACTAAAATATGGTTTCATTTGAAAGAACGAATGCATGGTTCAACCGATAGGCTTGTTTCGCTTGGAGAGCAAGAAAGAATAATTCACAATAAAGATTATCTACTCGCCGCACGACCGGTTTTTGGCTTGTGCCATCCTCAGGTATTTATACATTCATGTACATGTTTATATCGCTGTAGATCAATAAAGATGAAGCATCGTTATTATAATTATGATGTGGTGATATTTTTTCCACTCAGTTGCGCATTTGCTATCATATTCAACTCCGTGTTTCCGTTTAATAAGATTTAGCTGCATATTTCACTGTCGCATCGTGCAGTCGTGATATACACTGTGTTTACATACAAACATAGAAACTGATGACACCTACTCACACTTACTACCGTCATTGCCGGCCAAAGTGGCCGAGTGGTTCTAGGCGCTGCAGCCTGGAACCGCGAAACCGCTACGATCGCAGGTTCGAATCCTGCCTAGGGCATGGATGTGTGTGATGTCATTAGGTTAGTTAGGTTTAAGTAGTTCTAAGTTCTGGGGGACTAATGACCTCAGACGTTGAGTCCCATAGTGCTCAGAGCCATTTGAACCGCTACCGTCATTGGCGTCTTCAGCCTCATTCTCCGCCACGCTCACTTCTCCACTGTTAACATTTATAAGATAAGTATTTGTGTTTCTATTGTTAGTATCAACAATGATATTGTTTAGCTCATTCCTATATATGTTTCGTGTTAGACCGTTCAGTAATGTAAAGAAATCGGTGTTTCGACCTATCAACTGCATTTCGCCGGGTGTGGAGGGGGTTATGCCTCTTACCTTCCACTTGCACAGGGCAACTAAGAACAGTATACCCACGGGACCCTAAAACACGACAGCTACACAGTGTAGCTGGTTTCTTTCCCATTATATGCCATTACTGGGGGTAATGTGAGAACTACAGAGGAATCACTCTGCTATGCCACTGTGGAAAAATCTATGAAAAGATCCTGGAGAAGAGAATAAGAAGCAGTATTGAAAGTAGACTGCAAGAGGAGCAGTATGGTTTCAGACCGGGAAGATCAACAACGGACCTCATATTTGCGGTAAGGCAACTGCAGGAAAGGCACTATGAGTACGGGAAGGACTTAATCATGGCCTTTTTAGATATTGAGAAGGCGTATGACAGTATCTGTAGGGACAAGCTCTGGGATGTGCTGAACGCAAAAGGGATAGATGAAGAGATAACACGAAAAGTCAGAAAAATGTATGAGGGAAGTGAGAGTTGTGTGAAAGTGGGGAGGGAACGTACTGCATGGTTCAAGCTGGAAAATGGGCTGCGACAGGGAAGTGCACTTTCGCCCTTATTGTTTATTATTGTTATGGATGAAATCCTACAGCAAGTATCAGATGCAATTGGAGATCATAAAATGAAAGCAGTGCTTTTTGCCGATGACCTGATGTTATGGGGAAATTGCGAGAAGGAGGTGCAAGAGCAGTTAGATGTATGGGAGGCAACGGCAGCACAATATGGAATGCATTTCTCTGCAAAGAAAAGTGAAATAATTGTCACAACAAGGAAGAAGAATAGGCCAAATGTGGATATAACTTGTGGAGGGGAAAACCTACAAGTGGTAGAGAACTTCAAGTACCTGGGAAGCATGATTGAAAGTAAGGGGGGAAACGCAATGGAAATAAATGAAAGGTGCAGAAAAGCAGGGCAGTTCTACAAATGCATTATGGGGCTTATTTGGAGCAAGGAGATGCCACAGAAATCCAAGGGAATTATATACCGAACCTACTTTGTCCCCATATTGGCATACGGAAGTGAGACATGGGTAATGCACAAAAGCGACAAAAGTAGAATACAGGCTAGTGAAATGAAGTTCCAGAGGAGCAGGTTGAGTGTAACAAGACGAGACAGATTGCGAAATGTGTATGTGAGGGAAAGACTAAAGGAGGAACCAGTACAGGACAGGATAGAAAAATCAAGACTGCAGTGGTATGGACACATGAAGAGAATGGATGAGGGAAGAATTCCAAAGAGGATGTTTGATCTGCAACTGGAGGTGAAGAGGCCCAGAGGAAGACCAAGAGATAGATGGGTGAAGGGAGTGAAGGAATGTGTGACGAGAAGAGGAGAGAACTGGACGAAGGTGGAAGAGGGGGAATGGTGGAAAGACAGAACACGATGGAGAGGCTTGTGTTCCCGACAGACCCAGCCAGTAGCTGGAAACTGTCCAAGATGATGATGATGACTGGGGGTATAGGCCGTGTTCTATCATAAAATGAACTAGATATCTAATGAGGATAATATCATCAATTTATTTTCTTTCTCTAGTGATCGGAGGGAAATTGCGGAATCGACGTCCTGTTTTTTTCATAATGCCACTTCCATTCGTCCAGTTTCCAGTTTTGCAGACCTGACTTATAATATATTTTGGAGCCCGTGATCTCTTGCATTTCATTTAAGTTACCTCGCTGCACCCAATAGGTAGCGCTAAACAGAGCACTGCCATGTTAATGGGAAACACTACCAGAATGATGAGGAGTACCTCTGCTGATGTAGTACTGAAGACTCCCACCATCCTTAGAATTCCTAGCTGTGTACGTCATTGGGTATCTCTGTGTAATAACAGACGGAGCCGGAAAGCGCAAGCAAAGCCCATAACGGCAGTCGGGAATGTATAGTTTCGCAGCCTCCAGGAGTAAGATGTAGCTGGCAATGCGAGTACAGACAGTTCTGCATCTACATATACATTTAGATCCCGCAAGCCACCTCACTGTGCGAGGTAGAGTTCACTTCTCGCACCACTATAGTACAATCTGATGCCCCTTTCCCTGTTCCATGGCGAGCGAATAGGAAGAACGATTTTTGGTAAAACACTATATTATGCCTTTATTCCCTGATTTTATCTTTGTGTTCATTCCGTGGGAAGTGGAAGAGAAATTTCTTCCCTAGCGTATTCGCTCATAATCTTAATAGTAAACCTCTCTGAGATAAACAACGCCTCTCTTGTAGTGTCTGCCACTGGAGATTGCTAAGAAATTCCGCTACGCTCTCACGCCAACTAAACGATCCAGTGACGAAAAACACCTGTCTTCATTGGATGTTGTGCATGTCCCCTTTTAATCCTTTCTGGTAAGGGACTCAGACTGATGAAAAATACTGAAGAATAGTTTTGTAAGCCACTTCATTCTTCCTAGGAAGCTCAGCCTATCATCTGCTTCTCCTTCTAGTTGTCTTAAATGATAATTCCGCTTATGATTCCTTTGGATGGTTACTAACTAATATTTTACTTTAACTACTGTTCCCAGTGATTTGTCACCAATACTGTAATTATAAGGGAAGGGCGGGCATAATGGCCGGTGCGGGTATAACGGCCATTTGAATTTATGAGTCCGTACGTTGCTGCAACCGTACGAGAACTGCCTAAAGATGTCTTTCAAAATCCCGTCAGTTACGCATAGTCCTTTGAAGGAGCCAGGATATCACATTGCGTAGCAGCTGTATTTTGCATGTTAATGAGCCTTTCTGATGTAAGATAAATTTTCAATTCATCTGATTATTACACATCAGCATAACATGTTAGATTATTATTACATACATACATAACTCAACTTTTGGTCTTTCTCGCTATGTGGTCATAATGCCCTACCCCGTCCTGCACAACGGCCACTTGGATATTTTTCAGATTATTAATTATTTAGATGCTTTCCTTTTTCCTGCGAGCATACAATAAAATAGACATGTTGGAGGAGGATGGAACTGTACAAACTGTGAATTCGAATCGAGAACAGCTGCCAACATGAGTAACATAGATTAAATATCCTCGGAGTAGTGAATCAACTTAAATCACTTAATAAAAGCAAGTCTTCTGGTCCACACTGTATGCCAGTTGGGTTCCTTTCGGAGTATGCTGATGGACTGGCTCCATACTTAACAATCATATACAACCGTTCGCGCGACGAAAGATCCGTACCCAAAGACTGGAAAGTTGCACAGGTCACACCAATATTCAAGAAAGGTAGTAGGAGTAATCCACTAAATAACAGGCCCATATCGTTAACGTCGATATGCAGCAGGATTTTAGAACATATATTGTGTTCGAACATTATGAATTACCTGGAAGAAAACCGTCTATTGACACACAGCCAACATGGGTTTAGAAAACATCGTTCCTGTGAAACACAAGTATCTCTTTATTCACATGAAGTGTTGAGTGCTATTGACAAGGGATTTCAGATCGATTCCGTATTTCTGCATTTCCGGAAGGCTTTTGACACTGTACCATACAAGCAACTCGTAGTGAAATTGCGTGCTTATGGAAAATCGTCTCAGTTGTGTGACTGGATTTGTGATTTCCTGTCAGAGAGGTCACAGTTCGTAGTAATTGACGGAAAGTCATCGAGTAAAACAGAAGTGATTTCTGGCGTTCCCCAAGGTAGTGTTAGAGACCCTTTGCTGTTCCTGATCTATATTAACGATTTCGGAGACAATCTGAGCAGCCGTCTTCGGTTTTTTGCAGATGATGCTATCGTTTATCGACTAATAAAGTCATCAGAAGATCAAAACAAACTGAAAAACGATTTAGAATACATATCTGAATGGTGCGAAAAGTGGCAGTTGACCCTAAAGAAAGAAAAGTGTGAGGTCATCCACATGAGTGCTAACAGAAACTCGTTAAACTTCGCTTACACGATAAATCAGTCTAATCTAAAAGCCGTAAATTCAACTAAATACCTAGGTATTACAATTACGAACAACCTAAATTGTAAGAAACACATAGAAAATGTTGTGGGGTAGGCTAACCAAAGATTGCGTTTTATTGGCAAGACGCTTAGAAAATGTAACAGGTCTACTAAGGAGACTGCCTACATTACGCTTGTCCGTCCTCTTTTAGAATACTGCTGCACGGTGTGGGATCCTTACCAGATAGAACTGACGGAATACATCGAAAAAGTTGAAAGAAAGGCCGCACTTTTTGTATTATCACGAAATGTGGGAGAGAGTGTGACAGAAATGATACAGGATTTGGGCTGGACATCATTAAAAGAAAGGCGTTTTTCGTTGCGACGGAATCTTCACACAAAATTCCAATCACCAACTTTCTCCTCCGAATGCGAAAATATTTTGTTGACACCGACCTACGTAGGGAGGAACTATTACCAAGATAAAATAAGGGAAATAAGAGCTCGTACGTAAAGATATATATGTTCATTCTTTCAGCGCGTTATACAAGATTGGAATAATATAGAATTGTGAAGGTGGTTCGATGAACCCTCTGCCAGGCACTTAAATGTGATTTGTACAGTATGCATGTAGATGTAGATGATTTGGGAGTTTTTAGATCGATTGAAACTTAGCTAAAAGAAAATCGCCGAACATTGAGGTGACCGTTATGCCCGGCCATCCCTTACAATAGAGGATTTCTTCGCTTATTTATGAGCAATACACTCAGGTGACAGAAGTAATTGAATGCCTCTTAATATCGTGTCGAATCTCCTTTTGCTCGGCGTAGTGCCGTAGCTCCATGTGCAATAGACAAAAAGTCGTTGCAAGTCCTCTGCAGTTATACTGAATCATGTTGTCTCGAATGCCGTCCATAACTGCGACAGTGTTGCCGGTGCAGAATTTTGTGCACGAACTATCGGCTATGTCCCATAAATGTTTGGTGGGATTCATGTCGAGCGATCTGGGTGGCCAAATCATTCGCTTTAATGAGCCAGAATGCTCTTCAAATCAATTCAGCCCCGGCAACATGGTGCATTGTCATTCATAAAAATTTAACATGAAGTCCATGAATGTCTACATGTGATTTCCAGGTAGCCGAACATAACCATTTCCAGTCAGTTACCGTTTCAGTTTGACCAGAGAGGGCAATTCATTTCGAGTAAACACCGCCCACACAATTGTGGAGCCACCTCCAGCTTGAACAGTGCCTTGTTGATAACTTGGGCCATGGTGCAGTCACAACCACTACGGAAACCTTTTCACGTGAATCACCTAAGTACAAATGACTGCTCCGCCAATGCAGTACCCTTTTATATGTTGTGCACTCGATAATGCCGCTATTCGTATATGTGAGCATCGCTATCCCATGATTTTTGTCATCTCGTGTATGTTACATTTACATAGGTTCAGGGTGAACTGTCAGTCCCTGCAGATCTTCCTGCAGCTCAATACAGACATCTGGTGTTGCTACTTCTATGTGCAGAATTTTAGCCGACCTATGACAGGCTGTAACTATGTATGACGAAAGCTTCTGCCGTTGTGAAATACTCAATTGTTTCTGGAATCAGTGCTGCGCATAATAGGGCAGTTATCTAGCACCGGCCAAACTTTTCCTTAACTTAGGTTTCCCTTCACCTACATTTATTTGCAGCCATTGCTGGTATACTGCTCTGGCACCATCTTGCATGTTTCAGAGCACACGGTTTGCATTTTCTTCAGGCTTCCACTTGGAATGCCCACGGACAACAACGAAGATACAATCAGTGTAAGCCACGACTCTACCCACTTCATCAGTCTCATCCAACAATTCCATCGGGGGCTCGATTTTGAGGTTCCAGAAAATGGATCCAGATATTAAATACTGTAGACGCATTCAGTAATCTTTTCGACTAGTCGACTATGTTCGTCAATAATATTCCAGGTAACGAGATACCAGTATAGATATTTTGTGACCCGAAGACATCGTTGGCCATCGAACGTCGTAGGCCACAATCAACTATCACATGTATCAGCGATGTCCATCACAACTGCTGCATTATTAGATAATTGTTTGCCTTTCCTACAATCTCAGAAGCATGATTGACCGTGGCATCGATCGATTTGCCTCTGCAGAAGCAAGGCTGACTCATGCTAAGACCCTGGAGCTCTTGTAGGCGCTTACACAATAGCCGGTCTTCAGTTTTTGTTTAGGTCTGGCATGGCCAAAATTTGCGCTCCTGGAGCGCGCACCTGCTCCGCGAGCCCTAATGGACGCCTTTACTTTAGCCAGCATTCACCATTGCTCATCAGAATACAAGTGCATCATATTGTCTTTGTGGATGGTGTTGTACTGACGTTCCAATAAATGTTTTTCCAGCTCATAATAGCGCAATAGCATATTAAGCCCTTTACTTGGCCTTTAAAAGGCCGGCCGCGGTGGCCGTGCGGTTCTAGGCCCTTCAGTCCGGAACCGCGGGACTGCTACGGTCGCAGGTTCTAATCCTGCCTCGGGCATGGATGTGTGTGATGCCCTTAGGTTAGTTAGGTTTAAGTAGTTCTAAGTTCTAGGGGACTGATGACCTAAGATATTAAGTCTCATATTGCTCAGAGCCATTTGAACCATTTGGCGTTTAAATGATGCACGAAGTAAGGAAATCCCCATTCAGCATTGAATGAGTGCCTTCTCTACTTTTTCTATTTCAGACAAGTGCGTAGACACCATAGTACTCCCAATGCGAAAGTAAATCTAATTTAGCTCAAGCTAGTCAGCAAACTACTCGGAGTCTGATAAGGCGACTATCCAGCTGTAGCTGCGTCCGGCTGCAGCCTTCATTGTCCTCTTCCTCCTCGCTCCGCATCTTCACTCGCCGCTGCGCTCTGAGCGCCAGTCAGGAGCGCGGCTGGAGCGTTCTCGCTCGCGGAGCTCTGTTAGGACAGGGCTGGTATAGGCGCTGTTAAACATGTAGGTATAAAGCTGTTCAGTTCTGTGGTATCATTACCTAGGCCCCTCTTTGTCATAACTGCTGATGTCCATATAATCAATAACCTGAGCTGTGTCAGATGTTACTCGATAGACGTGTTAAGATTTGTACTGTGAGAGATGATATAGTTGGTATCAGCTCTGAGGAGATGTCATCTATAGATCCAGTGCTATCACTACCCCTACGTCGTCCAGACCAAAGGGGAATAGAACATCGTCGTTAGTGTACGTCGAACTCATCTAGTCACGGACTACCAATTAATGGTTATTGCGCGGCTCTTGAGTAGTCATCGCCGGTCGATGTGGCCGAGCGGTTCTAGACGCTTCAGTCCGGAACCGCGTGACCGCTACGGTCGCAGGTTCGCATTCTGCCTCGGACATGGTTGTGTTCGATGTCCTTAGGTTAGTTAGGTTTAAGTAGTTCTAAGTTCTAGGGGACTGATGACCTTAGATGTTAAGTCCCATAGTGCTCACAGCCATTTGAACCATTTTTTGAGTAGTCATCTCACATCAGAATGTTTAGTAAATATCCTGTAGAGCCTCTCCAGCTAATGTTCATTACTCCATCGATCTTGCGAAAGGTGAACAAGATGGTAGGACTCGTAACCTTATCAGCATACAGTCTGTATGGCTACCCCGTCACCCAATGATTCTCGTTTGAATTACTCATTCGTAAATCGATTTCAGTACTCCCTCATAAGTTCTAGAATATTTGTTCTATATACTTGTTTAAGGTGCCTATATATTTTTCTAGCTTACTGTATATTTCGTATATCGCTAGTGGGTACCGGTAATTCGAACCTACACTACAGATCTTTGCGCCAACTGTGTCATTCCCTGTTCCAAGATGTCTTAGGAATGACTCTATACCGCCTCTTCAGAGTTGTATTATGCTCCACTGGAGAAACTGAGTAAGAGCATGCGGCTTAACATCAAAGTTTTACGGGTAAATGGCCCAGGTTGAAAGAAAATATTTCTATAATACCTCTACAGAATCCAAAGTGACACGGACAAAGATCTTTTAGCTCTCTGTGCTCTTGAAGACGCTTGCTTGTACAGTACCCACTCCTCAACTTTCACCAACGTATCGGTATATAGTTCTTCAGTTCTGGTTACTCTCTTTAGATCCCCGTCGACCATTTCTCTCTGCATTTTGTTGCGCTACCAAATATCATTACTCTTTGACAGATATTGGTCATGTATTGCATAAGCTCACATTATGTAAAATTAGTAGCTGCTGTCCTGTTTCTCAGAGTAATTGCTATTTTAGTCTCAACACGGACATTATCTGCTCATCTTTATTGTGACAATCAGGTCCAGTTACTGAGTAACGTGTTGCAGCATTATACTCCATTCATCTACCGTCCCGATGTGCCAAATCACCGAATTAACGTTCGCATCACCCCTACATGTCTTATGCACTACAACCATTGTTGCTCCTAATTTATCAAGGTATGGTTCAATGAATACACATTGTGTGAAATACATATTCCGACTAACTTGGAGAGGTTGCAGAGCGTATCTTGAGGAACAAATTGAAGGTAGACACACATGTTGTAAACATAATCCAAAGACGCTATGTAACGCCGAAGTCAGTGTGGGCAAACACCTGCTGCTAGGAGCCATTTCGACAGCAGACGTGAGTGTGTAAGTTTACGTCTCTGCCTCCACTGCGGTTAGCGGTTTCTGCAGTGTTGTGGTACGCGTGGACGTGGTCAACGCCATGTAACTTCCCGAGCTCTGTCAGGCCCATTGCGCTTGCGGTCTGTCAGCCTATAAAAGCTTAATTTTGGTGGAAACGGTGGGCTAGCGGTAGACGTTGGCCCCTGTTACTTCAGTGCTCTGTAGCGTCGTTGGACGACGTATGCAGACGTGGATACTTATTGTCCATTTCTTCTCCAAATCCTCTTGTCAGTTTATTTTCGTTACATCCTGTAAGTGTAGTTCATAATTGCATTGTGGAATACACTTTTCTACAGTAACATCGTGCAGGCTATAATTGTATTGTGGAGACAATTTTCTACAGTAACATAGTGTTCTTCCACAGTCACATGATTATGGTAACTATTACTGAGATTAATGATTATTACCCTAGGATTCTAACACCTAACTATTGTTCTCACGTGAGTCCAGAAGTTCGCACGTTTACCATCCAGATGGAGGGTTCCACATGTGTCCTGTGGCTTTCGAGGAAGGATTCCTGCATTTCCACCAATATCAGATGGACATCCTTAGCAATCCTAGCATCCCCTGGCGTCATTGCTTTACCTTCGCATTACTGGTTGCAACCTAGGCCAACAATAGTTATCGCTGTAACCAGGTAACTACCACTTGCTGAAAAGTAAAGTCAACAATTATTTCACTCTGTTCTCAGCATCGGTTGAGGTATTACATGTCATGAATATTAATCAGTCGACTTTCCTGCTTCGCTTACTCAAGTTGCAACTCTCTGCCGTTAGAGGGCTATGAATTGCAGGGTGTAACATGCGGTTTATAGTGTAACTATGACGCTGGTGCTGTAATCGAGTTTCTAACCGTGGCGAACGTGCCTCCAATTGAAATTCGTAGAAGAATAAACGCTGTGTACGGTGATGATCGTATCGACATCAGTAATGTGCAATGTTCGATTGTTTGTGCTACTATTGAAGGAAACGGTGGTGCTCACACCACATGTATGACAAGGATCGGAGTGTACGACCGCGTTCGGCAACCGAAGAGACTGGTCGGAATCATGCTTACAGTGCTCTTAGACATTGACTGGTGTGATGGATTTAAAATTGATGCCTAAAAGCACCTCCATAAGTTCTGCAAGGCACTACGAGACCCCCAGAAAATTAAAAGCACGAATACAAAGAGTTTGCCCACACGTGGAGCAGCTTCTCCATCAGCACGACAGTGCCAGACTACACACGAGCGCTACGAAATCTGCAACACTACGACGCCTTGACTTCACTGCCATCGACCATCCTCGATATAGTCCCATCTACGCTCCATCCGATTTTCATCAATTTCCGAAACTTAAGGAACTCTTTCTAGGACTTTACTTTGCTAATGATGAATCTGTGCAAGCAAAGATGCGGCTGTGGCTTCGTCAACAAATTCAAACATTCTACAGTGACGGTATCAACAAACTGATCTCTTGCTGGGAGAAGTGTGTTCGCCGACAGGGTGACAATGTTGACAAAAAAACATGTAGACATGGAGAACAAAGGTGCAGAAAGGTCATAAGATTTGTATTACTTAAAAATATTAAGATTTTTCACGTAAAAATCTTCTGAGGTGTTACTTTTCAGCACGCCTTTGTTCCACACCTGAGCTTCCACGTCCAGGAGCCCGCCGGCATTACAGTTGCCTCCAACCAATAGTCCTTTCGCACATCGCAACCACTGGCACTAACTCGTATGCTGTGTTACGCTGAGTGTGCACCCTCTTTGTGGGGAGAGATCTATTCGGCGAGCCTAGCGTCGAAGAGACAAGTAAAATAATCGATTTAAGTTTGCCGACGCAGATATCTCGCCACCACAGCCTTGCTGAAAGCAAGTTTGTTCTTTTCCCATGCTGCCCTGTGCTCGCTGTCTGTTCCAAGCATACACGACCGTGCCGGCCGCGGTGGTCTCGCGGTTCTAGGCGCGCAGTCCGGTACCGTGCGACTGCTACGGTCGCAGGTTCGAATCCTGCCTCGGGCATGGATGTGTGTGATGTCCTTAGGTTAGTTAGGTTTAAGTAGTTCTAAGTTCTAGGGGACTGATGACCACAGCAGTTGAGTCCCATAGTGCTCAGAGCCAGATACGACCACGCTGCGCCTTGCTTATGACCTTTGCTTTTGGATTACACTTTGAATTTTGTTTTATGTTGTTGTTGATGGCCAGTCCTTTTACTCAAGCATTAAAATAATTTAACCCTGTAACAAGACCGTCACTTGTATTTTGGTGTTTACTTTCAGCTAATAAAGCGTCAGTGTAGTGCATACAACTGAGGGCGAGTTGTCTAACACCTGTGGGTTTGTTTCATGGAGAATTTGGCTGTAATCGGATAGGAGGGGACTAAGAGCTCACTTCCTGTAATCATGTATGGCAGCTGAGGTACTTATAGCTTACCACCATTTTTACTTTGGGTATATATGTATCATCAGTGAAGATGACACCATCGAAATGAGTGTATCGTCACAATAAATGTCGTCACCGGTATCGAAAATATGAACTATGAACCAAAACTTAAACTATTACATTCGTTAATAACACCTTGCACAGAGAAGTACATCAACATCAACATGACTACTCTGAAATTTGTGTTTGGAAAATGGTTCATCGAACTACCTTCAAACGATTTCTCCGCCGTTCCGCTCTCAAACAGCAATCCGAAGAAACGAACACTTATATCTGAAAACATACAAAAGTTCACCTTTTCCCCAGTCCATTAGTGTGTCGAACGCACATATTGGTGAACGAAAATGTGACTGATTGTTTGTGTGTAACTTACTGAAAGATGTGTCTGGAGTACTTAACTTGCAGCTACTCGGAAGAAGCTGGAACGAAACTTCACGAGTGATTGCAGCACTGATTTTAAAGGAAGGAGGTACGATTTTTCATTAGGTTCCCATACACCGTTCCTTAATGTTAAGCGAAAATAAGTTTATTAACGCAGTATACTGAGAAGGATACATACATTCTTCCTACGCTTTATTCATATTTGAAACTAGGCGATGTTTTAAAGTACGCAAATAGTTTTTCATCTGTAATGATATCCTTTTTTTTTAATATGTGTGTTTTGTTATCATTTTTCGCTTTATTTTGTGGCTAATACGTGTCCATTTGAGCTCCGGTTCTTCAGCAGCCGTTTAGAGTCATATCCGAATGTTGCTGGTCTAGTTATCAAAGGTGCATAATACGGTAACAGAATACTGCAAACTGCGGTTCCCAATTTATGAACGAGAACGCAGCGCTATAGCGAAAAGCACAGTTATGATGCCACACTACGAACTCATCACACGTCAAATATGGTCAATTAATTGGCTGCCGGCCTGGTTTGAATCTACTTGACTTTGTTTCACAATCACTCATCCGTTGCTTTAAACGAACCGTGTCACTATTAGCCGCTATGACAGTCGCTGCAATCCCATAACGATAACCTTGCTACACACATGCGATTTAGGCTTCGGATATCTGCATGTACTTCAGCAAAGCTACAAATATAACAGTGGACAATAATAATCGACGAAATTTCTTTGAAATTTAGTTCAGTACTGTGATCTGTGATACCCTCAGACTTCAAGAAGAATATAATAATCCCAATCCCAAAGAAATCAGGTGTTGACAGATGTGAAAATTACCGAACAATCGGTTTAATAAGCCGCAGCTGCAAAATACTAACACGAATTCTTTACAGACGAATGAAAAAACTGGTAGAAGCCGACCTCGGGGAAGATCAGTTTGGATTCCGTAGAAATACTGGAACACGTGAGGCAATACTGACCTTACGACTTATCTTAGAAGAAAGATTAAGGAAAGGCAAACCTACGTTTCTAGCATTTGTAGACTTAGAGAAAGCTTTTGACAATGTTGACTGGAATACTCTCTTTCAAATTCTAAAGGTGGCAGGGGTAAAATACAGGGAGCGAAAGGCTATTTACAATTTGTACAGAAACCAGATGGCAGTTATAAGAGTCGAGGGACATGAAAGGGAAGCAGTTGTTGGGAAGGGAGTGAGACAGCGTTGTAGCCTCTCCCCGATGTTATTCAATCTGTATATTGAGCAAGCAGTAAAGGAAACAAAAGAAAAATTCGGAGTAGGTATTTAAATCCATGGAGAAGAAATAAAAACTTTGAGGTTTGCCGATGACATTGTAATTCTGTCAGAGACAGCAAAGGACCTGGAAGAGCAGTTGAACGGAATGGACAGGGTCTTGAAAGGAGGATATAAGATGAACATCAACAAAAGCAAAACGAGGATAATGGAATGTAGTCGAATTAAGTCGGGTGATGCTGAGGGAATTAGATTAGGTAATGAGACACTTAAAGTAGTAAAGGAGTTTTGCTATTTGGGGAGCAAAATAACTGATGATGGTCGAAGTAGAGAGGATATAAAATGTAGACTGGCAATGGCAAGGAAAGCGTTTCTGAAGAAGAGAAATTTGTTAACATCGAGTATAGATTTAAGTGTCAGGAAGTCATTTCTGAAAGTATTAGCATGGAGTGTAGCCATGTATGCAAGCGAAACATGGACGACAAATAGTTTGGACAAGAAGAGAATAGAAGCTTTAGAAATGTGGTGCTACAGAAGAATGCTGAAGATTAGATGCCCGCATCTCGTGGTCGTGCGGTAGCGTTCTCGCTTCCCACGCCCGTGTTCCCGGGTTCGATTCCCGGCGGGGTCAGGGATTTTCTCTGCCTCGTGATGACTGGGTGTTGTGTGATGTCCTTAGGTTAGTTAGGTTTAAGTAGTTCTAAGTTCTAGGAGACTGATGACCATAGATGTTAAGTCCCATAGTGCTCAGAGCCATTTGAACCATTTGAAGATTAGATGGGTAGATCACATAACCAATGAGGAAGTATTGAATAGGATTGGGGAGAAGAGAAGTTTGTGGCACAGCTTGACCAGAAGAAGGGATCGGTTGGTAGGACATGTTCTGAGGCATCAAGGGATCACCAATTTAGTATTGGAGGGCAGCGTGGAGGGTAAAAATCGTAGAGGGAGACCAAGAGATGAATACACTAAGCAGATTCAGAAGGATGTAGGTTGCAGTAGGTACTGAGAGATAAAGAAGCTTGCACAGGATAGAGTAGCATGGAGAGCTGCATCAAACCAGTCTCAGGACTGAAGAACACAACAACAACAACAACAACTGTGATCTGGAATTTCTCAGATTGAATAAGGCATGGTACGTAACCAGAGTTTGTTATCTACAATGACAGTGGCACTAATTTAAAACACATAGAAGTACGCACAATTTCGGATTGCACTACCTTTTAGAGAGTAGTAGGGCACAGAATATTGCTAAAATAATCAAAATCATGGCCTCGGGGAAAAAGTAGTTCTACAAATTATAACAGGAGTTCTCAACGAACGTAAGATGTGCTCCAAATTGGTGCTTTACGAAAGAAAATGCAAGTATTTCGATAACGCGAAAACCGAATGAACGCGAGTCTGCTGGGTAAGTGTGTCAGTTCAGAATGGGTCTCCAATAATTCATACTCCAAAAAGAAAATGCGCTCCTGGAAAATTATAATATAGATGATGCTGAGAGAACTAGTCCTAGTGGTCTGCATCTCCTTGTTTCGGATCCACGGTTCATTTGGCGGGATGGTCCTTTTTTGCTATGTGATGATTTCTGCACTATAAAGTTCAGAAACGATTTTTCTAGGGCATATGTATGATCTATGATCCACAGTGCTAGAGATATATACTATGGCCTCACGATACTGACAGTTAAAAGCCTTATTGAGCTTTGAACGCGATGAAATTACGTAATTTTCAGTTGGCAACAAATTTCTATGATGAGCGCAATTCTGTGTCTCGCAATGTATACGCAGAGATATTTATTTAGTGCTCTGCTCTTTCTTCTCAGATGGTTTACTTTAAATACAATGTATTTTTTAACAGTGTACAGACACATTTTACGTTTCATTTATAAGTGAGCAATCAGTCACTTACGAGCAACTTCCATAGTTTTCTCGCGTAACTATTCCTCGAATTACCCGATATTAATATTAATATGCACAGAAACGCCAAAGAACAGAGATATGTAAACAGGCAGAATATGGGGCTAGGGTAGGCAACGCCTATATAAGACAAGTGTCTGGCGCAGTTGTTACATCAGTTACTGCTGCTAAAATGGCAGATTATCAACATTCAAGTGAGTTTGAACGTTGTGTTATTGTCGGCGCACGAGCGATGGGACACAGCATCTCCGAGTTAGTGATTCAATGGGGACTTTCCCACAGATCATTTCACGAGTGTACCGTGAATATCAGAAATCCGGTAAAACATCATATCCCCGACATCGCTGCGGCCGGAAAAAGATGATTCGAGAACGGGACCAACGACAACTGAAGAGAATCCTTCAATGTGACAGAAGTACAAACCTTCCGCACACTGCAGCAGATTTCAGTGTAGGTCATCAACAAGTGCTGCGTGCGAACCATTCAACTATACATCATCGATATGGGCTTTCGGAGCCGAAGGCCCACTCGTGTACCCTTGATGACTGCACGACACAAAACCATTACGCCTCGTCTGGGCCCGTCAACACCGACATTGGACTGTTGTTGGTGACTGGAAACATGTTGCTTGGTCGGACGAGTCTCGTTTCAAATTGTATGGAGCGGATGGTCGTGTACGCGTATAGAGATAACTTCGTGAATCCGTGGACCCTGCATGTCAGCAGGGGACTGTTCAAGCTGGTGGAGGCTCTGTAATTGTGTGGGACGTGTGCAGTTGGAGTGATATGGGACCCGTGATAGTGTAGATACGACTCTGACAGGTGACACATACGTAAGCATCCTGTCTGTTAACCTGCATCCATTCATGCCTATTGTGCAATCCGACGGACTTGGGCAATTCCAGCAGGACAATGCGACACCCCACACGTGGGGAATTTCTACAGGCAGGCTCCAGAAACACTCTTCTGAGTTTAAACGCCTCCCCAGACATGAATATTATTGAGCATATCTGGCATGCCTTGCAACGTGTTGTTCAGAAGAGATCTCAACTCCTTATGGACAGCTCTGCAGGAGTCATGGTGTCACTTACCTCGAGCACTATTTTAGACATTAGTGGAATCCATGCCACGTTGTGTTGCGCCACTTCTGTATGCTCGTGGGGGCCCTACACGATATTAGGCAGTTGTACCAGTTTCTTTGGCTCTTCAGTGTACCATCTTCATAGTCCGAAAAACGTTTCCGACTCCTCATCTCGCAGGACTGCTTGAGGATGTTGCGTTAGAGCAACGCCAAATGATGTGGCATATGCGTGATTTTTTACTTCCACGTCAAGTTCCGTAGGACCAAATTGAGGAGCAAATTTTCAAGGTCACGGAACGTGTCAGTACGTGAAATTACAACATAAAATTGGTAACAGACAAAAATAAAATGTTTATGAACACAAACAAGTCAAGCCGTAAGTTTCAGTAAACGCAGTCAACAATATAACATAAGAATAAGCTTAATGTTTCAAGGAATTCCTCATCAGAATGGAAGTAGTGACCCATGAAGAGACTCTTCAGTTTCGATTTGAAAGCGCGTGTATTATTGCTAAGATTTTTTAATTTTTGTTTTAGGCTATTGAAAATGGATGCAGTAGTATACTGCACACCTTTTTACACAAGAGATAAGGGAATCAGATCCAAATGCAGGTTGGATTTCTGCCAAGTATTAACTGAGTGAAAGTTGCCTTTTTCTTGGGAATAAGCTGATATTGTTGAAAAGAAATAACAGTAAAGAATATATATACTGAGAGGCCAACGTCTAAACACCAGACTAGTGAACAGGGGTCGACGAGATGTTCGTGAACTTACACCACTTATTACCCGAACTGCCCGTTTCTGAGCCAAAAATTTCCTTCTAGAATGGGAAAAGTTAACCCAAAATATAATACCATACGACATAAGCGAATGAAAATAAGCAAAGTAAACTAATTTTCGTGTCGAACAGTCACTTACTTCAGATGGACCAACGGTACATTTTACTGCTATGGGGAGACACCAAGCTCTCAGACATGGCCAAAGATAAAGTGGGCTAGGAGGACATGATCGTGGCCTCCATTCACCTGATCTGAGCCACAACGTTTACGTGTATGGAGCACCTTAAATATATAGAGTACTCCAGTGTGGTTAACATGGTTGAATAATTGGAGCATAGACTTATCAGTGCTTGTCCAGAATTTCGAAATGATGGAAGTGTGTTTGAATGGATTCGGAACTCATTGCGGCGACAGGAGAAGTCCTTCATCTGGGTACAAGGATGACACTTCGAACACCTCCTGTCACCATGAGTACAGACATGTAGCTGTTGTCGTGTTTATTAAAACACCTGCACTTCTGTTAAAGTAACTATAACAACTTTCCATAATGTTGTACGGTATTGTTTCCTTTTCCTAAATGGGATGACATTTACAAGGAATCATGTCAGTGATGGCTGGTAACCACAAAGTCATAAGCGGGCTTATGTTTACTCAGACTTTTTTGCTTCTAGTATCGTGTACTTCCAACGGTATGTGTTTACACCATTAATTATGATACACCCTGAGTGATAGAGTACCACAGGATTATTTTAGAGAAGTACGGTGGCCACGAGCGGAGCTGTAGTCAAGTTATATGTCATTTTCATGTGAGAACAGGTACTATACGACATAAAATTCTTTCGATGAAATTGGTAGTGGCGACATTGGAGATCACGACAGTATATGACGTAAATTCAACTAATTGTGAACAGATTATTACACAGTGCAATTTTCCTTTCGGTACTGTATTCTTGTTTAAATTACAACTTTATGATACGTAATAAGAGACTTTACAGGAGCTAAAAACACTAACTGCAAATCTGGAATGGTACGTACACAACGACAGCAATTTCTTCAACAATTAACAAGATAATAGAATTATTTTACGTATGGCTCGATTATGGGAAATTTGATAAAATAACTTTATTTTAATTTGCTTCATACCAACATAGTTTCAGGAAGACATGTAAAGCGCAATTAACTCATATTGTGAACGATAGAATACAGTTAGGTACCAGATATTCTGGATAGAAATTCCTGTTAATTCTCATGAGTTAATCAGAAGATGGGGTGTTATATGATACGCACATACGATGCTCCGAACCTGGATCATCAGCAGCCATAACAGTCAGAATTCACCAGTTGAAACACTCATTTGATTACTATTATTTCATGAGAGGTATTCATTGCTTCTGAACCTATTTGTTATTGTTCCCAGGTTACTAAATCTGTCAGTACAGAGCTAAATAACCATTCAAATTCTTCGACATTGTCATTAGATCATACTGCGCTAATAAAGCTACAATCTTTAGGAACATTAAAAGTAGTCTTAAAAGTTCCATATGCACTTAATACAACTGATGCTTATAAAACTTGAGGATATTGGCACTTTAACGCGTCACGTACCTGAACAAAACGTCCATCACCATTCTGCTGTATAGCTATCAATCGCACACTGTATGGTGGCCCTTTTGAGGTGGCCCCTGGGAGCAAATGCTTGCGATTGGCTCGTGGCTAGAGCTGTGCTCTACGAAAACTGCTGCTCGGTAGTTTTGGTACAGTACGTAAACGACGTACTAAATGGTAGGATTGATGGTATTACTGGTAGCACAGGTAGGAAAGAAACATAACTGACTGTGGGAGAGAGAAACTGGGAGCCAACGACTTCTCCTTGATTGTTTGTTTGTTTCTTTTGCACACAATTATAACTGCACGTCCTTCAGCATTAGTTCATTGTGTATATTGTATCCTTTATATGTAATAAAAATTAATTGACGAAGTAACTTCTGCGCTATTATGTAACCAAAGCAATTACTTCTGATGCAGGTTCAGTTTACAAGTACAAAGATAAAAAAATGAATAATTATTGTTGTTATTTTGTACTCAATAGAACGTTCTTCATCATCATCATCAAAGGCAAGAGTTTCTTATTATTAATAATAACTGCAAAAGTTGTTTAGCAATAACAGAAACATGTTTCATGTAGACTCGTCGAATCATTGAAGCGACATTTGATATGTTCTTGTTTTGCGTCCCTTTAATCTTTTTTTTAAATCTTATCTTCTCTTGAGGAAATTGCATTTTATGTATTTTTTTATTTTTTTACAGCATCCCTCTGTTTCACGTTACAAATCAACATTTTTCACATAAAACAGCAATTAAACATGAACAATTTCAATTTTGCTATAATTACTGTTACTTTTAAGTAACTAACTGGAGTATAATTATGTACAACAAAAATGTTCTAGGGAGTGTTAACAATCGTAATGCTTTACGTATTTGAAAATAAATTCTGTTAGCTTGCTAGGTTCTTGTACTAAACCCTTAGAAGCCCAGATTACCGGGTTTTGGGTAGCCCCAAGTCAAACAAATGAAAGTATTAATAGACTTTTAGTTTCCCGCAATCTCTTGCAAACAGAAAATACCAGAAGAGAAACTACACACTCTTATCAAATTATGTCCACTCTTATTAAATTATGAGATGATGCCAGAAAGTAAGGCAATAAGATGGTGTAAGTGCACGTAATTGAGACGGGAACTTGCACCACAGACTTACGAGAGATTGATGGTGGTTTAATATTATGAGATTTACTTCTTTGTTCAAAATCGTGCCTTTTACACTTGGTTTCTTTTTAAGGGCCAAAATACGAGGGTTATCCGGAAAGTAAGGAAAGATCGGTGGCGAAACGGAAACCACAGTGAAAATCCGATGTAGTTGTGCACATGTGTGTTGCGTAGTGTCTGTAGTATACCCGTCGATCGCGTCACGTCGTTCTTTTTAGTTCTGAGGAAGCACATAAAGATACCTAGAACAATAGTGTCACCCACCAAGCACGAGGGCCTGGTGAGAAATTGAGCCTGAAGCTATGCAGCCAACATTACATAACTGTCGTGCGTTTTCTTCATCAAGACAATTCTCAGCCGCATTCTGCAGGGGCGATGAAGATGCTCCTGCATCGTTTTCAATTGGAAGTGTTTGATTACCCACAATACAGGCCGTTATTGTCTCCCTCTGAGTTTCATCTCAGCTCATATGAACCGCTGGCTATGAAGACAACACTTTTGCACGGACAACGAGCTGTAGGCCAGCGTAGAGAATTGGCGGAAAGCACTGCTTTCTGTAACAAGGGTATTGGAAAGTTGGTACAATGCTACGACAAACGTGTAAGTCGGATCGGTGACTATGGAGATATGTAGCTGGGAGTTGTAGCTAACTGTTGCAAATAAAACAGTTTTGATTTTCACTGTGGTTTCCATTTCGCGACATATCGTTCCTTACTTTCCGAATAGCACTCGTAAGTAATTTTTAAACATTCGTTGTTATAATAAATAAACTGATAATTCATTAATTATCACGAAAAATAACAATAACAATATTAAACTGTAAACTAATCACTTCCGAGTATTCTGGCGGGCACAAGCTGCTGACTTGTTGATATTGACTTTTTGATATTTTTATAGTGATATCCAACAGTTTACAGCATTTGTTCAAGTTGAAAAGATTGAACATTCACAAATGTGTACAAGAAGTTGCCGTTGCAAAAAAAATATTTCTGTTGCAGCTAAGAAACAATAAAGGTTAATGTACACAATTGTAGCCAGTGGGTGTGAAAGAGCTAATTTTCGTACCTTATACCCTGAAAGTGATCTGACAAATTAGTAATGTGGCGTAGATCACAACGTAAACGGTAATACTATTTCTTTTTAAGGCTGATGGTCAATGATCACCCTCGTGATACTCCCTAGGAACCGCACCTGTTGGATGCACACACAAAAGTAGCTAAATTAACAGAGTAGTATATTGTCACAATATTTCATTTACAGTCATTTCCAAACAAACAGTTAAACACTGTACGTTTGGCAATGCCACCGACAGCGGAACAGATACGATGGCGGTCTGTGGCTCTCATTTCTGTAGAAATGTACTCTTATATCAACTGTATTTGGTCGCTTGAAATTAAGGTAAGTAATCGGAATTACATCAGTGAAACGCGGAGAAATGAAATGATGTCGGTGACATCCGTTATGTTTACAAGGGAAATTTTACTAGAAACTGAGTCGTAGATATCTGCAGTAAACTGTTCATTAGAGTCGGCAATTATAATTGTAACCTGCTATTTCACTATTCGCCAATTATTTATGGAGTGAACTTTTAATGGTTCAGCCATTAGAAGAGCAGACGAATGGTGAGATCCATATTACTATAATGCGCGAAATATTAGTGAATCACGCGACCTTGCAGACAATTGGCTGTACGCCGCCAAAGGAAAGTTAAACGTATCATTGGCTGCAGCTATCATTGATCTCCTCCCAGCAGCGAAGTAATTAATGATGAGAATCGCAATGCACTGTCAGAGTTACAGATCTCGAATCAACAGCCTGATCTAAATTAAAATATGCAAGGCTGATCTGAAAAGTTGTGTGAATGATCTCAGAAAATAAAGGAAACAAAAGTTACATGCAAAGTAGCTCTCGTGGCCTTCAAAGTATTCACCTTTAGTTACAATGCACTTGTGACGTCGGATGTAAAGCAGTTGGAAACTGTCAGCAAACTCTTCTTTCGGAGTCGTTGGAAGAATCGTGACCACACGCTGTTGGATATCAACAATGTGTGCGTGTTCAACTTTCTCGCTCAACATCTGGTAGCCGCCCTTCAGTGCCCTTCTTATTGTCCATATTTGGCGCTGGTAGCCTTCTTTCTGTTTCCCCGCCTAAATCAGCCCTGAAAAGCTTATGCTTGCCGTAAGTTGCACTTGGCTATGGTGCTACGAGCGGTTCAACAAGAGGCGTTAGCTGACAGTTTCCAACAGCATTACAATCGAAGTCAGAAGTGTGTTGTAGCTAATGATGATTGCCTTCAAGATCATTCAAGGTATTTTGTGTGTATATTTTGTTTCCTTTACTTTCTGAGACCACTCACAGAACGTTCCAGGGTCACCTTGTTGGTGTATGCACGCTGAGATGCTCATATAAAACATACTTGTGCAAATCAGTATTAACATAAATTTAGTTTGTAACATTTTTCTTTCAGAGATAATCTTTCTAATAGAGTTTATGAATTGATTCAGGCCTATGTTCCACGACGCTTTGCATTGTGCTGTTAAATTTTATTGTTTTCTCGGTGTTTTTAACTAATTTGCTAACACACTGTAATTAAAATTTACGTGGGCGTGACTGCAGATGTAAACTATATTTAATAACAAAAAACGGTATTCATGAATTAGGACAAAAGATTACTCTGTTTGCACGCTGTGGTGTGTAGCCGCACGTATGTCTTCATTTAAGTGGTGGTGGTTAGTGTTTAACGTCCCGTCGACAACGAGGTCATTAGAAACGGAGCGCAAGCTCGGGTTAGGGAAGGATTGGGAAGGAAATCGGCCGTGCCCTTTCAAAGGAACCATCCCGGCATTTGCCTGAAACGATTTAGGGAAATCACGGAAAACCTAAATCAGGATGGCTGTTTAAGTATTATAAACGATATTACACTCCTGGAAATTGAAATAAGAACACCGTGAATTCATTGTCCCAGGAAGGGGAATCTTTATTGACACATTCCTGGGGTCAGATACATCACATGATCACACTGACAGAACCACAGGCACATAGACACAGGCAACAGAGCATGCACAATGTCGGCATTAGTACAGTGTATATCCACATTTCGCAGCAATGCAGGCTGCTATTCTCCCATGGAGACGATCGTAGAGATGCTGGATGTAGTCCTGTGGAACGGCTTGCCATGCCATTTCCACCTGGCGCCTCAGTTGGACCAGCGTTCGTGCTGGACGTGCAGACCGCGTGAGACGACGCTTCATCCAGTCCCAAACATGCTCAATGGGGGACAGATCCGGAGATCTTGCTGGCCAGGGTAGTTGACTTACACCTTCTAGAGCACGTTGGGTGGCACGGGATACATGCGGACGTGCATTGTCCTGTTGGAACAGCACGTTCCCTTGCCGGTCTAGGAATGGTAGAACGATGGGTTCGATGACGGTTTGGATGTACCGTGCACTATTCAGTGTCCCTTCGACGATCACCAGTGGTGTACGGCCAGTGTAGGAGATCGCTCCCCACACCATGATGCCGGGTGTTGGCCCTGTGTGCCTCAGTCGTATGCAGTCCTGATTGTGGCGCTCACCTGCACGGCGCCAAACACGCATACGACCATCATAGGCACCAAGGCAGAAGCGACTCTCATCGCTGAAGACGACACGTCTCCATTCGTCCCTCCATTCACGCCTGTCGCGACACCACTGGAGGCGGGCTGCACGATGTTGGGGCGTGAGCGGAAGACGGCCTAACGGTGTGCGGGACCGTAGCCCAGCTTCATGGAGACGGTTGCGAATGGTCCTCGCCGATACCCCAGGAGCAACAGTGTCCCTAATTTGCTGGGAAGTGGCGGTGCGGTCCCCTACGGCACTGCGTAGGATCCTACGGTCTTGGCGTGCATCCGTGCGTCGCTGCGGTCCGGTCCCAGGTCGACGGGCACGTGCACCTTCCGCCGACCACTGGCGACAACATCGATGTACTGTGGAGACCTCACGCCCCACGTGTTGAGCAATTCGGCGGTACATTCACCCGGCCTCCCGCATGCCCACTATGCGCCCTCGCTCCAAGTCCGTCAACTGCACATACGGTTCACGTCCACGCTGTCGCGGCATGCTACCAGTGTTAAAGACTGCGATGGAGCTCCGTATGCCACGACAAACTGGCTGACACTGACGGCGGCGGTGCACAAATGCTGCGCAGCTAGCGCCATTCGACGGCCAACACCGCGGTTCCTGGTGTGTCCGCTGTGCCGTGCGTGTGATCATTGCTCGTACAGCCCTCTCGCAGTGTCCGGAGCAAGTATGGTGGGTCTGACACACCGGTGTCAATGTGTTCTTTTTTCCATTTCCAGGAGTGTATTTCTTAGAGACTGGTGATCCGTTCTGAAAGCTACTTATCCCTGCTTGAAGTAAATTCTCGCTCTGAACGCAGCCAGTACTTCACAGAAACTGTTTCTAAATACAGGGGTTGTACAAACATGTGGAAACACTGGGAGAAATGTATACTTCGACATAAACGCGATTGCTAGCCTAGCCTGGCATATGCGCCATTGTATTTGACCAAGAGCAGCAAATGTACAATGTTCCCATTACGCTGCAGGTGTCAGTCATGATCAGAACAGTGTTCTGCATGTAGCCAAGGTAGCCGATGTGTTTGGTGTATCAAAAGGCACCACATCGAATATTTATACTATATACAGCAAAAGCGGAAAAATATCATCCACTGAATAACAACGCGGACGAAAATGTGTGTTTAGTGACCGTGACAGACGCTCGTTGCAAAGTAATGTGACGAGAAATAATTGGACGACAGCTGAAAAACTCACTACAGAACTGAATGTCGCACTCGTGATCTCTTTCAGCACCAAAACAACACGAAGAGAGCTCCATAACCAGAGAATTTCAGGGTAAGCTGGAATTCCAAAACCACTCAGCAATGATGCAAATTCCTGTAACGGTTAAATGTAGTGCCGAAGACAGTAAACCTGGACTGTGTAGCAGTGGAAGAAAGTCATTTGGTCGGATGAGTCTTGCTTCACACTGTTTCCAACTTCTGGCTGAGTTTACGTCCCGTGAGTAAAATATTGCGGGCGTTCAGTGATAATTACGGCAACCATGTCGTGATATTCCATTGGTGCCATGTTTACCCTGCAAGCTCGTGTTACTGCCAAGGATTTAGCTGATCAGGTCAATCTCATGGTATAATGTTTGTTCCCCAATGGTGATGCTATATTTCACGACGACAGGGCCAATGATCACACAGCTCGCATTGTTCCAGGACTGGTCTTGTAAGCATGTGAGCAAGAGGATGAGTTGTTACATCTTCTCTGCTCATCATAGTCACCAGGTCCTAATATAGTTGACCCTTTGTGGTCCACTTTGGACAGAAGGGTGCGTAATCGCTGTCCGCATCCATTATCGGTAGCTGAACTTGCCACTATTTAACATGAAGAATAGTATAAGATTCCTTTGAAAATTATGGAAGACCTGCATTTATCCATTCTGAGGCGACTGAAAACTATTGAATTCCAACAAGTTTACTACACTGCAATAGACTTCTTAATGTGTGGTGTTTTTGGAGTTTCCACATTTTTGTTCAATCCCTGCCCTTTACCTCCCTTGTTTCAACATTTTATACATATATACACGAAACTAATAATTTACATAAACAAATTAACGGTAACACCTAAACCACAAGTACCCCAGTGTTGTATCAGTGTTAATATGAATAATAATGATATTAGCTTTGTATTTACTGTACTCCAAACAGAACTGAACAATTATGTATCTCTTACCTGCGTTATATATACATTGATGGGCCAAGACATTATAATCTCTACTCAACGCGAAATACAATTCCGCTGGCTTTATGGTCACTTGACGCTGTGAAGAAACTACAGTATATAAGCGGTTCAGAAACGAATGAGGAACCTTTCTAGTGAATGGGCAATCCACTAATGCAAGCGGCTTTGGCAGAGGGTAGACAGCTATGACTGTCGAGAATGAACTTCCCGAAAACGAAGAACCTGGTGTGCTGTGCGGCTTCTAGAGTCGTGGCTGATTGATGGTGAAAGCAAGAATGGCCGACAAAGTGTTGGACGTCCACGCCTTACCATACTACTTGTTGGTTGGAGGCTGCCTGCTCCGTATTGAAAGATATGCGGCTGCCTGTGGTATATCTGCCGACAGAGTGCAATGCTGGAGCAGACACAGATGCTTCGGACACACTGTTAAACGAAGGACTCCGCAATCAGGCGACACCTACGTCTTCCTATAATGACCCAATGACATCGTTAATACGATGGCACAGGGCAGGGTACCGTACAGATATCACTATGGATCGATGGAAGTGTGTTGCCTGATCGAGTGAATCACGCTGCTTGTTACACCAAGCCGATGGTTGTGTCGGGATATGCTGTCATCCGGGCGAACGGTTGCTCGAATGTGCAAGGTGCCACGAACGCTGGCCGGTAATTAAAATTTACGTAGTGGACATTCACCCAGTCTTCCATGGGACCGATGGTAATAATTGAAGGCAAGGTGTCAGTTGTGAACTACTTGAACATTAATATGGACCACCTGCATCCCTTCATGCTTAATATCTTCACTCACGGTATGGAATCTTCCAGCGGGATAATTGTACGGTTCAAAGTCGCAGCATGAGGTGCATGACAGTGAACTCACAATGTCTCGGCCACTAAATTCGCCTGATTCGAACCCTATGTAACACATCTGGGACATCATGGGACATCATTTGGTGTCAGTTCCATGGCCACAAACCATTCGTCCCAAATATACGGAAATTGTGTGACACTTGCTTAGGTACTGTATCTGGTGCTACATACTTGTATAATTTACGTCACGCAGAACGACTGCTGTATTGCAGTCCAAAGGTAAACGAACATGCTGTTAAGCAAGCAGACATAATGTTGTGGTTCGTGAGTTTACACGAATCGATGAATTTAGTTTTTATACTTAAGTTTCAAAGTCGCATACTGTGATAAAAAGGAATGACTAGTCCCGTAATTAGTGATACTTAAGACCTGAAACCTTCAATCCGTACGAAACGTATAATTCTTGTGCCCCAATAACAATGTGAAATCGCTATCTGCTGAACGTCTTGTGACTGCAGCTCGATATCTGGTTTCCAGTATGCCACAACATTCATGAAGCGTGAGGCAAATCCACGATACTCGACCAAATGGCGGCCACGCAGCGTAGCACTATACAATGCATCCGAACCAAGGAACAATCTGGTTTATGATGAATGAGTTACGGCTTAAGTAGATTTTTAATAGTATATATTGTTATTAAATGAAGATAAATGATTTAAAAGCCAATGATAAAAAATTCGAATTCATGACAAGTAATAGTAGCGCCACGTTCCCAGTTCGGAACAAAGCAATAACTCTTTCATAACTTAGGAGGATATGACAGATTCCAATTTAAGCACTATACGAATTAAAAAGATTGTATACAACGCTATAATTAGCTTTCATTTAGTCAAGCATGAGCAGCCAACGAGTTTCCATTTCGCCACGCTCAAGCCGCCATCCTAAACGCACAGTAATTGTGACCAAGCAACGTCGAAATAGCCCAACCACTTAAACTTCAGCACCGCAGGTAATTTAAATGGTCTCACCCAATTGTTTCATCGTCACAGAATCTTCACACCAGCACATATCGTCACCAGACAAGGGCAGACTTCCTCCGGACTAGGAACACAGAACAAGACTCCTCGCATCAGTATGCAAGAAACAGAATACAACCACAATGAATAATGCAATTTCAGACTAGACCAGCCACGTTGTTCTCAACCAGTGAAGGCTCCACATTGGTCGAAATGACTCCCCAGAGATGTAAAATCACATGCATTGTCCAAACGAGAAAGTTTCCCACAGTGCTGAAATCGATTAATCGATATTGACTGTAGCATGTACACCTAAACTATTGCAGATAGAAATGATGCGATCTAATAAGAGCAAAATACACTGATCGAGAAAAAATCGCAACACCAAGATGGAATCCTGCTACATAAACGAATGTTGGTTGGCGTGTTTCTACATCTGAAATAATATGTCTATTTAAATTTCGTTCCGGTCGCACTATGAGGATGCGAATTAGGTTTGCTTTGAGTTCACGCTCTAACGGTAGTGAGCGTTAGTTACCTTTGAGATTGGATGTGATGAGTTGATAATAGTCAAAAATCTTTCAAGGTGACAAAGTCGCTATTATCAACACCTCACTGAGTTTGAACGAGGTCGTGTAATAGGCCTACGCGAAGCTGTATGTTCCTTCTGCGATACTGCAGAAAGACTTGGCAGGAATGTAGTCACCGTACGCAATTGCTGGCAGTGGTAGCCGCGAGAATGTACGGTCACAAGAAGACTGGGCTCCAGACGCCAGCGTGTCTATACCGGGAGGAAAGACCATCGTATTCGGCGTATGGCTCTGGCGCATTGCACTGCATCTGCAGCAGCAATTGAGCAGCAGCCGGCACCACAGTAACACAACGAACTGCTTCAAACATGGTACTTCAAAGACAGCTCCGAGCCAGATACCCTGTAGCGTGCATTCCACGGACCCCAAACCACCGCCATTTAGTGTCAGGCAAGAGTTGATTGGTGGGCAAGGTGGAATATGTTGTGTTTTCTGATGATGGCCGTGTGTTGGTTAGAAGGAGGCCAGTTGAGGGGCTGCAACCAACCTGTCTGCGTGCTAGATACACTGGACCTCCACGTTGAGATATTGTCTTGGGTGCGACTTCGTATGCCAGCAGGCGCACTGTTGTGCTTATCCCATGCACCCCAACAGCAAACTTGCACGTCAATCTGGTGATTCGACCTGTTGTACTCCCATTCATGAACAGCATTCTGGGGGTGATTTCCAACAGGATAATTCATTTCTCACATACTGCTGTTGTACCTCAACCTGCTCTACATCAGTCGACAACTCCAGCGACATCCACAAACAGCATTAACCGTCTCTGTATTGACCGATCAAGTCCGAGAGATATGGAACTTCATCCCACAAACTGACATCCGGCACGTGTACAACCCAATGTACCCAGGTTTGCATGTTTGCATTCAACATTTTGGTTGTTACACAGGTTATTAATACACCAGTATTTCATATTTGCTCATCTCGCACTTGCATTAAACTGTGATCTTTCAATGTTGATCACTTAAATATGTTACCTAGTGTTTTTAGTAGCTTGTCTGACCAGTAGATGGATCTACTAAAAATGTTAGCAGTCTGACCTTTCCCATATATTACTCCCCATTTCTGGTTAGGAAACACTCACGTGTTCTTTCCTGGATCCTTTCACCCAAAGCGCCGTCATATCCGTAGAGTGTCCCTGAAACGTATGTATCATAAATCAGAAGGAAGGGTGCGGTAGGAGAGCAAGCAAATGCAGTTGTTGAGACTGTAGGTTCTTTTATCACCACACAGTATGAGAGAAGGCAGACATATCAGGTCCCATTCCATTCCATGTAACACCCTCCTTACGCGAACATCTTACCACTTACATGAAAAGTACTATTTTGGCAAATGGAGAGCAACACATCATGTCCCTACCATAGGCGAAGCACGTCTGTATGTGTGGAACTGTTGCTCTTAGCTACTGCAAATGTACCTTTACCTGAGAACACACATGCTCTTGAAATTAGCCAACGATTAGTACAGTAGTTAACCAAAGATATCATTAAAAAGTTCTTGAAGGACTGAATCCACCAAGCATACAGGAAACCTCTAAAAGCACACAGTCTATTCTTCATGTACTAGCATATTGTTGAGAAACTTGAATTTTATACGAGTCCTTTAAAATAAAACTTCTAACAGCTCAGAGCAATAGAAAAGTCACCTCTAGGTGTAACTAAAAAAGATCGGAAAATAAGTGAAGGCATAAGAGCAATAACAGGAGTTCAGGATATTGTGGTTCCTTTGAAAGAACATGGCCGACTTCCTGCCACCATCCTTCCCTAATCCGATGGTGTTATGACCTAGCTGTTAGGTCTCCTCCCCCAAACCAACCAACCAACAAACCAAGATAATGTGTAAAGGTTAAAGGCTCTAAAAGTGTAATATATAGGACATATTGAACAGAAGAACGATGGAAGATGGACGAAGGCAGCACTATAGTGGAGTTCCACAGAAATGTGAAGAAACAATGCAAACCACCCGACCACTTTGATAAGTAACAGAAAGAAGTTGCAGGATTCAGCTGGCAGAAGACAGCAGGAAACAGAGAGACATGGAAATGACGCTCGAAATTGTACTTCTTCGCTGCTCTTCGTAAATTCTGGGCTAGTTGAACAATAAATAAACACGCGGGGAAAAGTTTTCCTGATATACATCAGACAATACAGCAAGTTTCACGGAAAGAACGATCCCACCACACATATTTATAAAGCAATGAAAAATCTATTGTTCTCTAAATAGGCATAGGACACTAGAAGTGAATGTAGCTCACTCCATGATATTGGTCACGTGTTTCATCATGACCATCAAACAAGGAGAATATACGCATAAAATAATATTTCCCAACTAAATAAAGTGACCCCTTCAATTGTTACCTAAAATAGTTCACATAGTAATTAATACAGACATTATAGGAGCAATGATCGCAAGTCAGTTCATCCTGGTAATGAACCATGTGCATTTAACAAAGGAAAGTCCCAATAATTGAAGGAGAAAATAACAAGACATGCTCATATTTATGAAAACTAAACTCCATCAGAACAGGCGTCGGGCGTCCCAACGGTATCGACCACTCATTGTGGAATCCTCAGCCTATAGGCGTCACTGGATGTGTATATGGAGGGGCATGTGCTCGGCACAGTGCTATCCCGGTCGTTGTCAGTTTTCCTGACCGGAACCGCAACTTCTGATTCAAGTAGCTCCTCAATTGACTTCACAAGGGCTGAGTACAACCCACTTGCCAACAGGGCTTACAGACCCAGACGGTTACCCATCCAAGTGCTACCCAAGCACGACAGCGCTTAACTTCGGTGGTGTGACGGGAACCGGTGTTACCACTGTGCAAGGCCGTTGGTACAGGTTTATGAAAAAGGAACGCAAATTTCAGATGGTTCTTGACGCAAAATATTTTGAAGGCTAACAAGTGTATTTCAGAATATAGAGAGAAACCATTTTCAAATACGAATAAACGTGCTGTCCTTTAGTACCCATAAATACGCGATCAAATAATAAATCCACAAAAAGAGAACATCAGAAGTGACTGATCGATCACACCACATGAGTGTACAGCCGCATACTTGCCTGGCTAGTTAACTACAATTGTGCATGTGACTTGTGTCTAAATTGAACCCTGGGAAACTTCCAGCTTCATGTAGTACTGCCTGGGCCGTGGTGGAAGATGGCAGATGCTACCACAAAGTAGTTCCCACCTGGTCTAATGTTTGTTGTGGTTCCTGTACCCCATAACGAGTAAGTGATTATCTTTTTAGCAGCTGCTAAATAGAGAGATAAAGTGGGTATCACCCCACTTAGCGGGCTGCCTACATTAGGGGCAAGTATCCATTCACTGGCAAACGTATTGTTCTGTTTTGATTGACCTCCCGCATCCCTCTCAGAAATCCCGTCACCGATACAAGCAGACTTTTGATATCAATTTGACTGACTAATGAATTAAATCGATCAATTAATTAAACCCTCCCCATGTGGGAAACACAAGCCCACCTCCCCCCCCCCCCCCCACCTCATCCTGGTAACTGGCGTGGAAAAAGAGATAGTTGATTGGGCATTGGCGGGAAATCTATTGCAGTGTGTCGAATATTGTTAAAACAGTTTAGACAATGTGGGATATTGTCTATTTAAACAATTTATGGGATGCAAGGCGGTGTTTGAAATATAGCTTATTTATTTAGTTGCCAGAGTCAGGGATCTTAAGGTTCTTATTTTTTATTTCCCTCATTTTTCGGAGCACACTGGTGTCTAAGCATAGATGGGAAAATCAGAACAATTACATATCTAAAAGTTCATGACATATTTCGGAACCCATAGCCACTTTCTGCAGACGGTCAAATTACTAGAATATCAGCGCCAAAATACAAACAGCAAACAAAGTTTTGCATCATTTCGGTTCCGAGAGTTCCGGAACCTGTACAGAAAATTGAAATAGAGATCAACACAAACATTATTTCCGCCCTTTTTATTGCTCATGAAAACCACATATTGCATGTTGTACCACCACACAGCGAGACCTTCAGAGGTGGTGGTCCAGACTGCTGTACACACCGGTACCCATAAAATCCAATAAGCACGTCCTCTAGCATTGATCCGTGCCTGTATTCGTAGTGGCATACTATCCACAAGTTCATCAAGGGACTGTTGGTCCAGATTGTCTCACTCCACAACGGCGATTCGGCGTAGATCCCACAGAGTAGTTGGTGGGTCACGTCGTCCATAAACAGCCCTTTTTCAATCTATCCCAGGAATGTTCGATAGGGTTCATGCCTGGAAAACGTGCTGGCCACTCTAGTCGAGCGATGTCGTTATCCTGAAGGAAGTCATTCACAAGACGTGTACGATGGGGGTGCGAATTGTCGTCCATGAAGACGAATGCCTCGCAATTATGCTGCCGATATGGAAGTACTATCGGTTGGAGGATGGCATTCACGCATCGTACAGCCCTTACGGCAGCTTCCCTGACCACCAGCGGCGTACGTCGGCCCCACATAATGCCACCCCAAAACAGCAGGGAACCTCCACCTCGCTGCACTCTCTGGACAGTGTGTCTAAGGCGTTCAGCGCGTCCGGGTTGCCTCAAAACACTTCTCCGATGATTGTCTGGTTGAAGGCATATGCGACACTCACCGGTGAAGAGAACGTGATGACAGTCCTGCGCGGTCCACTCGGCATGTTGGTGGGCGTATCTGTACCGTGCTGCATGGTGTCGTGGTTGCAAAGATGGACCTCGCCATGGACGTTCGGAATGAAATTGCGCAATATGCAGCCTATTGCGCATAGTTTGAGCCGTAGCACGACGTCCTGTGGCTGCACAAAAAGTATTTTTCAACATGGTGGCGTTGCTGTCATGGTTCCTCTGAGCCATAATCCGTAGGCAGCAGTCATCCACTGCAGTAGTAGCCCCTGAATGGCTGAGCGAGGCATGTCATCGACAGGTCCTGTCTCCGTATCTCCTCCATGTCCGAAAGACATCGCTTTGATCCACAGAAAGCGCCTGAACTTTTCCCTAGTTGAGAGTCCTTCCTGGCACAAAGTAACAATGCGGACGCGATCGAACCGCGGTATTGAGCGTATAGGCATGGGTGAACAACAGTCAACACGAGCCGTGTACCTCCTTCCTGCTGTAATGACTGGAACTGACCGGCTGTTGGTCCCACTCTCTCTAATAGGCGCTGCTCATGCATAGTTGTTTACATCTTTGGGCGGGTTTAGTGACATCTCTGAACAGTCAAAGGGACTGTGTCTGTGTTACAATATCCACAGTCAGCGTCTACCTCAAGGAGTTCTGGCACCGGGGTGATGCAAAAATCTCTTTGATATGTCTGTTTTGTACAGATCGAGAAACATACATACGTATTGCACTGACAGTTAAACCCTACAAAAGGATTCAACAAATCATGAATGGAATGAGGTGCGGTATATTAGCCACCGTTTGGGGTCTCCCGTGCGTGTGTGTATCGTCGGGGCACCGCCATGAATGTCAAAAACGAAGGTCAATACCACCCAGTCTCCTAATAACAGATCACGTTACTAAATACCACTGACCACGACCCGCATATCGGCCTCCTTTGATATCGCAGCCCGCAAAACAGAGCATCTAATGGCGGCGTTCTATTGCTGGGAAATCCCAGAATCGCTTCCTCTCTGTGTCTTTCTCAAGAAGCCACTCCCTGTTTGTCTGTGTGAACCAACGTCCCGAAACATGGAGACGTAGGTTTTCATCTCTCCTCAGAACACAGTGTTCCTATTTGCTAAGGCTGGAGACAAAAGCAGAGCTGACGCAATTTCGATGTCAAAAATAAAGTGAAATTAGTCATTTGCGCACCCTACCAAGTTAATTGTTTAGAATTTTACAGGAGTCAAATAGATCACTTACAACACTCACCACCACCTTACGATGATCCTTCTTCGTAATAAAAGATATTTTCAACCTTTGAGTAACACACACAAACATTATGCAAGCCGGCCGTAGTGGCCGAGCGGTTCTAGGCGCTTCAGTCTGGAGCCGCGCGACCTATACGGCCGCAGGTTCGAATCCTGCCTCGGGCATGGATGTGTGTGATGTCCTTAGGTTAGTTAGGTTTAAGTAGTTCTAAGTCTAGGGGACGGATGACCTCAGAAGTTAAGTCCCATAGTACTCAGAGCCATTTGAACCATTTGAATCATGTAAGTCTGTTGTTCTCCCTTTATTTATTCTAAATGTCCTATCTAGGAGTATACATTGATGAACGATTGAACTTCCACGAACACATGCGAATATGCACAAACAAAGCAGAAAAGATACTACACAAACTGGCTAGGCTAAATTCGGAGCAATTCAGACTACCCCTGTCAGTGACACGAACATACCATTGCGCTCTCTTCGAGTCAGTACTATGCTTTGCTGCCAGTACGTGGGCCCACAGGTTAAATCTCTCAACCAACAGAACCATTGTACGTCGAGGCCAAAGAAGTGTTCTACTTCGACTAACAGGGGCATTCAATACAACATCAAATGACGCACTATGTGTCGTCATGGGAATTTTCCCCATAGATATCACCATCAGGTACCGCGCAGCAATGTACTGGCTTAGGATGGGGAGAATAGACCAGGTTCGGCAGATCACTGGTGTACCGATTGAGACAACACGCCAACTCAGAGCATGGCGAGTGGATACCTGGCAGAGCGAGTGGGCCAACAGCGATAAGGGCCGCCGTGTCTACAACTTCTTCCCTGACATCCGGGAAAGACTAAAACTAAAACATATTGATCCCAGCCGCGGTATGGTACATTTCATCACAGGACATGGCCCTTATCCCACGCACCTGTACCGCGTGAGTCTGCAGCAGACTAATAGATGCACATGCGGGGAAGAAGGTTCCCCTGAACATACTGTCTTCTTCTGCGGACAACGCACGAACACAAGACACACAGTACACATAAATCGCCTGAACACACAGAACGAACTACATGCCATAATACGCGACCCGGAAAGGTGGACTGAACTCAACAAACTAACGGACGAAATCTCGAAGATCCAACAAATAGAATACTTGCGCAACAGACCCTACCGAAGGCAAGTCGGTCCAAACAGACGTCACGATGCCCAGGGGGATACAGATATGATTAGCACCACGAGTGATGAAGAAGAAACAGATACAGACCAGGGCACCAACACAGATATTGAAGCGTCCAGCGCGGATGATCCATAGTGTCAACCAAGTCAAATTCAAAGAACAGAGTGGAACAACCGACAAGAGGTGCACAAGTCACACACAATCCTAAAAACAGATTGCACCGTATATATAAATAGTTTACAGCATCTCCATGTCCAATAAGAGCTTAAAGCTAGGTACCTCTTCAAGGGACCTACACCTTCCGTTAAGAGGCAGCGCACAGTCTGTATGGAAGGATCTTAATTGTGGTCCCTCTCTTTTGAGCCCAACCCGACGGATACCTATGGTAGATCGGGGAAAACCACCGCTCAGGCTGTGTTGCTGGCGGGGCCGGAAGGTGCTAACTGCCACACCACGTATCATTGTAAGTCTCATTGGCTCAGTGTGAACTGTTTGTACAACCAACCTACACAGCCTATACCTCAACCTCCACTATACTAAGAACCTCTCATCTGAAGCTTAAAGTTGGGCACCTCTTCAAGGGACCTACGCCCCCCTGGTAAGAGGCGGCGCACGTCCTGGATGGAAGGATCTTAATTGTGGTTCCTCTCTTTTGAGCCCAACCCGACGGATACCTATGGTAGATCGGGGAAAACCACCGTTCAGGTCGTGTTGTCGACGGGGCCGGGAGGTGCTTGCGCCTGATGTACTCTACTAGGAGCCTTGCAGGCTCAACACAAACCGTTAGCGTCATTACCTTATTACTTTTACCACGAGTACCCTTTCATTAGCAACTTTGAGCCAAGCACAAAATCAGTTACCTCTCTATTGTATATCGTAAATAGTTTAGCAGGCTGGACATGGAGGTCTTAGTCTTAGTTTCTAGCTTTAACGTACCCTAATCTCTTCTAGTTAAGGTAGTTTTTAGGATGGTAGATGTTAAAGGCATGGTGAGCAACGGCCAGCGTCTTGATGGTCATTCCAAGACCCGGGCCGCAGCCCACAACCAGGTGACGGGCCATATTATACATATAACTTCTCTATTCAGTTCTCTTCCTTCCTTCTTTCTAAATATTTAATTTCGTTTTGTTTATTAATATCTTACTTGATTTTGTATTAGTTATAAGTTTTTCTAATGCTGCACAAAAAAAAGATAACAAATGGATCTAAACAGAGCCCGCCTCCACGTGGCGGGACACGGGCAACGGTGTGAGTGGGGACGGGAGCCGGTGTGGTGTTACTTTAAGTCACTGCGGACCCCGGACCCAGTCACAGCGGCTAAGTGGCAATATACGACCCACCATAAGAAATTAGACGGTGGGTCATAAAATATAAGCAGCTAGTGAAAAAAAAAAAAAAAAAAAAAAAAAAAAAAGTACTCAGAGCCACATTATGCAAATCAAGTAATGTAATTTCCACCATAAGTAGATTCTAGCGCTAAATATATCCGAGTGTGCACCAACGTCTGAGAGCACAAACGCCCTCCTCCACCACAATGCTCCACTAAACATACCTGGTGAAAAAAAGAAATCCTACCTATCACACAAACTAGCGATAGAGAAGAGCGCGCCGTTTGCGGTAGCCCCCGTCCGCACTGGACAGGAGAGAGACCCCACACCCGCACAGGCCATGTCTGCCATACCAAACGCATACATGCTCGCAATACAGCTATTGGAAACAATAAATTGATCAATCGGGATTTTGATGTTGTGAATGGGTTTTTAAAAGTACTATAGAAAGAAGGAAAGGGTTTATGGAGTGCTAGGATAGTAACAACAACAGCAGAAGCAGCAACAACAAGAAGAAATACCGCTGTGATGTACTGAGAAGCACTAAACATGACACACTTCAGCTGTGACCCAATCCGTTGTAATAGGTTATCATGGCTAGATATCAGAGGTAACTGTCAATCGGGAATTTAATGTCACGATTGGGGTTTTCAAGCACTATAGAATTCCTAAATTGGTTCTCTTCACTACATTCTGGAAGAGGAAGGCATACTGTATGATAATATAGAGAGACCATCAAATACCACTGCAAGGCAGAATCCAGTGCGATGTATTCATAAGAACTAAAAACGAACACTTAAACTACCATCCAGAATGTATCAGTAGATGACATAGCTAAATGTAGGAGCTAGCTGAAACACCTGCACGTCCCACGCACTCATGTCCCGAGTTCCACAGTCAGCGGCCATGCACCTCATTCACCGCCAGCGTTAACGCTCAGAGATTGGTGAAAACTACCGCTGGGATTGCTGCAGCAGTCGTGGACACACGTGCACGCCAGGGTGTATCACCCACGGCCATGGAGGGCATCCGGGGATGATTTGAGTGGTAGGAATTTGGATGTTATCAATAGGTCAAGCGCAAACACCCATCGTTTGGAATTTTCTCTGACGCAATACACACGTCCACTTCTGTCGCGCTCAACCAGCACACTGGTCACTTCGCTAGCCCTCGCTGCCATGAGCAAGATCACACAAGTTGGAACAGCCTTTATGCCTACCTGCCCATCACAGGGTGAGCTAAACCGCAGCTTTCGGTTGTCGAAACCTTATGACCACATCTGCCAACAGCCGAGCCATGGTGCACAGCGAAACAAACACCCCCCAAAAGTGGTGCACTGCACAACAAAAAGCTGCGGCTTAGATGTATACAGTAGTTCTAAACAGATCCACCGTGACATTGATCCACCAGATTTGAAAAAAAAAGCTTTACCCAATCCATTAAAATTGCTACACCAAGAAGAAATGCAGATGATAAACGAGTATTCATTGGACAAATATATTATACTGGAACTGACATGTGATTACATTTTCACGCAATTTGGGTGCATACATCCTGAGAAATCAGTACCCAGAACAACCACCTCTGGCCGTAATAACGGCCTTGATACGCCTGGGCATTGAGTCAAACAGAGCTTGGATGGCGTGTACAGGTACAGCTGCCAATGCAGCTTCAACACGATACCACAGTTCATCAACAGTAGTGACTGGCGTATTGTCACGAGCCAGCTGCCCGGCCACCATTGACCAGACGTTTTCAATTGGTGATAGATCTGTAGAATGTGCTGACCAGGACAGCAGTCGAACATTTTCTGTATCCAGAAAGGCCCGTACAGGACCTGCAACATGCAACACGCATTATCCTGCTGAAATGTAGGGTTTTTCAGGGATCGAATGAAGGGTAGAGCCACGGGTCGTAACACATCTGAAACGTAACGTCCACTGTTCAAAGTGCCGTCAATGTCAACAAGAGGTGACCGAGGCGTGTAACCAATGGCACCCCATACCGTCACGCCGGGTGATACGCCAGTATGACGAATATACGCTTCCAATGTGGGTTCACCGCGATGTCGCCAAACATGGATGCGACTATCATGATGCTGTAAACAAAACCTGGATTCATCCGAAAAAATGATGTTTTGCCATTCGTGCACCCAGGTTCGTCGTTGAGTACACCATCGCAGGCGCTCCTGTCTGTGATGCAGCGTCAAGGGTAACCGCAGCCATGGTCTCCGAGCTGATAGTCCATGCTGCTGCAAACGTCGTAGAACTGTTCGTGCAGATGGTTGTTGTCTTGCAAACGTCCCCATGTGTTGACTCAGGGATCGAGACGTGGCTCCACCGATTCCATATTCTGCTAACAGTCAATCGATCTCGACCAACGCGAGCAGCAATGTCGTGATACGATAAACCGCAATCGCGATAGGCTACAATTCGACCTCTATCAATGTCGGAAACGTGATGGTACGCATTTCTTCTCCTTACACGAGGCACCACAACAACGCTTCACCAGGCAAAGCCGGTCAACTGCTGTTTGTGTGTGAGAAATCGGTTGGAAACTTTCGTCATGTCAGCACGTTGTAGTTGTCGCCACCGGCGCCAACCTTGTGTGAATGCTCTGAAAACTACTCGTTTGCATATCACAGCATCTTCTTCCTGTCGGTTACATTTCGCGTCTGTAGCATGTTATCTTCGTGGTGTAGAAATTTTAATGGCCAGTAGTGTATGTTCTAATCAGCTTAACATCTGTTACAGCCTGCATCACAGGACTAGAATATTAAACTCATTTTTCGCTCATGACGGAGTGCTAAGATCAACCTCTATCGCAGGAAGCCTCCTCACTTTCGAACTCCCTTAAAGCAACAAACTGCCTCGCCACATACGAAGCCTCTTAACGTAACAGCACAGAAACGTTGTAAATATCAGATTTATACTACTTATCACCTTATAGATTCGGTAATACATCTAATTTTATTACGATGGTCGTCTCTCCCTGTGTAGGTGAGAGATTGAAATTTTGTTAAAAGATATCGCCGCAACGAAATAAAAACACCTGATTACTACTACAAGCAAATAATCGTATCTGTTATACTCTAGCCATTGCTTCCACCCGCCAGGCGGTACGCCATAGATAACAAATTGATAGGCTAATTAATTAAATTGATCATGAGAGTCATTTCCCTTGGCGAGTAATTTTTTCAGTAGTCGGATTACACTAATTAGGTAATTCAAATGGGAATCCCTGGAGGGAAGTCGATGTTCTTTTTGGGGAAGGCTATTGAGAATCGACATTTGAAGCTGACTATCGAAGGATTCTCCCGCCAGCAACATACATTTTGCGGAAGGACCACGTTAGTAAAAACAGGATACCAACGAATGTGTTATTCTCGTCCTGAGTAGAAAGCGATCTTTGTTCTACAGGCACACATAAGGGTCGATGATGGAGTCACACTTTCTGTTAGAAACGCTGTCTGAAATATGGAATCAAGTCTATCCATTCAACCACATACTTGCAATGTTTCCTATGGAGACGACGTTTCATGATTATAGCCACTAATGAACCACAGTCGTGCGACTCTCATATCTCGAAATGAGTCACATTTCTTCTTCGAACCTATCTGCCAAGGAATCAATAGATCAAAAACTCCAACGCAGCTTTTCTGTACAGTGTGTCTGAATCTTGTAACTCCACATCAGTATCTGCCACACCCTCCATGCAACTTCATTCTTGTGATCGTCCCAGTTCAAGTCGGAACGTAACGGAAGTGGAAAAGCACTATATCTAAGACCTTCTGCATGCCATGGAGAAACATGGTGAGCTGAGTTAACGTGACAGCACTGTGGAAGACCCACCTACCGTGTACAAAGTGTAAACGAAGCTTTCTCCTGCAACATGCTGTAGTCTAAAAGTAAGGGAACTGGAAGAAGGAAGAGGATTTTGCTACTCCATTGCGTTACATCTCTCACCTACATGCAGGTAGTGCAGTCGGAAGGAGATCCGCATCACTCAGGATGCATTCATGTCTGCCACCCAAACATTCTCTCTCTCCTCGTTATTTTGTACTATCCAATAGAGAAAAACTAAAAAATATAAAAATTCCGCTAACGTAATTCATTAGAGAAGTCAATAAGACATTACCGCGCCCTACCTACCAATGTATCGAGAACAAGCAACAGCTGTGTGCTGGCATTGAGCATATGTGTCGATCCTATTAAATATACACGTATTTGTTCATTGGAGCAGGTGGTTTGAGGACGAAGTTGCTTCCACAGACCTGTGTAAAGTTTCGTTATCTGTAGTGTAGGAGGGTCATAACCCATATACTATCAATCACAAGAGAGCTCCCTGTGTTGTTGTTTGATACATTGTAATTTTTTGCTGTATCACATCCAAACAGCTACATAAACTGCCATCATTTTGTGTTCTCCACCACGACATTGAGGTTTATATCAGCTGCTCAACCAACATTAACACAGCTCAGTCCATTAGGTATCACAGAAAACTGAACATTGCACAGTGTACATTAAGCTGCTCCTGCTTCCGAGACACACGGCATGACTGACAAAGGCAGAAGTGGTGTTTCTTATTGACAAACAAATGCGAAAGAGATTGCAACATACGGAAACTGCAACATTTTGCAGTATTGTGGGGTGTATCCAAACAGCCGTCCGACAGTGGTTGATGACATCTACATTTAAAGTTATCTTTCACCGTCATGTTTTAGCAGAAGTCTGTGTGACCACTCATATTGCAGCCATGTACATGATCGTTGTTTCAGTGCAGGTCATTCCCAGAAGGTGTTGCTCCCATTAAGACTCTCTCTCCACCTGAAACAAGTGATGTCAGTCAATCATTATGTGTTGATCAACAGTGTACCACTGGATGGATAGGATGGAAAAGACACCGTCGATGTACTTAACAATCACCACAGTTGATAGTGTGATCAATTTTAGCAATTTTACCAGATTTTCGGTAATTTCAATACTGACCAATGATGCGGCAGCACTCTTCCCAGTTTCTGTATCATCACTAAACCACCTCTCCACTACTTTGCAGGTAACATATAGTTGAATGCGAATGTACATAGGTGACTGTGCAGCACGTTCACTCATTATTAATTCTTGAAGATATATATGGCAAAGTATACCAGACAGCGTCCTATACCGATCTACATATTCCTAGCACTTCGGTCATAGTGTGTAATTTGTGATTACGATTTCACTTCTTTCCGTATGTGGCTGGAAGTCACAGAGAATTCTCGCATTCTTAGGATAAAGTTGGAGACTGAAAGATCTCCCCGCATTGTCTTTGACCAACCCTCCATGTAACACTGCCACCAATTTACTTTACAGCTGACCAGAAGTAGGAGGCTACTGTAAGCGCTTTATTCCAAGTCTCGTCAAAGAACACAACGAGCCGAGTCTGTAACTGCTATTCAGTGAAGACTGTTCCACACCAATCTTACGCTCGACGCTCATCAGAGTGCACAAGATCTCCCCAGATGCTCGTATATCGAGCAGATTAGCACTCAGTATCGGTGTATAGTAAATACGAGACTGTTGTGATGATACAGGGTGTCCAGAAAAGGACTCCCTGATTTCAAAATTAAATATCTCGAAAACAAAGATCGATAGAGGAATGCAGTAAACGGTATGTTTATTGCGAAAGCTGTAAGAAGTTTATACAACAGTTTGAAATCATAGTTACAAAAGCTGCTAACAGATGGCACTGTAATCGCCATACGTAATGCCTAGTATAAATAGTGATCCGAAGCTCAGAGCGATCAGTGCAGGGGTCGGTTCTCGGCCCCCTGCTGTACTCCTTGTACACCGCTGACGCACCGCGGGTGGCGCCCGTGGAGTTGACTCTTTATGCCAACGACACTGCGCTGTTCACCAGCAGCATGAACGTGGTCGCGATGTGCCGCCGACTCCAACTAGCGTGCGACGTCCTGGGGGCGTGGTCCACCAAGTGGCAACTCAAATTTAATGCCGCCAAGAGCCAGGCGGTCGTCTTCGCTCGGACATGATTGCCTCCTGCCCTGCCGCCAGTCACGATCTTGGGAGGCCCCATCCCGTGGTCACCATCAGGCAAATACCTCGGTGTGACGCTGGACAGGCGTCTCACCTGGCTGCCGCACATCCGAGACATCAGGGGGCGAGCGATTGGGCGTCTCCGGGCGCTCTACCCGCTGCTGAACCCCGAATCCACCCTCCCACCTCGGCACGGCCTGACTGTGTACTTGGCCCTTGTCCGGCCAGTACTCGAGTACGCCGTCATAGTGTGGGGAAATGCTGCTCCGTTGCATGTTGCAATTCTCCAGCGTGTCCATAATCGGGCGCTAAGACTCGCTCTCCACAAGCCGCTTCGTTACCCGACGAGGCTCCTTCATGAGGAAGCAGGCGTCCCGCTGCTGCGGGATCGCTTCAGACAGTCCGCCAGGGTGTTCTATGCCTCTACCGAACACTCTGGCAGTCGCCTTATACGCGGACTGGGACACCAAGTCCACCACAGGCCGACCACGCGTTGGCCTGATCTGCTGCGGGAGTAGTTTCTTCCGCAGCCCCTATGACGCTTTTGACGAAGCGTCCGCACCCACGCGGCCGCTCACATAGGCCAAGCCTAACCGTGACGCCAAAAAATAGTTCTTGAGGTCCACACAGGAACAGCAGCTTCGCTGTTTAGCCTGTCTCACTCCTGGTAGATGTAACCAGAGATCTGCAGTACAGTGCAGTGCAGAGCGATCAGTTCCACTATTGAAACGTGAAAGGAGGTTACCGTACCGAAGGAAGAGATTAAAATCATGTACTCCATTGAACAGCGCGTTTTTCTGGTGCTAGAGTACCACAGGTTAGAAGAGAGTTTTCAAGCACGATTTAATGTTCCAAAAGGACCCGGTGGAAAACCATTCGTACGCTCTTCGCAAAATTTCAACGAACAGGCAGTGTAACTGATGATCTAGTGGGACATGTTGGCCGCAAGCAAACCGCAGTTACGCCTGAAAATATCGCCACAGTTTCTGGAATTATTCAGCGAAATCCAATGTCATCCGTCCGTAGAATTGCATCTGAGACTGGTTTGAAGCGTTCCAGCGCGCAGAAAATACTGAGAAAGAGTCTACATATGTTTCCATTCAAAATTCAAACGCACCAGGCCATACCCGTACGAGCTGTGCAACAAAGGGTTGCCTTTGCTAATCAGATGCTCACAGTGATTGATAGTGAAGGATTTGATGTTGGCTGCATCTGGTTTACAGATGAAGCACACTTCCACCTGAATGAATACGTGAATAAGCAGAACTGGAGATTTTGGGTTTCCGAAAAGCCATATTGGTGTGAAGCGATACCCCTGTATTCTCCCAAAGTTACTGTGTGGGCTGCAGTATGCAGCAGAGGCATTATTGGCCCTTTTTTCATTCGAGAAACGATCACTGGTGCACGTTACGTTGCAATTTTGGAACAATTTGTCGCCACACAGCACGCGTTAGAGGATCGACCAGGTACTGAATGGTTTATGCAAGATGGAGCCCGACCACATCGGACCGAACAAGTGTTTCACTTTCTTGAGGAATACTTCGGGAATCGAGTCATTGTTTGGAATATCCCAAATTTACTGGTGCAGGCATGGATTGGCCTCCATATTCACCGGATTTGACACACTGTGACTTTTTTTCGTGGGGCAAAGTGAAAGACATGGTCTACCCGAAGCATCCCGCCACGCTGGACGAGACTGAATCGGCGATCTCTGTGGCATGTGAATCCATTTGGATTGAGACACTACGAAATGTGATGGCGAATTTCATTCTTCGTTTACGCCACCTCTGTAGTGACAATGGTGAACATTTTCAAAACATTGTGATGTGATTGTTTGCAAAGATTGTTTTCATACGATTATTTCACTTATGTATGCTGATACGAGCTGTACAGCGTACAGCGCCATCTGTTAGCAGCTTTTGTAACTATTATTTCAAACTGCTGTATAAACTTCTTACAGCTTTCACAATAAACATACCGTTTGCTGTATTCCTCTATCGATTTTTGTTTTCGAGATATTTAATTTTGAAATCAGGGAGCCCTTTTCTGGACACCCTGTATAACAGACGCTTATGAAGAAGAAACAAATGGTGTAGGCATGATGGAGCTCGAAACATACGTACTTTGATGAATTTTACGTAAATCAACTTCGCTATCTGCTCAGAAATATTTTCTCGGGTTTGGGGTCAGTACCAAGAAGGTACTGGTAACAGAGAAATGATTATGGAACCTGAACACAGACATTCCTAAGGCTACACGATTCTGCACTTAAAACACACTATAATGCTATAGCAGTGCGTCTTTCGGCCTTTCAGTAATAAAATACAATCTCCCAGCAAGTTTCTCTACGATAAACTGTGTTGAAAAATTGCAAAGTGATAAAACTATTACTTTGCACACAAAAGAAAACATCTGTTCTTTGTAACACAAACACTACATAGGTTTCCAGAAGAGTATGACGCCTTCTGTTTACGACGTTCAAGCCCGATTACAGTTCGGAAGTTATGATATGTTCACAACAGCCCTAAAGAATTATCGCCGACAGCCGAAAATGTATACGAAAAAACACTGACATCTTACGAGGAAATAAACACGAGGATCAGTAGTCAGAGGATATGTAACAGTCTCACCACACTGTACCACCGACTTGGTAACCCTCCGTTTGGACACAGAATCATGGTCGATGTTATGTTGTTTTGCTGATGTGCGGGATAATACTGCCGTTTCGACTTGACATCAAGTCTCTAGAATACCTCTCCACTAATAAGTTGTGTATATTTAGCATCACTTTACTCTCCTTCTCTAGAAGACGCAATGGTATTGGTTTCGCTCACTACTCTTTTCATGGTATTTGTCTCTAATTGTACGTATTCTCAATCAGTTTTCGAAATTTTATGAGGTTTTCGCGATTTTACATATTTAATGGTATTTCCCTGAATTTTTGCGTTTCTCACATCAATTTTTCGTGATTAAATCAAGTTTTCCTCGAATTTTACCGATTTTATGTTATCTTTCATATTTTTCCATAGTTTTCCATATGCATATGGTCATATTGCTGACATACACATGTACTGTTCGATTTTCTACGAGAATATCGGCAGTTTTCATACACCAACATACTAAAAAGTTCTACGACTTGCCCTCTCGCCAATGATCCACTTGCATGCATTTAGGATAGGACGAACATGAAGAGTATGGTAGCAGTTGTTTCGTACCTATATGAAATTGAAGACTCGATTAACGTCCAAGATGTTTAAGAGAAATGGCCTACTTCGCATACGTCTTCGTTCGTCTAGAGGAGCGTACCGAAACAGGTTTTCCATCAATGGACATGGTCACCACACATGAGTTGGAAGTGCTCTGATGGCTGTGGTTTGCAGAAGTTTGCTGTTAACGATCACATGTAGAAAGTGTTCTAAGATGCGCACGGAACGCGCAGTTGTATGCAAGTCGATTGCAGGTTATACTGCATAGCTTATGCATCCCGCGAGAACAAAGGAAAAATATGGTTACATGTGTGATAAATGACTTGCACCTACATCTCCCACTCTCCCTTTTCACATTGCAGCGGAGCGAGCACTGACATGAAACTGCAGTCTGAAGGACATCTGCATCTCTCAGGGTGCATTCATGTCTGTCACCCAAACATTCTCTCCCTCCTCCAACATCTTCAAGATGTGATACTCCGCAGCACATTTAATAAATCCTGAAGCAGTTCATGAAATGGAGCACAAGAAAGTGCGCCAGGAAGGCTGGGGCAGCTTATAGCCCATGGTTGAATGAAACATCCCATTCTAGTTTCTGTGTCATCTGCGAATCAAACAACAGCTCTCTCTCTCTTTCTATGCAACGATCTTTTTTTTTGAAAGTGTATTTCGAGTCAGCCTGCTACCAGCTTGGTGTAATCATCAATTTGTGTGTGTGAAATAGCTATCGCGTCCACCTTGTATCCCTTACATCACTGTCATGTGACCAGGAATTAATTATTTATTAACTTCAGCAGTATTTCTGAATCGATTTCCAGTCAGGCGTTTGCTTTGGAAGGACGGCGTCTTTAGCGTGCATCGGTATTCGACAGGTTGGTTGATGCATACAGACTATTTGAAATGGCAGTGGATGCCGACAAGAAGTGTGTTTTTGTTCAGGGAGGGCTTAGCTTGCTGCTGCTACTTGTAGCCGCCGGCATGTACACTGGTGATTCCAAGGGCCTGGCGCTACTTGCCAGTCTTTCTTCGGTGAGGCGCGGCCGAGCAGCCAACGCTGGCCCTGCGGTGCGCGGCCAGGACAGACTGTGTGGGTGGCGTGACTCCAGAAAGATTTTCAGATATGTTTAAGCGATCTGTGACGGTGTGATTACGTGTTTCCGTGCGTTATCGGAATGAAAAAAGCGGCCCAATTGTCTAAATATTCCACACACTGCAATCGATTTGCTGACAAATTCTTTTCATACACAGCATCGTATCCCATAAATTGTTTAAATAAGCAATATTCCACGTACTGTCTAAATTGTTTATACAATACTCCATACACAGCAATCGATTTCGCGCCAAATGACGTCAACTGAGACTTTTTCCCGCCAGGTTCCAGGCTGGGGTGGGGGAGGAGGAGCCCATTGGGGTTTCCCAGAGTGGGAAGAGTTGATTAATCGATTTAATTAATTACTCAATCAAATTGTTATCAAATGTGTGTGTTCATGAGGGGAGTTCCCAGAGGGATATGGGAGGAGAGGGACGAGGAGAGGAGGAGGGGGAGGAGGAGGAGGAGGAGGAGGTGGAGGAGGGGAGGAGGGGGAGGATGAGAGGAGGAGGGGAGAGAAGGAGGGGGAGGGGGAGGAAAGGAGGAGAGGAGGAGGGGTAGGAGAGGAGGTGGGGGAGAAGAGGAGGAGGGGGAGGAGAGGGGGAGGGTGAGGAGAGGAGGAGGGGGATGGGGATAGTGGGGGTTTCATGGAAAAACGCTAAACTGAACAACAGCTTAAAGACCTCTCAATCAAAAGGATGGATTATCCCCAGTGGCCAACAATACTCTTAGCAGAACAATTGGTTATGGACCTGTCAATCCAAAGAGGACAATAGGTTTGCATGTGAATGTACACTTGCCCCTTATGTAGGCAACCAACAGTGTGGGGTGGTAACCACTTTGTCCGTTAATTATGTACAGTATTTAACTGATAATTTATTTGACATACTGTGGCCTGTCTTTCCACAGTTTCGATAAAATATACTTGACAGCGATTCAGGTTTTCAACAGGTTGTTTCCCCCAATCAACTGACTCAAGTGGCAACGGTTTTCACCTTATAGTAGTATACATGACTTCCCCATGATACGAAGGCTATGAAAATCGTTGTGCTTGCATGGCCTTGGATGTGATGGATCCCACGTATGGGAATACCCATCATGCTATCAAGTATCACGCCTATGGCCAGTACACTGTATGGGGAACGTGCAGTTCCTTCACAGATCATGATAATCGGTTCGTCGTGGTGATAGGAACGCTTTCTATTCAATGTAGGAACTGTCCATCGTTCAATAGCTCTTCAGTGTAAATAGAGTACATGCAAGAACGAGTACATATGGCGCTATGTAGTAACAAATACGTATTACATTTACATCTTTTTCTTTAAATCTTTCTTATGTCCAAATGCATGTTAGTACGAGTACAACATAATATTATAAAGATGAAACTTCCTTTTTTCTTGCATAGGACAAATGAAATGAAATGGACGTACGGCACTGATGGCTGGGAGCCACCAACCAGGGTAGTTCGACCGCCGTTTGCAAGTCTTTTCAGTTGACGCCACATTTGGAGACTTCCATGTCGATTGTGGTGAAATGAGGATGAGAAAAACACAGCAAACAGTCCTCGAATAGAGAATATCTCCGACCTGGCCAGACTTCTAACCCGCACCTGCTGCGTGGTAGTCTGACCCGCTAACCACTCAGCTAAGCAGGCGGACTGGTATAGGACAGTTTACACACTTCCAGCACTAAATAGCTTCTTTTCATTTAGTTTTTACCTCTGAAGAATGGACATCACTGTGTACGCGCATACAACTTAGAATATTGTTGAAACTAGTCCATATGAGAATTGAGTAGGTTTAATTTACAGAATGCTGTGAAAATAACACTAGAATATCAATCTTCAGGAGATGTACTTTTGGGAGTAAGATGAAGCAATGATTTTCTAACAACTATCATTGCAATCGATGCCCAGAGTGGAGTATATGAACGCTCGATATTCGAAGAGAAGACGTTCTAAGAATAGGATGGGTATTCCAAGTGGGCGTATGGGGTTTAAGGAAGATGAAAGTTGAGGTACTGGTCCCTGAGAAACATCATTCACGCAGAAGGGATTGAGGTCATGACACACATCCTGGCCCACACACAGAGTAGATCCGCTAAACCGTAAGCCACGCCGGCTGCAGGTTTCTGAGTGGAGACAATGGGAACAGACAGTGTCGCCCAAGTTCTGTTTCAGTGCGCAGTACCTGTAGTACTTCCCATTGTGTCGTAAATAAATCATTCTGCACATTCAACACGTGATTAGGCATCTAGCTTCTCTGTTTAATTTATATTTTCTCTGCAAATATAATTACTGCAAAGAACCACTAAAATTAAGACAATAATAATTATAAACGTTAGTCATAACAGCAATGTGCATTATTGGGCTACATAAATAAAATGGTCTGGTTTGTGCGGGTCGGCATACTGCTTACTTCTCAAATGTGAATCCATGTTCAAAAATGTTTAGTTTCTGAACGGTCAGGCGTCTATGTTTGATAGTGGCCTGTAAAATGTGCCGTAAAAGTTCTTTTAAATTATGTTTGGTATTGTGAGCGGCGCGTTTCCTGTGCTCGTTTCGCTTCTAATCTTTGCCATTTCCTACGTGGGCTGTCTATTTCTGGCTCAGAATGTGCCCTACCTGGGATTTCATATTCTGGAAATTCGATGCTTTCATCCCTTCGATTCCCATCTGTCTGATCTGTCTCTATTTTATCCCAGTCTAACTGAGCCTGCTGATTCTGCAGCTCCCCGACTGTCCTATTCTCTGATTCACCGTCTGTCCTATTTTCAGGTTCACCTTCTGTCCTATTCTTAATAAGCTCGTTTACTTGCTGTCTATCTGGTAGATTCTGCCCGATCTTGTCAACTTGCTGTCTCTCACGTAACCTTTTCGCATGTGCTCTAGTTAACATGGAAATTGTTTCAACACACCACAACCCTATCTACAAAACTGTACGACCACTTACCAGTTGGTTGGACCAACAAAATCAAAAACGTCGTGATTTCTTGGCTAACGTTCTGTCTGATCTGCTACAGTCTCCAATCTCCATCTGTGCGCTTGCAAAGGGAGAAAAAGGTTATTTCTTAATTCTAACTTATATGATGCTGCGGTACACTGCGTCTCTGCGTCACTCTGCGTCTGTGACTATCACCTGAAAATCCTATGGCCTAACAGCTACACAAAAATCGTAAAAAATGCAGAATTTTCCAACGCAATAACACACGCCTCTTTTCCCTACAATTCTGCTTTCTTCACTACCTGTACCTATTCTGATCCCAATCGCTGCAAACAGCTATTTAATACATGAAAGAAAGTTCTTCAAAGTGCTACTGCTGCGACCTGCCGTACCTAACTATCCTGACACTTTCCTATCGTCGTAGCTTACCTATTTTACCTATCCTGACAGGTTCGCCATTATCTGTGAGCGGTTGTTGTTGTTTTGGTCATCAGTCCTAAGACTGGTTTGATGCAGTTCTCCATGCTATTCTATCCTGTGCAAGCTTGTTCATCTCCCAGTACCTACTGCAGTCTACATCCTTCTGAATCTGCTTAGTGTATTCATCTCTTGGTCTCCCTCTACGCTTTTTACCCTCCACGCTGCCCTCCAATACTAAATTGGTGATCCCTTGATGCCTCAGAATATGCCCTACCAACCGACCCCTTCTTCTAGTCTTTCCTTGCCATTGCCAGTCTACATTTTATATCCTCTCTACTTCGACCATCATCAGTTATTTTACTCCCCAAATAGCAAAACTCCTTTACTACTTTGTCTCATTTCCTAATCTAATTCCCTCAGCATTCCCCGACTTAATTCGACTACATTCCATTATCCTCGTTTTGCTCTTGTTGATGTTCATCTTATACCCTCCTTTCAAGACACTGTCCATTCCGTTCAACTGCTCTTCCAAGTCCTTTGCTGTCTCTGACAGAATTACAATGTCATCGGCAAACCTCAAAGTTTTTATTTCTTCTCCAAGGATTTTAATGCCGACTCCGAACTTTTCTTTACTTTCCTTTACTGCTTGCTCAATATACAGATTGAATAGCATCGGGGAGAGGCTACAACCCTGTCTCACTCCCTTCCCAACCACTGCTTCCCTTTCATGTCCCTCGACTCTTATAACTGCCATCTGCCTTCTGTACAAATTGTAAATAGCCTTTCGCTCCCTGTATTTGACCCCTGCCACCTTCAGAATTTGAAAGAGAGTATTCCAGACAACATTGTCAAAATCTTTCTCTACGTCTACAAATGCTAGAAACGTAGGTTTGCCTTTCCTTAATCTTTCTTCTAAGATATGTCGTAGGGTCAGTATTGCCTCACGTGTTCCAACATTTCTACGGAATCCAAACTAATTTTCCCCGAGGTCCGCTTCTACCAGTTTTTTCATTCGTCTGTAAAGAATTCGCGTTAATATTTTGCAGCTGTGACTTATTAAACTGACAGTTCGGTAATTTTCACATCTGTCAACACCTGCGTTCTTTGGGATTGGAATTATTATATTCTTCTTGAAGTCTGAGGGCATTTCGCCTGTCTCATACATCTTGCTCACCAGATGGTAGAGTTTTGTAAGGACTGGCTGTCCCAAGGCTGTCAGTAGTTCTAATGGAATGTTGTCTACTCCCGGGGCTTTGTTTCGACTTAGGTCTTTGAGTGCTCTGTCAAACTGTTCACGTAGTATCATATCTCCCATTTCATCTTCATCCTCTTCCATTTCCATAATATTGTCCGCAAGACAGCGTCCCCGTATAGACCCTCTATATTACTCCTTCAACCTTTCTGGTTTCCCTTCTTTGCTTACAACTGGGTTGCCATCTGAGCTCTTCTCCAAAGGTCTCTTTAATTTTCCTGTAGGCAGTATCTATCTTACCCCTCGTGACATAAGCCTCTACATCCTTACATTTGTACTCTAGCCATCCCTGCTTAGTCATTTTGCACTTCCTGCCGATCTCATTTTTGAAACGTTTGTATTCCTTTTTGCCTGCTTCATTTACTGGATTTTTATATTTTCTCCTTTCATCAATTAAATTCAGCATCTCTTCTGTTATGCAAGGATTTCTACTAGCCCTTGTCTTTTCCCTACTTGATCCTCTGCTGCCTTCACTATTTCATCCCTCAAAGCTTCCCATTCTTCTTCTACTGTATTTCTTTCCCCCATTCCTGTCAATTGTTAACTTATCCTGTCCCTGAAACTGTACAACCTCTGTTTTTTTCAGTTTATCCAGGTCCCATCTCCTGTAATTCCTACCTTTTTGCAGTTTCTTCGGTTTTAATCTACAGTTCATAACCAATAGATTGTGGTCAGAGTCCGCATCTGCCCCTGGAAATGTCTTACAATTTAAAACCTGGTTCCTAAATCTCTGTCTTACCATAATATAATCTATCTGAAACCTTTTAGAATCTCCAGGGTTCTTCCATGTATGCAACCTTCTTTCTTGATTCTTGAAACAAGTGTTAGATATGATTAAGTTATGCTCTGTGCAAAATTCCACTAGACGGCTTCCTCTTTCATTTCTTAGCCCTAATCCATATTCACCTGCTACATTTCCTTCTCTTCCTTTCCCTACTGTTGAATTCCAGTCCCCAATGACTATTAAATTTTCGTCTCCCTTCACTACCTGAATAATTTCTTTTATCTCATTGTACATTTCATCAATTTCTTCATCATCTGCAGAGCTAGTTGGCATATAAACTTGTACTACTGTAGTAGGCGTGGGATTCGTGTCCATCTGGGCCACAATAATGCGTTCACTATGCTGTTTGTAGTAGCTTACCACCACTCCTATTTTTTTATTCATTATTAAACCTACTCCTGCATTACCCCTATTTGATTTTGTATTTATAATCCTGTATTCACCTGACCTAAGGTCTTGTTCCTCCTGCCACCGAACTTCACTAATTCCCACTATATCTAACTTTAACGTATCCATTTCCCTTTCTAAATTTTCTAACCTACCTGCCCGATTAAGGGATCTGACATTCCACGCTCCAATCTGTAGAACGCCAGTTTTCTTTCTCCTGATAACGACGTCCTCTTGAGTAGTTCCCGCCTGGAGATCCGAATGGGGGACTGTTTTAACTCCAGAATATTTTACCCAAGAGGATGCCATCATCATTTAATCATACAGTAAAGCTGCATGCCCTCGGGAAATATTACGGCTGTAGTTTCCCCTTGCTTTCAGCCGTTCGCAGTACCACAACAGCAAGGCCGTTTTGGTTAGCGTTACAAGGCCCGATCAGTCAATGATCCAGACTGTTGCCCCTGCAACTACTGAAAAGGCTGCTGCTCCTCTTCAGGAACCACATGTTTGTCTGGCCTCTCAACAGATACCCCTCCGTTGTGGTTGCACCTACGGTACGGCTATCTGTATGGCTCAGGCACGCAAGCCTCCCCACCAACGGACAGGTCCATGGTTGATGGGGGGCTGTGAGTGATGGGGGTTTTTATTCTGTCATTCTGCGCAACGGATTAATCTAACATGTACCCTTTACCCTGTGGCTCCTGCAAGATGCAATTTCCACCCGCACACTACTACAGAAGTCAGACATACGCTCCTAACGTTCTAAAGAGAAATGCCTGAAAAACCTTCAGCAATAAATATCTTCTGGAGTCGTCTGCTGTAAAGAAATGACACAAAAATTCACAAAATTTCTTACGTAACTAGTGGGATACTTCGGTACTGGAGTAGTGATAGTTACTGTAAGAAAAACATGAAACTAACGAAAATTATTATTTATTTTGCAATAATTCTGAGAAATCACAATGGCACTTTTAGTTATGAACTGAACAAGTTATATCCTGGTTCTTTTCGGAATGTGAAGTTACCTCTCAAGGATAGGATTCGCTAATGAAATTTCTATACAAAGTTTAAGATTGTTATTGACTTGGCAGAATGGCTGAGAGCCGCACCCACTCAACTTGGATAATTACCCATTAGCATGTTGTTAGGTATGGTCGAGACTGTTGCGTGTGAAATGCAGTGAATGGTACTGTTGTGGAGGAAATATGAGGCTCGCAATAGATGTAGCACGCAATACCGTAAGCTGCGATAACTGCTGTCTGCGCTGCTCGCTGCTGACAAGTAAGATAACTCTCGTTCTATGTGGATTAACCTTCGCCAATAAAACTCTCCCTACACCTTGATGAAGTCATGGACTCCTATTTGCCCCTAGTCTAACTATTGGCGTGGTACATCGGTCAGATAACCAGTCCACCGCGATGCCACTCAAAAATTCGCCTGCAGGCGTTTAACTATAACTCTGTCTGTTCACACCACACAATAAGTGTGTCGGCCAACACAGTGAACATCGCTTAATCGCAAGGACTCAATATAGAGTTGCACTTCGATTCACTCTCGACAGAGGTGCTCTCCCAGTGAAGTACTGAGGAGAGACTTGTTCCTCGCTCTTTGAGTGCACATACGAGCGCGCACGACGTCTTCTCGCTCCAAGAGCGACAACGGAACGGCCCTCTCCATCCCCGACGTGAAGGGGTATATCTTTTGGTCTCTTCCATTACTCCTTCAGCTCAAGGCGTCAGAAATATCGTCCACCAATCAGCATTGCTCTTCTAAAACGGGAGAATGACGTTTCGTTTAAGGCGACCAATCTGCAAACCTGTAGTATCGGTGTTCGGCGTTTGCTGTCTCCCTGTGAAAATCTCTGAAACTATGTGCTATGTGTAAAGAATGCATAGGCTGGCCACTCCCACACAATGTAGCGGAATTTGCTTTTAAGCTGAACATGGGGTCGTTCCCCCTTTTCACTTGGGCCCACACTGTCCGCTCCATGGGCGGTAACCGGCTGACATAAACAGGCTGGGTCGTCCTCTGAAGGGACTGGCGTCCCGTTGTGCGGTTTCTCTCCTGAAGTAAAAGCTCCTGTGACCGTCGTGTCTGGAATGTATGTGTGTACGCCAGCCTCGAGCATTTCAACCCCGGTGCGCTTACATGTTATTTGCGTATCATTTACATGAATTTATACATCATTGACTCTATCTTATCGAGTTTGGGTTCAAACGAAGCGTCATGAGGTATCGATGGAGAGGTATCGATGTAGGTCTGTGAGACCTGGCAGCAAGTCAGCTTCCTACACGTCTCAAAGGTGTTCTATTGGATTCAGGTCAGGACTTTGTGCAGGCCAATCCATTACAGGGATGTTATTGTCGTGTAACCACTCCGCCACAGGCAGTGCATTATGAACAGATGCTCGATCGTCTTGAAAGATACAATCGCCATCCCCAAATTTCTCTTCAACAGAGGGAAGCAAGAAGGTGCTTAAGACACCAATGTAGACCTGTGCTGTAGTAGTGGCACGCAAAAGAACAAGAGATGAGAAACACGACCACAATGTAACACCATCGCCTCCGAATTTTTCTGTTGACACTACACACACTAGCAGATGACGTTCACCAGGCATTCGGCATACTCACACTCTGCCATCGAATCACTACATTGTGTACCGTGATTCCACGCAACGTTTCTTCCATTGTTCAATCGTCCAGTGTTTACGCTCCTTACACCAAGCGAGGTGTCCTTTGGTATTTACCGGCGTGATGTGTGGCTTATGAGCATCCGCTCGCCCATGAAATCCAAGTTTTCTCACTTCCCGCCTAACTGTCATAATTCTTGCAGTGGATCCTGATGCAGCTTGGAATTCCCGTGTGATGGTCTGCCTATTACACATTACGAACCTCTTCAACTGTCGGCTGTCTCTGTCAGTCAACAGATGAGGTCAGCCTGTACGCTCTTGTGCTGTATGTGTTCCTTCACGTTTCCACTTCACTATCACATCGGAAACATTGGATCTAGGGATGGTTAGGAGTGTGGAAATCTCGTGTACAGACGTATGACACAAGTGACACCCAATCACCTGACCACGTTCCAAGTCTATGAGTTCCTCGGAGCGCCCAATTCTGCTCTCTCACGATGTCTAATGACTACTGAGGTCGCTGATATGGAGTTTCTGGCAGTAGGCGGCACAAAAATGCACCTAATATAAAAACGTATGTTTTTGGAGGTGTCCGGAAACTTTTGATCACCTAGTGTATGATGATCGACGTGGCTATGGAGCAGATACCACTCTGAAGACATATCAGGTTGGAAATATGGAATCCAAGTGGTCAGCGCATGTGCCTAACAACGATCTGTATCTCTGCCGCTTTGCAGACGCATTATTTGACGAAACTATAGGGGCAGTTCATTGAATGAGGTAGGAAGTAAATCCGCAAGAAATGAGGTACATTGCACAAACTGCATTCGGTGTGCGTACTGCTGAACTACTATTGCCTGTACATTCTGCAGATGGTGTGGAAGTATCCATCTTCTTTTCAGAAACAACCAGTTTATTCGATCTTCAACCGATAGCCTCGCGAAAGATATATCAGTGTGATGAGGCTCCCACGAGAATGAACCTTGTATCAGTGCTTTTCTCACTGTCGTACGAGGCCAGCACCTGGGGTAATATTGTGGGTGTCACTGAATACACAGCAGTGTACATCTGCTAATCTGTACCGCAGCTGTTACATTTATGACTTATTAAGGCCGATGTTTGTGTCATATCTGCGAGGTTTGTGTGATGTTATTATCCATCAGTATAAAGTAAAACTTCATATTGTCCGTGCTGTCTTGACCTACATCGAAACGGTAGGTATTACATTGATATAGGGGCCACCACTTTCTTCAGATCTCACACCCACTGGAATCATATGGTCATGATTCACCGAGGGACTGGTGCGTCAATAGCCTATCACTCACCAGCCAGTACGATTGATAAATTTTGGAAGAGAGATTAAGCAGCATGGAATGACGTACCGTTATCGGAATCCCAAGCTTGATCTGACTCGAAAACCAGCCGGATTGGAGCAAATGCTACCTAGAGAGATGGCGGATCCGTGTACTAAATTTCATACTGCGTACACCTGAAATACACCTAATAACTTAATCATGCATTTTTCCTACCATAATATCAGTTCATTAAGTCATCGTTGCCAAATACTAACACGAATTCTTTACAGAAGAGTAGAAAAACTGGTAGAAATCGACCTCGGGGAAGATCAATCTGGATTTGAAGAAATGTAGCAACGCTTGAGGCAGACCGTACGACTTACCTCAGAAGATAGGTTAAGGGAAGGTAAACCTGCGTTTAGAGCATTTTCAGACTCAGAGAAAGTTTTTGAATACGTTGACTGGAATTCTCTGTTTGAATTTCTGAAGGTAGCAGGACAAAAATATAGAGAGTGGAAGGCTATTCACATTTCGTGTAGAAACCTGACGGCACTTGTAAAAGTCAATGGACACGAAAGGAAAGCAGTGGTTGACAAGAGTGTGAGACAGGGTTGCAGCCTATCCCCGATGTTAGTCAATCTGTTCATTAAACAAGCAGTAAAGGAAACCAAAGAAAAATATGGAGTTGGAATTAAAGTTCAGGGAGAAGAGATAAAAACGTGGAGATTTCCCGACGACATTATAATTCTGTCAGTGACCGCAAAAGACTTGGAAGAGCAGATGAATGGAATGTACAGTGTCTTGAAAGGAGGATATAAGATAAACATCAACAAAAGCAAAATAAGGGTAATGGAATGCAGTAGAATTAAATCAGGTGATGCTGAGAGAATTAGCTTAGGAAACGAGGCACTTAAAATAGTGGAAGAGTTTTGCTATTTGGGCACCAAAACGATTGATGGTTGCCGAAGAAGAAAGGGTATAGAATGTAGACTGGCAATAGCAAAACAAGAAATTCTGAAGAAGAGAAATTTGTTAACATCGAATACAGATTTAAGTGTTAGGAAGCTTTTTCTGAAGCTATTTTCCTGGAATGTAGCAATTATATGGAAGTGAAACATGGACGATAAACAGTTTAGATAACAATACAATAGAGGCTTTTGAAATGTGGTGAAGCAGAAGAATGTTGAAGATTAGATGAGTAGTTCACGTAACTAAGCTGGAGGTACTAAATAAAACTGGGGAGACAAAACATTTGTGGCACAACTTGATTAAAAGGATCGATCTGTTGAAAGAAAACATTCTGAGACATCAAGGGATCACTAAATCAGTATTGGAAGGAAGTGAATGGTGTAAAAATCATAAAGTGGGACCAACAGATGAATACAGCAACGAGATTCCGAAGGATGTAGGTTGCAGTAGTTATCCGGAGGTGAAGAGGCTTGAACAGGATAGAGTAGCATGGAGATCTGCATCAAAGCAATCTTTGGACTGAAGACCATAACAACAACATGTGTATATGCATAATTAGCAGAATATTGTCATTATCTTCCTCCATGGTGGTGACTGTGAGATACTATGCTCAAAAGTATTCGAACGACCTGAATTGGGTCCTGCCTGACTTTAGCGCAACCCACATAACGTAACTGTCTTGCAAGTTCTCTAATCTCTTTTGAGTACAGTCGATTGACTATACAAAATGGTTACTACAACAGACCACTAGAGGACTTGGCTCCATATGAAAATCAGTCCAGACGCAAATTAGTACCATGACAATGAAAGTATCAGCAAATACATTATTAGAGATCACACAGCCATTAATGCTTGTAAAGTCTAATTTTCTACAATAGATACCATTTCAAAAAGCAAATGTCAACTTTACGAACAATGAGGAAAATATTTTACTCGACCAGGATCCGGGGCTCGTATCCAGTACCTATTCTCCCTGTTAACTAACTACGTATAATCTTAAAGGTGGTATCAGTCACAAATAACAAAGTATGCCCATACTTGAACTTTAAATGACGCGACGTGAGGTATAAAGTTGGACGGGGATTCGAAACCATCACCTAATCGATTGTTAACTAACCAGAATCAAATGTTAGATATCGAAATTTTTCACTAGTACCGAGATAACTGGAACTGATAAACCAGACAAGAAAGTTTTGCCTTATCGGGACTCGAATCACCACCTATCGGCGTTATTTTCTGGCCATGGGCAAACGTTAAATATTGGGTTGTTTCACCAGTAGAGATATGTGCGGATTTTTCAAGTGGAAAAAACGTGACGAATAGTTCTGTGCTGACTGGAAGTCAAACCTACACGTATAATCAAATGGTTCAAATGGCTCTGAGCACTATGGGACTTAACTTCTGAGGTCATTAGTCCCCTAAAACTTAGTATTACTTGAACCTAACTAACCTAAGGACATCACACACATCCATGCTCGAGGCAGGATTCGAACCTGCAACCGTAACGGTCGCGCGGTTCCAGGCTGTAGCACCTAGAACCGCTCGGCCACTCCGGCAGGCCACGTATAATCGCTTATGACTGCACCCGAAGTGATAACTATAGAATTCTTTTGCATCAGTAGCTAGGAGTGGCTTGAAGCAATATGATGATATGATGAACAGCCCTACGTCTGACTGGGAGTCGAAACCGGCACCGATTATTATTGTTGACGTACGGAGACATGCCAAAAATCATAATTATTTTTCACCTGCGGTTAGTGTGCACATGCTACAGCTGGAAATGACATGACGAAAATTTAGAAGGACCCAGACTCGAACCCGGACACACAACTATTGTGGAGATGTTGAGGAGTTTTTAATTCTGGGGAAACAATTAAAGTATGGAACTGTGTCTTACCGAATGAGTAAAATTCAGCGACAAGGGGAATGAGTTCGCATTCAAGTCCAGTACCCATAATTTCAACATCTGTGGTTCAGATACAATAAGAAATAACAGCCCTGTAGTTTTATATTTCGATTGGTTCCTTATAAAATAAAAAGGATCGTGTAAGAAATTTTACTAGTGACAGTGATTCTACTTTTCACGCCTCCCGCCTCTCTCATGGGCCAGCCTACAACTGAACTCCAGTCAGTAGCGAAGAGACTTCATGTTTAATGTGAGTTTTGAACAATCGTGCAGCCATTCGATCTGCTCTGATGCTGTATGTATGGGGAGGACGGTGGCTCTAAAAAATTGAGAGACCAGCTTGGTTTGATAAATGGCGTTTTAATCTTCGTGAGTCACTTGAATCCAGAGGGCAATGGTAGGGAAGAAAGAAAGGAAGGATGCTGAGATGGTGACGATGATGTCTTGATTCTTGTTAAAAATAATGTTGGAATTGTGAATCAGACCCAGACTTCGAGAATACTAGGCTACAATCATCCCAAAAACCCACTGAATAGATGGCTGACACATGTTTTTGTTGTAACGAACATTGCTCCAAACTGGATGACAATTGTGACGCCCCCTTCACCCCCCCCCCCAGCCCCGACCCCCCACGATGGTGGATTGCAGCCAATTCAACACAATCATCTCCTAGTTCCTAAGCGTTATTATAACCGGATAACGTTAATTGCGCTTCTTATGAAATTCCTTTGTTGATGTCCGTGTTTTGTAATCAGTGTTATTTTTTTTCATTTGTGTTAACGTTTATTAGAGTTGGTGTCACTGAAAGCTTTCTCAAGGAAAATTATTTTTAAGTATGTAATATTGAAATCAATGCAATTTACTTATAACGTTAATAGCACCTGGTGATGATGAATAAGCTTTCTAGTTTATAGCACTCTTTATACAGAAAAGCGAAAAAGTTACAACAGCTACTGAAGAGGAAAACCGCGCAAATAACGCCCCCCCTCCCCCATTCTTTTTATCCATCATTTCTAGTTTCAGTCTGCAGAAGGGATATTATTCGTAACTATGCTTTAGAGCCAAATCATAGATACAGAAATACGAATAAAATTCTTGGGGCTGCATTTTAGGTATTTCTGATATCTCTTAACATGGTGGCAGATGGTGTGGCTGCGACTTCGAAGCGCAAGCCGTACAAATGCTAGCCAGCTCAAGAAACACTGGCTAGACAAATGTCTCCTTCCTGTTGCCAGCCTAAGGGGGAATTGGCAGCGTTGTAGAATAAGTTTGACACCTATGTCACCGTTGATTTACTTTCTGGAGTGATGCAGAATCGTCCTGCTAAATTCACTCGATTTTTTGTCCTTTCGAATAAGTAATATGTATGATTCTCACCTTAGGTGTTATATTGAGTTATTTATGATCTGATTCTAAAAAGATCGCTCCACACATAATTTTTGGAAATTTGTGGTAAGGTCTTAAGGGACCAAACTGCTGAAGTCTTCAGTCTCTAAGCTTACACACTGTTTAATCTAACTTAAACTAACTTATGCTAAGGACGACACACACACCCATGCTCGAGGGAGGACTCGAACCTCCGACGAGCGGAGCCGCGCGGACCGGAACAAGACGTTTCACAACAGGAAGACCTCAGACACGGCCAACCGATTCGTCTAAAATTTGGCAGGTCGCTTGTGTTCAACGTCAAACAAAGGACTCTAAGATTTTTGGCTCAACACCCTCCCGTTTTTGAGAAAATCACCCCTAAAGGTTGTGACGAACAATCGACTCAAAATTGGCGGGATCGATAGATAATTGTAAATAGAGCGTTTTTCATCATCAGGTATGGGGTTCACAAATGCATACTTTTCCAGAAATCGAGGAAAGAAACTTTTACAACTGCCGCTTATGTACCCACAATGTATTTGCTTTTCGCCGAGATCGCCGATAGCGCAACGGCCAAGGTAATGCAGGCACGGTAGCTCAGCGTGTTCGGTCAGAGGGCTGGCTGGCGAAACGCTAAACGGTTAACTTGAACGGGTGTCGTGATATCCACCGCGACCATGTACAACGAACGAAAACGAACAAAGTGATCGATTTAATAAAAAAAAAGGTAACTGGCTGGGAAGCGGAAAACCCGGGTTCGAATGACGAGGAAACCGAGCGGATGTTATTCTTCTCGTTTGTATTTTTCCATATTCCATCTGATAGGGATAGGAGGGTTAATAAGGTAAGTAAATAAAAAAGGAATGATAAAAAGGTAAGCAAATAAATTTCTCATACCTCTTGGGATAGTAAACTAAAATGTTACTCCTAGTCACTTTACAATGAGTCTTCCAGTCACCGTTACGTGTCCTCACTTTTCTTCGAACAACTAGATGGACGGTATTTGTACAAACATTCGAAACAAATATACTCGCAGCGCCAAGAACATCTAATGAATGCAGTCTTTAGACAGCTGCACTCTTAATTCCGGAGAGTCGGCAGAAAACAAACTTGGTTTACATTTAGAAATATGTCTTTTTTCGGGAATTAATTTTGATGCGCACCACGCATACGATATCATTGCCCGAAAAATCGGTGCTGAAAGTTGATTATGAATTAAGTTGTGAATAATTATTGTATCCGTGCGGCTGTGCAATTCACGCTGGATTTCCAGAAGCACACTACAATTCTGAAGCCTTGAAATAAAGTTTTTAACCTGGCGATAGAAATAAACATCACACGGTTGGCACACAGGTGTGCAGTGTGGCGGTATTACTTTTATCGTGCACGTCGGTTGATCCTCGTCATCTATAAACACGGTGTCATACATTCGAGTATTAGTTTTTTCCAACCCAGGAATCCTATATTAGTCAAAACTTGTTATCAGCAACGAATGGTTTACAAACATTCTCAAGAAATGTTCTGTTAATCAGATTTGTCAATTTCCCCGATTTGGGGCAAGTAATGTAAACGTCTTCCTCCCATGAACCATGGAACTTAACGATTGTGGGGAGGCTTGCGAGCCTCAGCGATACAGATAGCCGTACCGTAGGTGCAACCACAGCGGAAAAGTATCTGATGAGAGGCCAGACAAACGTGTGGTTCCTGAAGAGGGGCAGCAGCCTTTTCAGTAGTTGCAGGGGCAAAAGTCTGGATGATTGACTGATCTGGTCTTGTAACTGTGGTGTCACCGCCAGACACCACACTTGCTAGGTGGTAGCCTTTAAATCGGCCGCGGTCCGTTAGTATACGTCGCACCCGCGTGTCGCCACTATCCGTGACTGCATACCGAGCGCCGCCACACGGCAGGTCTAGAGAGACTTCCTAGCACTCGCCCCAGTTGTACAGCCGACTTTGCTAGCGATGGTTCATTGACAAATTACGCTCTCATTTGCCGAGACGATAGTTAGCATAGCGTTCAGCTACGTCATTTGCTACGACCTAGCAAGGCGCCATTACCAGTTACTATTGATGCTGTAAAACATGTACCGTCAAGAGCGATGTTCACCAATTATGGATTAAAGTTAAATATTCCAGCAGCTACGTACGTTTTTTGTTAGTCTCATTTCCTTGACCTGTTCCAGACCTCACGCCAGCCTGCATGAGCTAAAACGCGTGCCTTTCGGCTTCCTCTCATAGTGGGTTGGCTGTCTTGCCAATCCAGAACAGTAACATTAACAAAACGGCCTTGCTGTGATAGTACTGCGAACGACTGAAAGCAAGGGGAAACTACAGCCACAATTTTTCCCGGGGGTATGCGGCTTTACTGTGTGGTTAAATGATGATGGCGTCCTCTTGGGTAAAATATTCCAGAGGTAAAATAGTCCCCCATTCGGATATCCGGGCGGGGACTACTCAGGAGGACGTCGTCATCAGGACAAAGAAAACTGGCGTTCTATGGATCGGAGCGTGGAATGTAAGAACCCTTAATCGGGTAGGTAGCTTAGAAAATTTAAAAAGAGGAATGGATAGGTTAAAGTTATATATAGTGAGAATTAGTGAAGTTCGGTGGCAGGAGGAACAAGACGTTTGGTCAGGTGAAAACAGGGTTATAAATACAAAATCAAGTAGGGGTAATGCAGGAGTAGGTTCAATAATGAATAAAAAATAGGAGCGCGGGTAAGCTACTACAAAAATCATAGTGAACGCATTATTATAACAAAGATAGACACGAAGCCTACGCCCACCACAGTAGTACAAGTTTATATGACAACTAGCTCTGTAGATGACGAAAAGATTGATGAAATATATGATGAGATAAAAGAAATTATTCTGATAGAGAAGGGAGACGAAAATTTAATAGTCATTGGTGACTGGAACTCCATAGTAGGAAAATGAAGAGAAAGAAAAGTAGTAGCTGCATATGGAATGGGGGCAAGGAATTAAAGAGGAAGACGCCTGGTAGAAATTTTCACAGAGCATAACTTAATCATAGCTAACACTTGTTTCAAGAATCATGAAAGACGGATGAAACTTCCTGGCAGATTAAAACTGTGTGCCGGACCGAGACTCGAACTCGGGACCTTTGCCTTTCGCAGGCAAGTGCTCTACCAACTGAGCTACCCAAGCACGACTCACGCCCCGTCCTCACAGCTTTACTTCTGCCAGTACCTCGTCTCCTACCTTCCAAACTTAACAGAAGCTCTCCTGCGAACCTTGAAGAACTAGCACTCCTGAAAGAAAGGATATTGCGGAGACATGGCTTAGCCACAGCCTGGGGGATGTTTGGGTAGATCAGTTGGTAGAGCACTTGCCCACGAAAGGCAAAGGTCACGAGTTCGAGTCTCGGTCCGGCACACAGTTTTAATCTGTCAGGAAGTTTCAATACAGCGCACACTTCGCTGTAGAGTGAAAATTTCATTCTATGAAAAAAGGATGTTTACATGGAAGAGGTCTAGAGACACTGGGAAGTTTCAGATGGATTATATAATGGTAAGACAGAGATTTAGGAACCAGATTTTAAATTCTAAGACATTTCCAGGGGCATATGTGGCCTCTGACCACAATCTATTGGTTATGAACTATAGATTAAAACTGAAGAAACTGGAAAAAGGTGGAAATTTAAGGAGATGGAACCTGGATAAATTGAAAGAACCAGAGGATGTATACAGTCTCAGAGACAGCATTAGGGAAAGATTGACAAGAACGGGGAAAAGAAATACAGTAGAAGAAGAATGGGTAGCTTTGAGAAATGAAATAGTGAAGCAGGGGATCAAATAGGTAAAAAGACGAGGGTTAGCAGGAATCCTTGGATAACAGAAAAAATATTGAATTTAACTTATGAATGAATGAAAATTAAAAGTGCAGTAAATGAAGCAGGCAAAATGGAATACAAACATCTCAAAAATGACATCGACAGGAAGTGCAAAAGTGCTAAGCAGGGATGGCTAGAGGACAAATGCAAGGATGCAGAGGCATGTATCACTAGGGGTAAGATAGATACTGCCTACGGGAAAATTAAAGAGACCTTTGGATAAAAGAGAAACACTTGCATGAATATCAATAGCTCAAATGGAAACCCAGCTCTAAGCAAAGAAGGGAAAGCAGAAAGGTGGAAGGAGTATATAGAGGGGCTATACAAGGGCGATGTACTTGAGGACAATAGTATGGAAATGGAAGAGGACGTAGATGAAGGTGAAACGGGAGATACAATACTGCGTGAAGAGTTTGACAGAGCACTCGAAGACCTAAGTCGAAACAAGGCTCCGGGAGTAGACAACATTCCATTAGATCTACTGACAGCGTTGGGAGAGCCAGTCCTGACAAAACTCTACCATCTGGTGAGAAAGATGCATGAGACAGGCGAAATACCCTCAGACTTCAAGAAGAATATAATAATTCCAATCCCAAAGAAAGCAGGTGTTGAAAGATGTGAAAATTACCGAACTATCAGTTTAATAAATCACGGGTGCAGAATACTAACACGAATTCTTTACAGACGAATGGAAAATTGGTAGAAGCGGACCTCGGGGAAGATCAGGTTGGATTCCGTAGAAATATTGCAACACGTGAGGCAATACTGATCCTACGATATATCTTAGAAGATAGATTAAGGAAAGGCAAACGTCCGTTTCTAACATTTGTTGACTTAGAGAAAGCTTTTGACAGTGTTAACTGGAATACTCTCTTTCAAACTCTGAAGGTGGCAGCGGTCAAATACAGGGAACGAAAGGCTATTTACAATTTGTACGGAAACCAGATGGCAGTTATAAGAGTCGAGGTGTATGAAAGGGAAGCAGTAGTTGGGAAAGGAGTGAGACAGGGTTGTAGCCTATCCCCGATGTCACTCAATTTGTATATTGAGGAAGCAGTAAAGGAAACAAAAGAAAAATTCGAAGTAGGAATTAAAATCCATGGAGAACATATAAAAACTTAAAGGTTTGCCGATGACATTGTAATTCTGTCAGAGACAGCAAATGACCAGGAATAGCATTTGAAAGGAATGGACATTGTCTTGAAAGGAGGATATAAGATGAATATCAACATAATCAAAACTAGGATAATGGAATGTAGTCGATTTAAATCGGGTGATGCTACAAGAATTAGATTAGGAAATGAGAGGCTTAAAGTAGTAAATGAGTTTTGCTATTTGGGAACAAAATAACTGATGATGGTCGAAGTAGAGAGAATATAAAATGTAGACTGGCAATGGCAAGGAAAGTGTTTCCAAAGAAGAGAAATTTGTTAACATCAAGTACAGATTTAAGATTTAAGTGTCAGGAAGCCGTTTATGAAAGTATTTGTATGGAGTGTAGCCATGTATGGAGTGAAACATGGACGAAAAATAATTTAGACAAGAAGAGAACAGAAGCTTGAGAAATGTGGTGTTACAGAAAAATGCTGAAGATTTGATGGGTAGATCAAAAAATGGTTCAAATGGCTCTAAGCACTATGGGACTTAACATCTGAGGTCATCAGTCCCCTAGACTTAGTACTACTTAAACCTAACTAATTTAAGGACATCACACACATCCATGCCCGTGGCAGGATTCGTACCTGCGCAGCGCGATTCCGGACTGAAGCGCCGAGAACCGCTCGGCCACAGCGACCGGCTGATGGGTAGATCACATAACTAATAAGGAGGTACTGAATAGAATTGGGGAGAAGAGAAATTTGTGGTACAACTTGACCATAAGAACGGATCGGTTTGTTGGATATGTTCTGAGGCATCGAGGGATCACCGATTTAGTGTTTCAGGGACGCGGGAAGGGTAAAAATCGTACAAGGAGACCAAAAGATGAATACACTAAGCAGATTCAGAAGGAATTAGGTTTCAGCAGGCACTGGCAGATGAAGAAGCTTGCACAGGATAGAGTAGCATGGAGAGCTGCGTCAAACCAGTTTGTGGACTGAATACCACAACACCAATGTAAACATGTTTCAACTATTGACCTCTTCTGTAACCTGAGAACCAAATCTAACATTCGTTTCTTGTAAACACAGGAAGTCTGTAATGTGAAGGCACATTGCGTAATTTTTTTTTTTTTTTTTTTTTTTTTTTTTACTACCAACTGTGACAAGGGTTCGTTTTTCTCCCTTATGCGATAATGTGCATCGAATGTACACCCGATTCTCGCATCCTGTTTGATCGGTGTTGATAACGTAATCGCGATTAAAACCAGTCATAAGTTACGTTGTTTACGTGCTGAAAAGAGCCGCCACTTTGTGTATATCTTCTGTATTTTCTACCTCCTTGTACGAGACGTATTTAGTGACGTTCCGTTGACTAATTTTATATTCCGATTTGAAATTCCTTGAGCAAGATATTGATGCAGCAAACGTAAAATCCTTGTTGGTCGCATACTGAAGCGCTGCACGTGCAGCCCACTCCTGGAGTATTCTAGTTGTTACATTCTCGTTCCGACGACGAGATTTGGCAAATATATCATATGTTCACTTATTTATCGCCTGGTATTTGTCATATTTTGTCCCTTCTTTAACGATATCATGATTCGTGACTAGCGCTACCGCCTTTACTTTTACTTCCAAAGGAATAGCGCCGCAGATTTGGCAAATATATCATATGTTCACTTATTTATCGCCTGGTATTTGTCATATTTTGTCCCTTCTTTAACGATATCATGATTCGTGACTAGCGCTACCGCCTTTACTTTTACTTCCAAAGGAATAGCGCCGCAGTTCAATCGTTTAGCAAGCGGTTCGTAATACTCATCGGGAACAGATGAAACACAGATTGCCTGCGAAGTGTACATTTCCAAAGCGTTATGACCATTTTGCTGTTCACTAATCGTGATATCTTCCACTGAATCATCTTCTGCTTCGCCTTCGTGGTATAGTTCTTCAGTATAATCAAAACTCATTTCGTTCGTCAGCTCCAAAAATCGCTCGACGATAGCCGTTCCTATCAGTCTGGAACTCTGAGAAACAGAACTGCCTGCTTCGGGTAGTGGACTGATAATACATCTGTCTTTTATAAACCAAAACACAGTGTCGGTAACTTCCCGCTTGCCGTCGTGCGTGATAGGCTCCCAACTATATACACTCCTGGAAATGGAAAAAAGAACACATTGACACCGGTGTGTCAGACCCACCATACTTGCTCCGGACACTGCGAGTGGGCTGTACAAGCAATGATCACACGCACGGCACAGCGGACACACCAGGAACCGCGGTGTTGGCCGTCGAATGGCGCTAGCTGCGCAGCATTTGTGCACCGCCGCCGTCAGTGTCAGCCAGTTTGCCGTGGCATACGGAGCTCCATCGCAGTCTTTAACACTGGTAGCATGCCGCGACAGCGTGGACGTGAACCGTATGTGCAGTTGACGGACTTTGAGCGAGGGCGTATAGTGGGCATGCGGGAGGCCGGGTGGACGTACCGCCGAATTGCTCAACACGTGGGGCGTGAGGTCTCCACAGTACATCGATGTTGTCGCCAGTGGTCGGTGGAAGGTGCACGTGCCCGTCGACCTGGGACCGGACCGCAGCGACGCACGGATGCACGCCAAGACCGTAGGATCCTACGCAGTGCCGTAGGGGACCGCACCGCCACTTCCCAGCAAATTAGGGACACTGTTGCTCCTGGGGTATCGGCGAGGACCATTTGCAACCGTCTCCATGAAGCTGGGCTACGGTCCCGCACACCATTAGGCCGTCTTCCGCTCACGCCCCAACATCGTGCAGCCCGCCTCCAGTGGAGTCGCGACAGGCGTGAATGGAGGGTCGAATGGAGACGTGTCGTCTTCAGCGATGAGAGTCGCTTCTGCCTTGGTGCCAATGATGGTCGTATGCGTGTTTGGCGCCGTGCAGGTGAGCGCCACAATCAGGACTGCATACGACCGAGGCACACAGGGCCAACACCCGGCATCATGGTGTGGGGAGCGATCTCCTACACTGGCCATACACGACTGGTGATCGTCGAGGGGACACTGAATAGTGCACGGTACATCCAAACCGTCATCGAACCCATCGTTCTACCATTCCTAGACCGGCAAGGGAACTTGCTGTTCCAACAGGACAATGTACGTCCGCATGTATCCCGTGCCACCCAACGTGCTCTAGAAGGTGTAAGTCAACTACCCTGGCCAGCAAGATCTCCGGATCTGTCCCCCATTGAGCATGTTTGGGACTGGATGAAGCGTCGTCTCACGCGGTCTGCACGTGCAGCACGAACGCTGGTCCAACTGAGGCGCCAGGTGGAAATGGCATGGCAAGCCGTTCCACAGGACTACATCCAGCATCTCTACGATCGTCTTAATGGGAGAATAGCAGCCTGCATTGCTGCGAAAGGTGGATACACACTGTACTAGTGCCGACATTGTACATGCTCTGTTGCCTGTGTCTAAGTGCCTGTGGTTCTGTCAGTGTGATCATGTGATGTATCTGACCCCAGGAATGTGTCAATAAAGTTTCCCCTTCCTGGGACAATGAATTCACGGTGTTCTTATTTCAATTTCCAGGAGTGTATTTCAACGCTGGTTAAATGGTGTTCATCCTCCAGTATTCAGATTATGCAACTGAAAGATATGACACAAAGAACAATAATTAGTTACTACGTCATAAACGTAAAAGCTAATTACCACGAACTATATACAGTACAATTAATATGTTGCTTACAGAAGAGCACTGTATTCTTTCACAAACCATATTTTATTCGGTGGATTAACGAAGGTTCGCTGCAGCCTAATGACAGAAAACAACTCTTTATGATTGGCTTCTATAAGGTTTGCACTGGACACCCTCAATCTTCGAGGTTCACAATTATGATATGTTGAACAGGCAACCGGGACGACATAACTCTCCCCGCGTGCATTCTGTCCCGTGCCTCGCTGTAAACAAGCGTCGCGCGGTTGGCTATCTGTCGTCCCTCGTGAGGAATTCGCAGCACTCTTAATCGGAGTTGTTTTCATTTGAGAAGGCTTAGAAGTTTAATTCTTTGCTAATTCACGTCGTTTGGGAAATTAGTTTGCCTACCTTATTACTGTTATTATTCCTTGTTGAGTGGCGTAGCTTAGTAACCCTCCTATCCCTACGCATTCTGACACGAAAAACTACAGTTTAAAAAAATTAAAACCTTACAGTTTTCTCGAGATTCGAATCCAGGTTCTCCGCTTCCCAGCCGGTTACCTCCGGCGTTGCGATATCGGAGCTCTCGGCGAATAGTATTTACCTTGTATGTACATAAGCGGGAGCTGTAAACGTTTCTTGCCTCGATTTCTGGAGAAGTATGCGTTTGCGCCCCTCATGAACCATGGACCTTGCCGTTGGTGGGGAGGCTTGCGTGCCTCAGCGATACAGATGGCCGTACCGTAGGTGCAACCACAACGGAGGGGTATCTGTTGAGAGGCCAGACAAACATGTGGTTCCTGAAGAGGGGCAGCAGCCTTTTCAGTAGTTGCAGGGGCAACAGTCTGGATGATTGACTGATCTGGCCTTGTAACATTAACCAAAACGGCCTTGCTGTGCTGATACTGCGAACGGCTGAAAGCAAGGGGAAACTAAACTACAGCCGTCATTTTTCCCGAGGACATGCAGCTTTACTGTATGATTAAATGATGATGGCGTCCTCTTGGGTAAAATATTCCGGAGGTAAAATAGTCCCCCATTCGGATCTCCGGGCGGGGACTACTCAAGAGGACGTCGTTATCAGGAGAAAGAAAACTGGCATTCTACTGATCGGAGCATGGAATGTCAGATCCCTTAATCGGGCAGGTAGGTTAGAAAATTTAAGAAGGGAAATGGATAGGTTAAAGTTAGATATAGTGGGAATTAGTGAAGTTCGGTGGCAGGAGGAACAAGACTTTTGGTCAGGTGATTACAGGGTTATAAATACAAAATCAAATAGGGGTAATGCAGGAGTAGGTTTAATAATGAATAAAAAAATAGGAGTGTGGGTTAGCTACTACAAACAGCATAGTGAACGCATTATTGTGCCCAAGATAGACACAAAGCCCATGCCTACTACAGTAGTACAAGTTTATAGGCCAACAAGCTCTGCAGATGATGAAGAAATTGATGAAATGTATGATGAGATAAAAGAAATTATTCAGGTAGTGAAGGGAGACGAAAATTTAATAGTCATGGGTGATTGGAATTCGTCAGTAGGAAAAGGGAGAGAAGGAAACATAGTAGGTGAATATGGATTGGGGGGAAGAAATGAAAGAGGAAGCCGCCTTGTAGAATTTTGCACAGAGCATAACTTAATCATAGCTAACACTTGGTTCAAGAATCATGAAAGAAGGTTGTATACCTGGAAGAATCCTGGAGATACTAAAAGGTATCAGATAGATTACATAATTGTAAGACAGAGATTTAGGAACAAGGTGTTAAATTGTAAGACATTTCCAGGGGCAGATGTGGATTCTGACCACAATCTATTGGTTATGAACTGCAGATTGAAACTGAAGAAACTGCAAAAAGGCGGGAATTTAAGGAGATGGGACCTGGATAAACTGAAAGAACCAGAGGTTGTAGAGAGTTTCAGGGAGAGCATAAGGGAACAATTGACAGGAATGGGGGAAAGAAATACAGTAGAAGAAGAATGGGTGGCTCTGAGGGATGAAGTAGTGAAGGCAGCAGAGGATCAAGTAGGTAGAAAGACGAGGGCTAATAGAAATCCTTGGGTAACAGAAGAAATATTGAATTTAATTTATGAAAGGAGAAAATATAAAAATGCAGTAAATGAAGCAGGCAAAAAGGAATACAAACGTCTCAAAAATGAGATCGACAGGAAGTGCAAAATGGCTAAGCAGGGATGGCTAGAGGACAAATGTAAGGATATAGAGGCTTGTCTCACTCGGGGTAAGATAGATACTGCCTACAGGAAAATTAAACAGACCTTTGGAGAGAAGAGAACCACTTGTATGAATATCAAGAGCTCAGATGGCAACCTAGTTCTAAGCAAAGAGGGGAAGGTAGAAAGGTGGAAGGAGTATATAGAGGGTTTATACAAGGGCGATGTACTTGAGGACAATTTTATGGAAATGGAAGAGGATGTAGATGTAGATGAAATGGGAGATAAGATACTGCGTGAAGAGTTTGACAGAGCGCTGAAAGACCTGAGTCGAAACAAGGCCCCGGGAGTAGACAACATTCCATTAGAACTACTGATGGCCTTGGGAGAGCCAGTCATGACAAAACTCTACCATCTGGTGAGCAAGATGTATGAGACAGGCGAAATACCCACAGACTTCAAGAAGAATATAATAATTCCAATCCCAAAGAAAGCAGGTGTTGACAGATGTGAAAATTACCGAACTATCAGTTTAATAAGTCACAGCTGCAAAATACTAACGCGAATTCTTTACAGACGAATGGAAAAACTGGTAGAAGCGGACCTCGGGGAAGATCAGTTTGGATTCCGTAGAAATGTTGGAACACGTGAGGCAATACTAACCTTACGACTTATCTTAGAAGAAAGATTAAGAAAAGGCAAACCTACGTTTCTAGCATTTGTAGACTTAGAGAAAGCTTTTGACAACGTTAATTGGAATACTCTCTTTCAAATTCTGAAGGTGGCAGGGGTAAAATACAGGGAGCAAAAGGCTATTTACAATTTGTACAGAAACCAGATGGCAGTTATAAGATTCGAGGGGCATGAACGGGAAGCAGTGGTTGGGAAAGGAGTGAGACAGGGTTGTAGCCTGTCCCCGATGATATTCAATCTGTATATTGAGCAAGCAGTAAAGGAAACAAAAGAAAAATTCGGAGTAGGTATTAAAATTCATGGAGAAGAAGTAAAAACTTTGAGGTTCGCCGATGACATTGTAATTCTGTCAGAGACAGCAAAGGACTTGGAAGAGCAGTTGAATGGAATGGACAGTGTCTTGAAAGGAGGATATAAGACGAACATCAACAAAAGCAAAACGAGGATAATGGAATGTAGTCAAATTAAATCGGGTGATGCTGAGGGGATTAGATTAGGAAATGAGACACTTGAAGTAGTAAAGGAGTTTTGCCATTTAGGGAGTAAAATAACTGATGATGGTCGAAGTAGAGAGGATATAAAATGTAGACTGGCAATGGCAAGGAAATCGTTTCTGAAGAAGAGAAATTTGTTAACATCGAGTATAGATTTAAGTGTCAGGAAGTCGTTTCTGAAAGTATTTGTATGGAGTGTAGCCATGTATGGAAGTGAAACATGGACGATAACCAGTTTGGACAAGAAGAGAATAGAAGCTTTCGAAATGTGGTGCTACAGAAGAATGCTGAAGATAAGGTGGGTAGATCACGTAACTAATGAGGAGGTATTGAATAGGATTGGGGAGAAGAGAAGTTTGTGGCACAACTTGACTAGAAGAAGGGATCGGTTGGTAGGACATGTTTTGAGGCATCAAGGGATCACAAATTTAGCATTGGAGGGCAGCGTGGAGGGTAAAAATCGTAGAGGGAGACCAAGAGATGAATACACTAAACAGATTCAGAAGGATGTAGGTTGCAGTAGGTACTGTGAGATGAAGAAGCTTGCACAGGATAGAGTAGCATGGAGAGCTGCATCAAACCAGTCTCAGGACTGAAGACCACAACAACAACAACATGCGTTTGCGGACCCCATACCAATGTTGGAAAACGCTCTATTTACAATTATCTATCGATGCCGCCAGTTTTGAGGCGATTGCTCATCATAACTTTTAAGGCTGATTCTCACAGAAACGGGAGAGTGTTGGACCAAATTATCTTACAGTCCTTCGTTTTTCGTTTTACAGAAGCGACCTGCCAAATTTGAGCCGAATCGGTTGGCCGTGTCTGAGGCCTTCCCCTTGTCAGACCGCGCGGCTGCCCCGTGCGGCACACAGAATCTGTAACTACACTCATCCTCATAAATTAAGGACAATTGCAGAATGTGGTGCCACACAACGTGGCACTACACAAAACTGGCGCTAATAGCATAGGCACATAGGGAACACACACGACAATGAGCTGTAAGTCCACGGTATTGGTGATAAGTTGAGAAAACCGTCCAGAAACACATGTGCTACAAAATTCCACTGTTTCCTGCGCATTTACCCCGACATCAATATGGGATATGATCACCATGCACACGTACACAGGCCGCAAAACGGGTTGGCATACTCTGGATTAGGTGGTCGAGCAGCTGCTGGGTTACAGCCTCCCATTCCTGCTCCAGTGCCTGTCGGAGCTCCTGAAGTTTCGTAGGGGTTTGAAAACGTGCAGCGGTAGCTATACGTCGACCGAGAGCATCCCAGACATGCTCGATGGGGTTTAAGTCTGGAGCACAGGCACGCCACTCCATTCGCCTGATATCTTCTGTTTCAAGGTACTCCTCCACGATGGCAGCTCGGTGGGGCCGTGCGTTATCATCCATCAGTAGGAAGGTGGGACCCACAGCACCCCTGAAAAGGCGGACATACTGGTGCAAAAGGACGTCCCGATACACCTGACCTGTTACAGTTCCTCTGTCAAAGACATGCAGGGGAGTACGTGCACCAATCATATTTCCACCCTACACCATCAAACCACGACCTCCATACAGGTCCATTTCAAGGACATTAAAGGGTTGGTATCTGGTTCCTGGTTCACGCCAGATGAAAAGCCGGCGAGAATCACTGTTCAGACTATACCTGAACTCGTTCGTGAACATAACCTAGGACCACTGTTCCAATGACCATGTACTGTGTTCTTGACACCAGGCTTTACGGACTCTCCTGTGACCAGGGGTCAGTGGAATGCACCTTGCAGGTCTCCGGGCGAATAAACCATGTCTGTTGACTGTGTGTCTGGAGACAACTGTTCCAGTGGCTGAGGTAAGGCCCCGATCAAGGCTACCTGCAGTACTCCGTGGCCATCTGCGGGCACTTATTGTGAGATATCGGTTTTCTTGTGGTGTTTCACACTGTAGACGTCCCGTACTGTAGCACCTGGACACGTTATTTGTTTGCTGGAACCGTTGCCATAATCTTGAGATCACACTTTGTGGCGCACGGAGGGCCCGAGCTACGACCTGCTGTGTTTGACCAGCTTCCAGTCACCCTAGTATTCTACCCCTCATAACGCCATCAATACGTGTTCTTTGAGCCATTTTCAACACACAATCACCATTAATACGTCTGAAAACGTCTGCACACTTACTCGCTGCACCGTACTCTGGCATGCACCAAATACCCTTCTGCGTATGTGGTTTGCTGCCAGGGCCTCCGTGCGACGACCGCAGGTCAAATGCAACGCATGGTCATACCCCGAGGTGATTTAAACCCGCAAGCCGCCCACCAGAGCGTTGTTTCACCATGTATCAGCATTATCCTTAATTTATGAGCATGAGTGTAGTTATATATTTTATGGTGAGGATTATATGTGCTTTGAATGATCATGACAATGAGTGCATACTGGAGACAGTAACAGCTAAGTGGTAATGCGGCTGGTTGTTGAAGGGAAAGATTCCTTAGCTCCTAGTTACACGCTCGCTGGAGTGACAGATAATTTTTCAGATTATTACCTCTTACCTTATCGAACTACAGGATTACAGTTCTAAAGTCTCTAAGGAGATCTTTCTTTTTTTTCGCCTTGAGTCTTCTCGAATTCTTGGTCCGTGTGTAGAAAAGAGAAAGCGTGTCATTTATCTGTGTTCGACCAGGGCCAGATTGTGGTAGCCCGGAGGCTCGGCACGAACATTTAGGAAACTACGCGAATTGTGTGGTGTTAGAGGAGTACTGTGGTGAGTGTCTTCAACACGTGGCGAAACCAAGGTGAAGTCACGTCCAGACGTCGTGGGGTTGGGTAGCTATCCCTCATTTCAGGTATCGGACGTCGTAGGTTGGGCAGACTGTTAAAGCAGGACAGGCAGCGAACTGTGGTGGAACTAACATCAGACTTACATGCTGGGCAGAGCCCAAGTGTGTCTGAACACACAATGCACCGAACACTCCTAACGATGGGCTTCCGCAGCCGACGACCCATGTATGTGCCAATGTTAACACCACGACATCGGCAACTACGACTGAAATGGGCACATGACCAACGGCACTGGACATTGGCGCAGTGGCAGAGCGTCGCAAGGCCTAACTAATCCCGATACGTTATTCATCATGCCGATGGGAGAGCACGAATCCATCGTCTTCCATGGGCACAACTCCATGACACCTATACTGCGGGACGGAGACAAACTGGCAGCAGCTCCATTACGCTCTTGGAGACATACAAGTAGGCACCTGTGGGTCCAGTAGAGCTCGTGCAATGCACCATCACAGCCAAGAAGTATCGTACACTGGTTGCAGACCACATACACCCCTTCATGATAATCATGTTTCCCGATGGCAGTGGAATTTTTTAACCATATAATGCGCCGTGTCACAGGGCCAGAAGTGTGATTGATTCGGGGAACACAGTAGCGAGTTCCAGTTGTTGTGCTATCTCCCTAACTCGCCGTATCTGAAAAGGATCAAACACATCTGGGATGTGACCGAACGTGGAGTCAGAGCTCAACACCGCCTCCCCGGAATTTACGGGGAATTTGGTGACTTGTGTGTGCAGATGTGGTGGCAGCTCTCTCCGGCGACATACCAAGGCCTCATTTCTTCCATGCTACGACTCGTCGCCCCTGTTACCTGCGCCAAAGGTGGACGTACCGGCTGTTGGGTAGGTGGTCATAATGTTCTGGCTGATCAATATAATTCCTTTTTATGAATACACATTTTCATTTACTTGTATATTATATTACACAATTTGATAATTTGTTAACTGGGTTTCATTTTGGATCTACTGTCACTGCCAGTATTTCATATTCTAGTGATAGGCCTTAAATACTTCTTGGGTAGGACTCTGGACTTTGCGTAGACATGGACCATATGGAGGTCAAAAGTTCATAATAGCTTACTAATAAGTGAAGTTTTCTGCAGGCTCGTATTATTATTATGAACACCATTTCTTTTATAGAATTAGACTTTAGTTGTAAGATTATCGTGATAAGCTGTAATTCATTTGTTATTAGAAAAGTGAATATTTTTATAGCGCTTTCGTTGCTTTACTAAATGCAACAGTTAAATGTATCAGAGAAAGTAATCATCAACAATATTTCTCTCACACTAAGTAAAATTTACTGATAATGCTCAGATTGTTTTTGGACTCCATGTCTGTAGAAATACAGTGGTTCAGAGACAAAGATATTGTTGATCCTGGTTTTAAGTGCATTTCTGTCCACAAATACTTAAAGTCCCTGGAGAGCAAAAATGTGTATTCGCACTCCTGATGAGCTAAACGCTTGACAATGCTTTCAGAATGTTACGTCATTATTCTTGGCCAACAGGAGGGCTGAAGATTACATTGAATTTGTTAATAGCCTTATATGAACTCATGAGAAAATGAAATACAACATCTCACTCAAAATCCACTTCATTCATATACGTATCGGCGTTTTCTCTTAAGATTCTGGGAGTTTTGAGATGAACATTGTGAGAGGCTGCACCAACGAATCTCGGAAATGGAACATCGATACCACGGAGGATTCAGTGCTGTAGTAATAGCAGATTCCTGCTGGTATTTTCGGAAAGACTCACACTGTGACAGAGCAAGGCATATCCGTGTAGGCCTATTGGAATCCAATTTGGTAGTGAGGGACGTTTGAATTACACACTCGCACGGCATGCGAGGGAAGCGGGGAGGCACGCTGCCTCTGGCTGCTGGATGAAGGCGTCTTTTGCTCTGCCGGAATAGGTTACGTCCGCGGGCAGCATGGTCGCCACGAGGTCTGTCTACGTGGTTTCAGACATAGCGCAGACCTCGTGAGAGTTTTTTCGCGAGCCCGTGACGTCAGCGGCCAGTGCCTGGGGGGAAGTTGCAGTTGCTTTTTCATCATCTGAGATGCGCTGTGTAAATCACACTATATTAAAAAAAACACACGAGATAACATATGGAATAGGATTTATTTACGCATCTAATGCTATCAAGTTACCATCTGAGTGGTTTACATAAATGAAGTAACAGAGAATAATCTAATTCCCTATAACGTATGCACATGATAAGTTGTGACTTTTAAAGCAATCGCGCCTCCAAAGAGGTTAGCAAACAAATCGTTGTTTTTGATGAGCCGCATCGACTGAGATAATCATGTGATCCATAACTCTAATACTTTATGGGAGAAAATCAATTTAAGTGGAAATTAATTAAATTCAGCAAAAGCTATACAGGATGAGTCACTAACTATGGCCACCTAGAATAACCCCGAAAGTATGATAGTAGCTGAAAAGTTTGTGGGACAAATGTTGTATGTGACAACAAGGGCTATAATATGACGTGGGTTCTTTGTTACTACGTGGGGTCGCGTCAGAGATATGAAGGTCAACTTTGTTTCTTTAAATGGGATGCTATAGTTTGGTACTTATTTTCTGATAGCAACTATCGAGACAAATACAGTGATGTGTAACAGTAACATCTTAAGTCTTTGAAAGTCAACTAAGGTCAAAAAGAAGATGTTCGAAGTGATGACCATTGGTACCAATGCAGCGCTACAATCTTCTTATCATGGATTAAGTGGTGTTCCTTACCACTTCGGCACTTATCGAAGCACATGCTCTGACAATTCTCTCTCGTATATCGTGCCAATAGTAAAAATTCGCCGAATACGGCGTATCCATCTAAAGTACCATTGACATTCGCAATACAACACTAATAGGAACGGTAAGACTAGCGTTGTCAAATCAAGTCTAGTAAGGTCATCCGAAGTCCAGTATCAGTTGCAAAGCGATTTAGAAAAGATTGCTGTATGGTGTGGCAGGTGGCAGTTGACGCTAAATAACGAAAAGTGTGAGGTGATCCACATGAGTTCCAAAAGAAATCCGTTGGAATTCGATTACTCGATAAATAGTACAGTTCTCAAGGCTGTCAATTCAACTAAGTACCTGGGTGTTAAAATTATGAACATCTTCAGTTGGAAAGACCACATAGATAATATTGTGGGGAAGGCGAGCGGAAGGTTGCGTTTCATTGGCAGGACACTTAGAAGATGCAACAAGTCCACTAAAGAGACAGCTTACACTACACTCGTTCGTTCTCTGTTAGAATATTGCTGCGCGGTGTGGGATCCTTACCAGGTGGGATTGACGGAGGACATCGAAAGGGTGCAAAAAAGTGCAGCTCGTTTTGTATTATCACGTAATAGGGCAGAGAGTGTGGCAGATATGATAAGCGATTTGGGATGGAAGTCATTAAAGCAAAGACGTTTTTCGTCTCGGCGAGATCTATTTACGAAATTTCAGTCACCTACTTTCTCTTCCGAATGCGAAAATATTTTGTTGAGCCCAACCTACATATGTAGGAATGATCATCAAAATAAAATAAGAGAAATCAGAGCTCGAACAGAAAGGTTTAGGTGTTCGTTTTTCCCGCGCGCTGTTCGGGATTGGAGTGGTAGAGAGATAGTATGATTGTGGTTCGATGAACCCTCTGCCAAGCACTTAAATGTGAATTTCATAGTAATCATGTAGATGTAGATGTAGAAGTGAATGTGAATGATGTATTTCTTCAAAGAACAAGTCGATATGCTTCTCATTTACTGAGAATGCCAACGAAATTCAATGAGAGCTAGAGACTTATACGCTGGAAGATATCCTCAACGTACTCGCCTTACACGTCGTACATTTAAATATGTGTATGATAATCTGAGAATAACTGGATCTTCAACGCATCGGAAACATATCCGGCAAACAAAAGTTACTAACGAGGAAACGGAAATTGGTACTGTTGCCACTGTGGTTCGAGATCCTTGTGTTAGTTCGCGTCAAATCGTAAGGGAATCTGGCATGAGCCAGAGTAGTGTTGTTCGTGTTCTGCATCGCCATAAACATCATTACCATATCAGTCTCCACCAAGAATTAACTGGTACAGATTGCATGCGTCGTATTGAATTTTGCCGAATTTTAATAACTGACAAAGCGAAACATTCACGAACCATGGAAATGTTAATTTGTATAAAATGCATTATTGGGCAACTGAATGTCCATGCCAGCTGCGGAAAGTTGCACACCAGAAACCGTGGTCGATGAATGTATGGTGTGGAACTCTGGAGGACAGAATTATCGGCCATTACGTCATCGAAAGAAAACTTAATGGTAGGAAGTACACCACATTCCTGCAAGAAACATTAGGACTTATGTGAGTGCAGGCTTTCCCGGTGTATACTGGTGTATCTTCTGGCGAAGATGAAGATGATGAGAATGATACTCATCGAAACGCTGCGGATTTTCGACGCAGCTACCCGGCTGGAAGCCCGAGAAGATTTCATCAACATTAAGTCTGTTATTGGAAGAAATACTTTTAGGAACAAGGAACAAAATGTGATATCAACAAGATTGGTGTCCGGCACATTTTTCGCTGATGGCTAGAAATGAGTTGCAGAAACAATTCCCAAATCGTTGAACTGGACGCGAAGGAGATGTGTCGTGACCGGCTCGTTCAAAAGAAAATGGTTCAAATGGCTCTGAGCACTATGGGGCTTAACATCTGTGGTCATCAGTCCCCTAGATCTTAGAACTACTTAAACCTAACTAACCTAAGGACATCACACACATCCATGCTCGAGGCAGGATTCGAACCTGCGACCGTAGCGGTCACGCGGTTCCAGACTGAAGCGCCTAGAACCGCACGGCCACACCGGCCGGCCCGGCTCGTTCGCCAGACTTGATGCCTCTGGATTTTTTATTGTGGAGATTCATAAAAGATATTGTTTTAAAGACGTTTCAACTACACCTGAAGATATGCGAGAGAGAATTGTCAGGGCATGTGCTTCGATAAGTGTCGGTGTGATACGAACACCACTCAATCCAAGATAAGAAGATTGCAGCACTGCATTCATACCAATGGTCATCACTTCGAACATCTTCTGTAGAGGGCCGCTCATGGCACCTTTTTGACCTTCGTTGACCTTCAAAGACCTTACTGTTCACACATCACTGAATTCGTCTCGATAGCCGCTATCAGAAAATAAGTAGCATACTATAGCATCCCATTTAAAAAACAAAGTTGACCTTCATATATCTGAAGCGACCCCACCTAGTAACATGAAACCAACGTCGTATTATGGCTCCCGTTGTCCCATGTAACTTTTGCCCCACAAACTTTTCTGCTCCAATCATGCTTTCGGAGTTATTCTTGGTCAATAGCAGTGAGACATGGAGACAACGTCTGATGCAAATGGTAAACCATTTGTAATTGTAAACTAAATAACGAAGATGCCCAGAGCCTAAACACTTTTCGCCTTTCAATGATCAAATTGCGAACTACGCAACTTAGAAATTATTAGAATATATTTTTCTTTTACATATGTCGCAAAATTATTGCACTGTATGATAAACATGCTCCTCAACGCACTGTCAAGGTAAAGAGACCTCCCGCTCCGTGGCTCACCACTGCATTACGCCAGTTAATGAATGAACGTGATGCTGCACATAGGGCCTTCAAGCGTAACCCAACTCCCGAGGCGTACGAAGCTTATAGGAAACTCCGAAATAGAACGAAGCAAAGCGTGAGGAATGCCAAAATCAGACATGCCCGCTCTGTCGTATGCGGCATATCAAAACCTGCTGCACTGTGGAAAAAGCTGCGCAGTTTCGGTATAGGGAAGCGAAGATCTGACGCTGTTTATCAAGCGTCTGCAGAAGAATTAGACGATTTCTTCTCAACAGCCGTAAACTGCCACGCAGCGACAAATTACCAGCCCCAAGATATCAATCTCTCGAGAGACAAGTTTTTCCTAAAACATGTCACTACCGGCACAGTACACAAGGCAATTATGAGAATCTCTTCCGAGGCAGTAGGAAATGATGGAGTGAGCATTGGCATGATTAAAAACGTCGTAAACACTATTACTCCAGTTATCACAGACATCTTCAACCTGTCTCTTGTCAGTAGTACATATCCTACTGAGTGGAAGCAAAGCTTAATTCAACCTATACCCAAGACTGACAACCCTAAGTCGCCAGGTGACTACAGGCCGATCAGCATACTTCCTGCAATATCTAAAGCCCTAGGACACATCGTCCATGAACAGCTGACGGATTACCTCAAAACTCATAACATGCACGACAAATATCAGTCAGGTTTTCGAAAGCACCATAGTACAGCAACTGCATTAATCAAAGTAACTGATGACATTAAACATGCTATGGACAGACGTGAAGCTACCATCCTAACACTGCTTGACTTTAGCAAGGCTTTTGATACAGTTGACTTTGATATATTACTAATTAAAATGAAGCAGCTGAATTTCTCAAACAGCGCAATACACTGGTTCGACAGCTACCTCAAAAACAGAAGTCAACAAGTCATTTGTGGGTCGGAAAAGTCATCATGGAAAAACGTGCGCTCTGGAGTTCCCCAAGGCTCCGTCCTTGGTCCATTACTCTTCTCACTGTACATTAATGATATTTCTTCAGTGATTCACTCCTGCAACTACCATCTATATGCCGACGACATCCAACTGTACATAAGTGCAAGCCCCAAGAACATTGCTGACGCAGTAGCGAGTATGAACGCAGATCTTTGCTCTGTTTCTCGATGGGCACAGAACCTAGGTCTGAAACTAAACCCCAAGAAATCCCAGGTCATACTTATATCTCATCCAAAGTTAATCAGTCGGTACTTTCGCGAAACAGTCCCTCAAATACTCCTCAATGGTACCCAACTACCATACCAAAAAACAGTAAAAGACCTTGGAATAATCTTGGATGAACACCTAAACTGGGAAGAACAAACAGTCACAGCTTGCCGGAAATCGCTCTCCTCCCTACATGCAATTCAAAAATTTAGAAAAATATTTCCAACCCATGTTAAACAAAAATTAGTCCAAACACTAGTCTTGCCTAATCTTTACTACTGTGATGTAGTTCAACATGGCACAAATAATGAATATTCGAGATGCCTCGAGCTAGTGATGAATGCTTGTGTTAGATACGTATGCAACATACGGTTGTATGATCATATCAGTCCTTCATACTCCCAGCTAGGTTGGATACGCCCGCATAAGGCACGCGATCTCCACACGATGTGCTTACTTCATCGATTTCTTAGCCACTGGTGCCCCCAATACTTATCTTCTCACATTAAACACCTATCATCATTCCACAACCGCAATACCAGATCGGATACGTCTAGCATCTTGGCTGTACCTTTACATAACACAAAATCTTTCTCCATGTCATTCTCCATCTCAGCCATACGACTATGGAACGCGCTCCCCTGTGATCTGCGTCTTATCCAAAACCACTCAACATTCAAGAGGGAACTTAAGACTTACATATTAGGGACGGTATAGCCACCATTGTTGTGCCCCCCCCCCTCATCTTTTTCTTTCTCCTCTCCATCATAGCTTCGAATTTTACCATTCTGTTTCTCTTCCTCTAACCTATCTACCTCTTCCATATCTCTTTCACCCCATTCCATCGTCTTATGTCTCTGCTTGATGAGAATAACTCACAAGCTGCAAGAATATAACGAGAAAATTCCCAACTAGCAATAGGACTGACACTCATATAAGAAAAATATGTTTACTTTCATATACATAGTCATTATTATTATTATTATTATCATTATTATTATTATTTTTATTATTCTTGATTGTTATAATTATTTTTTGATTGTTATAATTATCATTGTACTACTTTTATAATCTCTATTTTTTTCTTTAACATTAATACTGTATAACATGTTATATGTCCTAATTTTCTGTAGACACTGAAATTTGTTGAATCTGAGTATGCCTGGTTAGGTGTAAGAGAGGGCCTGAAGGCCCTAATCTTGCCAGGTAAAATAAATGCATAAATAAATAAATAAATAAATAATTTTCGTGCGGCTGACAGCACAATTGGAACTTCAAATAAATTTATGCATAAAATGATGTAAGCTTATACTGGTCACCACATGAGCGACTTGTATGACGTCATTGGGTGCTCTTTTCGAGGGTGGGGAGATGCTGAAAATTTGAAAAGGGGTTAGCTATTGGAGGGGGTGACCGAGGCTTTAAATGGTTTGCGGCCACTTTTCTCGTGGTCTGTCTGTCTGTGGTGGCCGGTCTATGTGTCTGTCTGTCTGTCGCGGTCGCGGTCTGTGGCGGTCAGAATTAAGGAGTCGGGGACGATCAGTTTGAGGGTGGTATGGCCGCGACTTAGGTGTTGGAAAATATTTCACGTTCCGTGGGCACTCTGGCACATTTTGTACGGTATATCCTTCTAGTTTCTGGCACAGTCGTGGGACTTAGAATTATTCAGACTCAGCTTGGACTGTGTGCCACAGCAGTTAGTGGAAAACGCTTTGTGAATTCCATATCTAATTGACTTACAGGACAACACATCATTGTGTCAATTAACTATCTTTGAGTAAGCACTTTTTTTGTAATTTGTAGTTATGAACACACTCTGGTGTCACCCAGCTAGTTTATTAATTCTTAAATTTATGGACAGCTGTTATCGACCATTGGGGGCTCGAGCCAAATCATTTATCGCTGCACAATAGCTTGTGTTGATCACCAGAAAACTATGATGCGTGTCGAGTGGACTATAAATTTTATTTGTGAATACTTACATCACTTGCAGTTGCGTTGGTGAGGTAAAAGACGCGCCTATGTTTGAAACTAGTAGTGAGTGGAATTCTAACCAAGTGTCAGTATCCATCCTATTGTTTTATTTTAAAGTGACGCATTTTAGGCAGTAAAATAGGACGAATAGGAGCACAACCCAGGTTTAAATTGAACTAGTTTAATTAATTTTTGCCACGATAGGGTCACAGCATCGTCCCCGGAAGCCGTAGGCGAACATAAAACGCGTGCTGTAAACAAGGTAGCTGTTAATAGCGAATCTTTTCTTAAACCAAAGTGACCGTAGCTTTCGTGTAGTACTTAGTCTAAAGCGCTTTGGTTTATTGTTTCTCATGATTTGTGAATGGGCTAGACTCTACGCCTTTGCCTTGCTCACACATTTGAGTGATCTACACTACCAAATATCTAAAAGAACGATCTGATATATGGATTCAAAACCCCTTAAATTGTATAGATCCATTCACATATTCTTGTCGTTTTTAAAACATTTGAATAGGATACGAAAAGTATGTGTATCAGTATTTCAGTAAAAATATAAATTTCAACACCCTGTATCCAAGAATCTAGAGCCATTCTAGAAAAACAGACTCCATATTTGTTATCAGTGCATCTAATTACTTCCAAAACTACTGTCAGATCTCTGGAAGTAAATGTGTGTTGGGCTGTGCCATGCTAATTAAACTATGGTCCATTACAATGTGTGAAGAACATAAAAGTTTCAATAAACTCCAAATCAGAGCTAATCTAGATTTTCAGTTGTCTTTTCAACTTCAGCACACACAAATCCATACAGATAAACTATTTTGGCCTTTGTTAAAACCAAAAGGGTAAAATCGGTTGTACTGTGTAGTCACACGCCCCACACACGAAAGAAATATAGATTTCCTAGTTATAAACTGACCCGATCAGCGGTCCGGAGTGGCCGTGCGGTTCTAGGCGCTACAGTCTGGGACTGAGCGACCGCTATGGTCGCAGGTTCGACTCCTGCCTCGGGCATGGATATGTGTGATGTCCTTAGGTTAGTTAGGTTTAATTAGTTCTAAGTTCTAGGCGACTGATGACCTCAGAAGTTAAGTCGCATAGTGCTCAGAGCCATTTGAGCCATTTAACCCGATCATCTCGAGAGCTACACCAAGGAGTGAGTGAATGGCGACCTTGGTGCTATTATATCATCAAAGGTCGCCAAAGACAGAAAGGTCATAGAGAAAGCTAGGAGAGTGTGTTTTACCGAACTGGCAGAGAGTCACTATCAAATGAGAGACCTTAAAAACCGCAGTCTGGTTACGTAGGTTTCAGGCAAAGTAATTACAGTTGCAAAATACCCATCCTGGTTTAATTTCACCTTTCACATAATATCGTGAAAACACGTACCACAACACTCAGAAGACTGCAGGTAAATTAAGGGTGAAAAGCCGGCCGGAGTGGCCGTGCGGTTATAGGCGCTACAGTCTGGAGCCGAGCGACCGCTACGGTCGCAGGTTCGAATCCTGTCTCGGGCATGGATGTGTGTGGTGTCCTTAGGTTAGTTAGGTTTAATTAGTTCTAAGTTCTAGGCGACTGATGACCTCAGAAGTTAAGTCGCATAGTGCTTAGAGCCATTTGAACCATTTGAAGGGTGAAAAGATAATACCAAATCGTGCATCTATAAGAATACGAAACTTATAATACACTCAACTAAAAAAACGCGAAAGAAGTATTGGAATGGGACGGCAACTGGTAGATGTCATGCACATGTACCGGAAAACGAATGATTACAATTTCAGAAAGCTAAGATGATTTATTCAAGAGATAGAGCTTCACGTATTGAGCAAGTCAATAAAACGTTCCTCCACCTCTGCCCCTTATGCAAGCAGTTATTCAGCTTGGCATTGATTCATAAAGTTCTTTGATGTCCTCCTGAGGGATGTCGAACTAAATTCTGTTTAACTGGCACGTTAAATCGTCGAAATCCCTACCTAGTAGGAGGGCCCTGCCCATAATTCTCCAAACTTTCTCATCTGGGAAGAAATCTAGCGACCTTGTTGGTCAAGCACAAAGACAATCAGTATAAACTTTCGCCATGTGTGAGCGGGCCTTATCTTGCTGTAATGTAAGCCCAGGATGACGTGCAATGAAGAGCAACAAAACGGGGCGTAGAATATCGTCGACTTACCGCTACCCCGCAAGGGAGCCGCGGATGACAACTTAATGAGACCTGCTACGAACTGAAATGGCATCCCAGATCAGAGATTGCTGGGCAGTATGGCGGGTGAGAGTCTGTTTGGTATTGCACTACTGTCCAGGCCGTCCGCAGACACGTCTTCGCTGGTCATTGGGTTCAATCCGAGGTGGGACTCGCCGATGAAGACAGTTCCACTCCAGCCAATGATATTCCAGGCCGAAAACGTGTCTGGAGACGTCCCAGGCAGTGATAGGGTACCAATTGACCATTGCTTGCCATACGGCCCGACAACCATTAATGATGATCTGGGGTGCCATTTGTATTCATAGCAGAAGCTCTTTGTTTACATTCCGCAGCACCAGCACAGCGGAAAGTGAACGATATTCTACGCCCTGTTTTGTTGCCCTTAATGGGAAGCCATCCCGGGTTTACATTTTGGCAACATACTGCCCGTCCGCACACAGCGAGAGTTTCTACTACTAGTCTTTGTGCTTGCCAAACCCTGCCTTGACCAGCGAGGTCGCTGGATCTCTCCCTAGTTGAGAATGTTTGAAGAATCATGGACATGGTCCTCGAACCATCTCGTGATTTTGACGATCTGACGCTCCTACTGGACAGAATTTGACACGATATCCCTCAGGAGGGCATCCAACAGCTCTATCAAATTGTGTGTCTGTATATGTACGTCACATATATTGATTTTTAAGAGCTTCTTTCTGGTAAAGATACACAAAGCCATGCATCTACTTTAGGAAATTTGTGTAACGAATTCTGTACTCCAAAACAATGTAATATAAGGCGTCGAATTTCAACGTATTTTGTTGGAATGACTCTTCGTACACAGTAACTCGAGCCTATCCCCTACAAAACTAAAAGTTTCAAGTATCCTTGGCAGGGGGGTGGGGGGAGGTTTGGGTTTGGTTTTTTGGAGGAGGAGGCCAAACAGCGAGGTCATCGGTCTCATCATTAAGGAAGGACGGGTAAGGAAGCCGGCCGTGCCCTTTCAAAGGAACCACCCCAGCATTTACCTGGAGTGATTTAGCGAAATCACGGAAAACGTAAATCAGGATGGCCGGAGGCGGGATCGAACCCTCGTCCTCCCGAAGTAGCTTTAGGGTTTAATGAAATTTTGCGCTTCAAAGTTATGTGTACAACTTAGATTAGAAGATGAGATTGAAACATATCTGAGAATTCCTTACATTAAATATCCAATCAACCAAACACAATGCTATTAGATGTGATGTTAAGCGAATCTTGTATTTGAAACACTACACTGGTGCAATTAACAAAAATGTTAATCGGTACTGGTTAAGACACTACAGAAATGTTATTTGTCAATGTACATGTTTAAAAGTAATATTTATTGTTATTTCGTCTGTCTAGGCAACGGGCTGAAGTCTGTACGTCACCAAACGACATGTAGTCGCCAGCACAGGAAATGAGTATGTTTAGGCGTTAATTAGGGATACGAAATTTCAGGCATCGGCTTGAAAATCCATGTCCTCATGGTTGGCGATCGGTGAGTACATTAATCTCAGCGGGACTGGCAGCTGAGTGACGTGCGGTGCGGAACCCCGCTGTGGTAATTTGATACATGGTCGCCATATGTCCACGTTTGTTGCAAGGGAAACGCATAGCACTGCTCTGTGAGCAACCGCAACACCATCACTGCAGGTACACTACGTTCTGGATTTCCTGGTATTCTTTACACTTCGCAAACTGTCATTATGATAACAACCGCTGCAACTATCTACACGACATCATAATTATCCTGGATTCAAAATATATTGCGAATTTCTAATTACATTCCTTACAGGTCATGGTGCCTCAGAATGACGACATTATTCTGTCATAAGCTGACTTCAGTGAAAGATGTTATCTAGGATGCAATTTTCCCACGACTAAATCAATGTCAAGTGCAGGCTGTGAGCGCAGGAAGTTGCATTGTCTTCTAATATCCTCTAGGTTGACCAATTAGGATTTATATGAATGATTTATACTCTTATGACACCGGATAAAACTTAGTTTAGCAGCCACAAAATAAGCAGACAACAAACTACACAAAATAGTCAAGTAGACACTACATGTGTTTGCACCTCGGAATGAGTGGGGAACAAACCACACAAAAGTCGAACGAGTTGCAGGCTCTATGAGTATTCTTAATTTGCGATTCAGTTTGTAAATGTGAGTTCTAGAAGACTATAACGAAGGTGACAGAAACATGAGTGTTATAAATGGTATCGACTTTGCAAAACAAAACAAAGCGTTGGAGATACATTACATAGCCCAGTCAACGAAGGTCGGATAGGGATAAATATCGTGTAGTCGGAAGTTTTTGCAGAGTAATAGGAGGGAGTGTCATGAACAGCATGCTACAAATCCTGACTGACGGTGTGTGAGCGTGTGTGTGTGTGTGGGGGGGGGGGGGGGGGGGAGTAGGCTCGGATATTTTAATGGTCACTTTTTTGTGTTTTTCTTGATTAACTTTTGATTAACTTGAAAACCAGGGCCTCTAGCGAAAATGTTTTACAGCACAAAGTTAAACTACACCACATTTACTATAAAAATTATCCCATTCATTGTTTCTTTAGGACTAATAGCTTCCGCGGTGCGGGGGATGGGAAAAACTACATATTATTAAAAGTAGTGTATTAAGGAAATAAAATTAATGTTTGCTATTAAATGAAGCGCGTTAAGAAGAATATTAAATTTGTGTACCATTTCTGAGTCCAGGAATAAATTGTTTGCTGGGGTTTAACAGGGTGGAGGGGGAAGGACTGGAAAGTACACTACTGGCCATTAAAATTGCAACACCAAGAAAAAATGCAGATGATAAACGGGTATTCATTGGACAAATATATTGTACTAGAACAGACATGTGATTACATTTTCACGCAGTTTGGGTGCATGGATCCTGAGAAATCAGTACCCAGAGCAACCACCTCTCGCCGTAATAACGGCCTTGATACGCCTGGCCATTGAGTCAAACAGAGCTTGTATGGCGATACCATCACGTCGGGTGATACGCCAGTATAGCGATGACGAATACACGCTTCCAATGTGCGTTCTCTGCGATGTCGCCAAACACGGATGCGACCATCATGATGCTGTAAACAGAACCTGGATTCGTCCGAGAAAATGACGTTTTGCCATTCGTGCACCCAGGTTCGTCGTTGAGTACACCATCGCAGGCGCTCCTGTCTGTGATGCAGCATCAAGGGTAGCCGCAGCCATGGTCTCCGAGCTGATAGTCCATGCTGCTGCAAACGTCGTAGAACTGTTCGAGCAGATGGTTGTTGTCTTGCAAACGTCCCCTTCTGTTGACTCAGGGACCGAGACGTGGCTACACGATCTGTTACAGCCATGCTGATAAGATGCTTGTCACCACGACTGCTAGTGATACGAGGCCGTTGGGATCCAGCACGGAGTTCCATATTACCCTCATGAACCCACCGATTCCATATTCTGCTAACAGTCATTGGATCTCGACCAACGCGAGCAGCAATGTCGCGATACGATAAACCGCAATCGCGATAGGCTACAGTCTGACCGTTATCAAAGTCGGAAACGTGATGATACGCATTTCTGCTCCTTACACGAGGCATCACAGCAACGTTTCACCAGGCAACGCCGGTCAACTGCTGTTTGTGTATGAGAAATCGGTTGGAAACTTTCCTCTTGCCAGCACGTTGTAGGTGTCGCCACCGGTGCCAACCTTGTGTGAATGCTCTGAAAAGCTTATCATTTGCATATCACAACATCTTCTTCCTGTCGGTTAAATTTCGCGTCTGTAGCACGTCATCTTCGCGGTGTAGCAGTTTTAATGGCCAGTAGTGTAGAAGCACGAGGGAATGTAGGTCAACAGGTTGTGGTCATGCACCTCCCTCTTCATAGTTCTGAAAAGCGAAGAGCAAGCAGGCGATTTCCCACTGTATCTACCCCTCTACGTTTCGAGAAGCAACTACAGGATGTTCCACAAAGCTGTACGGACCCTCCGCAGCGTGCCTTACGAGTCACTGGCGATGGAGTGCGCAGATGCGCCAGCGGGTTATAACCAGGAATAACAATAAATATATCACAGTTCTACAGTTAACTAACACAATACTGATTCAAAAAATCGTGTCACCAAGCGCCAAGTGGTAGGGGAACAATTATGAACATAAAATAAATTGATGGTGATTATACCAATGCCCAGTAAGTGCAAGTGGAATGTCGGATTCCGGCGGAAATAACAAGTGCGTTGACATACTAAGCCTAGTGAACGCTGAAGTCCAATTTCTAGTATGGAAGCCAGATTCTAAGTCCAGAGTGGAGCCAAGTCAACATGGAGCAGCAGGTACACCAGTCCAAGAACCGAAACAGTCCACCACAGCGTAATACTTCCTAGTTGAGGAATAGAACATACACAATGAGAACTGGCGTGTAAACGTCGGTGGCGGCGTTAAATAACGCTCCATAATTAGTGGAGCCGACAGTTGGGTACGTTGTATACCCTGGGCAGCCAATCGCTTTGTGTTCTGGGTGACTAATAGCTGTGGGTTGAAGCGCGCGCGCGCGAAAGTGCCCTGCGATGCTAGCAGGGGGACGCGCCTGGGGAAGTGCGGCCAACGAGTTTCTCGGCCGCGCGTAATGGAGCGCGGCGCTGCTGCTCGGTGAGGAGATTTAGTAGTGGTTTGTACCACAGGGGTGTTTATTTTCCACAAAGTGCATTAACACTCCGTGGAATACGGATATGAGTTAATACTAATGCAAGAAAGGCATACGAATAGAATCTACTTAAATTTGTGCTCACCGTTCTACACTGCTGCAGGGGAAATTGCACGGCCGTAACTACACCACCAAGTAGACTACACCTAACCGTGGACTACACACTAACCGTTTTTCATAGACGTGTCCACGCTTCCAACACCTAACCTGCTGCCCAAGGGAAAACAAATATTAATGGCTTGCTCGTGCCACGTGTACTTGGAGATACTAACCAACGTAAAAGCATACCACTCCTAATAGCTATAATTACTGTACTGCAAATTAAATAAATACTGGTTTAATGTTGTTCAGTGCACTATCATTAGTCACAAGTAAACATATCTGCATTTATACTCCTAACACACTGTATAGTAGAGCTATTTTCAGTTCAATGAATGAGTGCTTTATTTGCAGTTGTTAAGAGAGATATTATGTAAAAGTGTTGAACAGCTGCAGCTGTAAAGTGTCTACCACATTGAAGAGCCTGTCTCAAGTGCACCAAACTGTCAATGCGTATTCGATAGTGTCGATTTCATTGTCTCCACTATCACTAACTGGAACAGTTTTCGTAGCATGTGGAGTATCAATTTTGTGTCCCCAGCCTCAGCTCTCCCAACATCTGAAGAGGCCCAGAGACTTAAATTGTCTCTCTCAGCACCAAACGAGGTCAGATAGGTGTTACTAAACTTCAAATATCTCAACATAAGTCAAGCAGTGCATTACAGCAGATTACTGTTCTAGACTTGAACATAATCGGTCACGCTCAATCAGACATATTCACTCGCACCTTGGAAGATATCCTGTGAATATGTGGGCAAGTGGCTCCATCTAGCGCAGCCGGTCTTACAAGTGGCAGCAATTCCTGAATGGAAGAGATTTATGCAGTCTAGCAGTAACACGGATATCGGAGAGATAAGTGCAGTACCTTTCTGCCCAGCCGTTAATACACCACCAAGTGACTACAACATAATTATATGGCTCGACAGTTTTCGGTCAACTATATACGGCAGCCAGGTGCCACATATACCGAGTGCCACATTCAGCAGTCCGTTCCCTTTCCCATCAAAACTACAAAGGTTATTGACACGCGACACAAATTACATACTTCTCATCCATTGTTTATGGGAATGAATTTTACAGTGAAAGCTCTTTTAACAGCTGCAAATAGGTACTCATTTAATAAATTGGTAATAATTACTTTATATAACACGATATCGGTGAAGTTATTTTGTCTGATCACGTAAGAGAACTGGACATAAAATGCTGAGGAGATAGATTATGTCTACAAACTTAAAAGCGAGCACTGCTCATGTTGGAGGAAGTTGCCTTTCGCATAAGGATGCTAAAGCTGCCGTACAGGATAACTAAGGCTCAGTTTCCCCTCTAACAGTGTAGAACAGTGTGCAGAGATAAGTATATTCTGTTTATATGCTTTTCTTCCATTAGTATTATTTGTAACTCATGTTTATATTCCATGTAGTATTAAAGCACTTTGCGGAAAATAAACAGTCCGGAGTATGTCTGCGCAAGGCGTCGCCAGTGATTCACAACGCGCTCCGCGCATGTGTAACTTAAAGTGGGCACAAGCGGATAAGGAGCGGGCATCCGGATTTTAGGTGGTCCAAATCATGAACAAAGTTTTGATGGGTAAAATCAGACCCCGAATAGGTTTATAGTAAATTGGGTATACATCAGCACCTGGTGAAGGAGAGAGGCGACTAAAGGAGCCTTAAGGTAAACTCGCGTAAATCAATGTCACTGCATAGCGGAATGGGACAGGAGCTGTTAACTGGGCGAGCGCTTGCGAACAAGGGAGCTGTGCATACCGCACAGTTTCTCGCGAGACCGCGGCCGCGCCCGAGGCATCGCGTCATTGCGCGCACACCACCCCGCTGACCGAGGAGGCTGAACGAAGTCCACGGAAGGCGTCCCTTGTTCAGTATCCCGCACTGTGACAACCTTAACACTTTGGCATTCCACGTTGAAGGCGTGGTGCCCATCCAGCGTCGAAGCCGACTACCACATTTCAATAAGGGGAAATGAAAAACAAAATTTTTATTTTTGTACTAGTAAGTTACATCAGTCCTCTTCCACGCGGAGGACGCCCGCACATTTTTCCACAGCAGTCGGGTACGGGTTTTCAAGAACTTTACAAACTGTAAAAGAAATTAATTTGATAAAAAACTTTTGGTCTCCCATGGACGACGCTAAACAGGAGCCTTAAAAGCTAAGGAAGGGCTTGGCATTTCAACATTGCATTACTAGTGTTACGGGCATAGTTCAAATCTTAAGTGTTACAATAAGACAGTGATTCTTGAAGTGTGATTTACAGTAAATAGTAGACTGTCCCCCTCTTTCACAAGATTATAATGATCATTTTTACGGCTTATCTACGTCTTGCCAGGCGCTCTCGGTCGGCGAGTTGACAGCTGGCGGAGAGTGATGATGCACAAGGGCGGCGGATGGAATGTTGTAGACAGTAAAGGAAGCCGCGCGACAGTTGGACGTCTGCGGGTAGCTGCAGGGCGCATCCACGTCGTCGTCGCTTGGAGACTCGTGGCGGTGGTGCGCATGTGTCACACCACGCACTGCTCTCAGAACTGTAACACTCCGCCCGGCGTGTCTCAGAGGAGGGCTCAGTAGGAGCGTTTGTACAATAAGAAAGGGCTAATGTATTAATGGGTCCCATATTTCGCCAGTGACAAAAGAGCTAGTTCATACCGATATTAGTCACACAAATCTAGGCTTTAATTATTAACTGCAAAATACTGATATTAAACGCAAGAATGCCTATATTAAACATAAGATTCCCTTTGAAATGTTTTCACGTGAATAACTTTACAACTACCCTTACGTATCAAAAGAAAAAAAGGGTGGCTCCATGCTTCAGTGGCTAATAAAATCGCCTAGTGGTTAACACTTAAGTACAACTGGTTGAGGCGGTTGGCAGATGCTCTTACAATAACAATATCGGTGTAACCACATAATAACACCAAGTAGAGCTCAAGTCGTACGAGTGGAAATATAGCCACGCAAAGTCACAGTTAACACGTAATTATGTTTGTGCCAAACTTCCATGTACACAATAACGGTTTCCGTTTTCCTGGACAATAAGTTTATCTAGAATCGGCCATGGCGTGCCAAACTGCATGCGTGAGCGATGTATGGCTGCGTGCGGTCCAATGCTCTGCCTGTCTCCACTTCGCTTGGTCCTCCGGGGAAGTGCTCGGTACGGAGCTGTAGAGCGATGCAGCACTGTTGCTTCTGCCATACGGTGTGGTACCTTCCGAAGTTCCATCGCTGTGTATTCTTCGCTATTTGATTTTGTTTTGAAGGAAATATAAAAGAATAGTTATTGTTGCAGTGGCACGTACACTCAAAAAGAGGCAATCTAAAGACATATTGTCACGATAACTTAAGCAGAAGTGGGAGCTACACTCCTTTTTCGGAGAGAAGAATGAAAATTCTCGGTGTCTATTACGCAGCCGCATAATCACCAGACACCGCAAATATGCTAAGTAACTGCGTTACACCACAATGTACAAGGAATTTATAGATTTAGTTGGTGACGAAAGAGAAAACAAGTTGGTGGACCTAAAAAGGTGCCGTGCTGCACAGCGAGCCAATCACAAGGTGAAAATCATGGTGTTTCTGCTGTTTGTATTTTTTACGTATTTACTTGTAGAAATGTGTTTACAGTCCATTGTATTGTTTCTTTATTTTTACCCGGCAACAAACCGTAGAGGCCCGTCATTAAAAGCAAGCTACAAAATAAAGCTCAAAATTGCCAGATCTAATAAATCTTTAAGCGACGGTGAGCTCATTACTGAGTGCATGATGGGAAAACGGAACTCGTGATGCCATTGGAGATACAGAAGTTTTCGGAAATTACTCTCTCGCGACAAACAGTAATTCGCCGCATAGCTCTAAGGGCAGCGGGTGTCTACGGGCAGTTAACTGACAATACCAGCAAGTTTATTGCATTCTCGATTGCTTTGGACACGGCACAACTTGCGATTTATGTTCGTGGAGTCGACAGCAATTTGCACGTGACAGATGAACCGTCAGATCTTGCTCCGATGGAAGACACAACCAGAAGGATCGAATTGCTGAAGCCGTTGGCCTGCATTAGAATATGTTGGTCATCGCACTAGCGATATGAGAGGCACAAAACGGGCCCGTAGCATTGTTGCAGAATGGTTCAAATGGCTCTGAGCACTATGGGACTTAACATCTATGGTCATCAGTCCCCTAGAACATAGAATTACTTAAACCTAACTACACCCAGTCATCACGAGGCAGAGAAAATCCCTGAACCCGCCGGGAGTCGAACCCGGGAGCCCGGGCGCGGGAAGCGAGAACGCTACCGCACGACCACGAGCTGCAGACAGAATTGTTGCACAAAAGACTGTCGATTCGTACGGAATTCATTGTTTCGCTCATTAAGGAACACTCTGTGCTAAATTTTCAGGGATGGAGCACGAAATCAAACTCATAGTCTGAACAGTAAATTACCTAAAGCCACATGCGTTATTACATGGTCAGTTTCAACAGTTTTCGACGGAACGGCAGAAACAGTACGGAAACGTGATTTACTACTACGACATACATAGGTAAGTCGAATGGCATACATGCGACGTTTTTTCGAGTTAAGACCTACTATTGTTCAATTTATGAAGGAAAAAGGAAAGCAGGAACTAATGTTAGAAGATTCCAAGTGGATTTCAGACCTCGAATTTTTAATTAATTTGTCTGTATACTCAATAAGACATTGCAAGGTGAGAAGCAATTAATATCTGATTTAAGGGGAAAGGTGGATGTATTTAAAAAGAAAATTGCATTGTGGAAGAGACAATTTCTGAAAAAGAGCACCTCCCCCCCCCCCCCATTTCCATAAGTTCTCTAGTGTTAAAGAGTATGCGGATTTTGCACAATTAATTTCGGTGATGGAAGAAGTATAGGAACGGTTTTTAAATCGTATTCAGGACACTTCCAACCACGCATCTGTTTTTGAGACGTTTTCAAGACCATTTGCCATAACAGTTGAAAGCTCCTCTGTTCATTTGCAGTTTGAACTGATCGATCTACAGTGTAAATCCCGATTAAAAGACAAATTCTATTAAGGTAAAACTGTCTAGGAGTTCTACGCAGATTTACCTGGGGAAGCATTTCTACGTCCCCATAATGAGGCTAGAAAAGTGATATCTATGTTTGGACCAGCTTATGTGTGTGTAAAAGCATTTATCGATAGTAAAAATACATAAGCCACGATCGCGTGACAACCTGAGTGACGATAACCTGATAAACTGTCTGCGCCTTTCACTGTGCCGACAGTTTGTACCAGATATAAATTTTATTATGTCTTCAGCGAACCAAAAATAGCTAAATAATGATGAATATTTTGCTTTTTCTGACATTTATTGTTGAGAATTTTAATCATGTCCTTGTCGCTAGAGAAGTGCTAGGTAATACGTTCACTGAAGAGCCAAAGAAACTGGTGCACTTGCCTCATATCGTGTTGGGCCCCCGCGAGCTCGCAGAAGTGCCGCAACACGACGTGGCATGGACTCGACTAATGTCTGAAGTAGTGCTGGAGGGAACTGACAACATGAATCCTGCAGGGCTGTCCATTAATCCGTAAGACTACGAGGGGGTTAAGATCTCTTCTGAACAGCACGTTGCAAGGCATTCCAGACACACTCAATAATGTTCACGTCTGGGGTGTTTGGTGGCCAGCGGAAATGTTTGAACTCAGAAGGGTCTTCCTGGAGCCACTCTGTAGCAATTATGGACGTGTGAGGTGTCGCATTGCCCTGGTAGAATTGACGAAGTCCGTCTGAATGCCCAATGGACATGAATGGATGCATGTGATATGACAGGATGCTTACGTACGTGTCACCTGTCACAGTCGTATCTAGATGTGTCAGGGATCCCATATCACTCCAACTACACAAGCCCCACACCATTACAGAGCCTCCACCAGCTTGAACAGTCCGCTGCTGACATGCAGAATCCGTGGATTCATGAGGTTGTCCCCATACCCCTACACGTCCATCCACTCGATACAATTCGAAACGAGACAGGCAACATGTTTCCAGTCATCAAGAGTCCAATATCGGTGTAGACGGGCGCAGACGAGGTGTAAAGCTTTGTGTCGTGCTGTTTTCAAGGGTTCACGAGTGTACCATCGGCTCCGAAAGTCCATATCGATGATGTTTCGTTGAATGGTTCGCATGCTGACACTTGTTGATGGCCCAGCATTGAAATCTACAGCAACTTGCGGAAGGGTTGCACTTCTGTCATGCTGAACGATTCTCTTAAGTCGTCGTTGGTACCGTTCTTGCAGGATCTTTTTCCGGTCGCAGCGATGACGGAGAGTTGACGTTTTACCGGATTCCTGATATTCATGGTACACGCGTGAAATATTCCTACAGGAAAATCCCCACTTCATCGGTACCTCGGAGATGCTGTGACCCATCGCTCGTGCGCCGACTATAACACACACTATAACCCACTTAAATGTTGATAACATGCCATTGTAGCAATTGCGCCACGCTCTTGTTGTCTTATATAGGCGTTGCCGACTGAAGCGCCGTATTCTGCCTATTTACCTATCTCTGCATTTGAATACACATGCCTATACCAGTTTTTTTGGCGCTTCAGAGTATTTTCGGTTCACATGCAGTTATGATAATTTATTCCATCCCTAACGGCATGCTATAGTGTCTGTTTGTTTGCTTTTGCACCTTTTTCTATATCTAAGCTGAAATGTTGTAAGAATTTTACACGTGTCTATGTAGCTCACATAATATTAGTGACGTAATCCATTTGTCAACTCTACCTCACCTTTAATTTTTATATTTGTAGGTGAACGCACTTGAACCAACAGTTAGTAACAGTTTAACATTTCTCTTCATCAAAGACGGATCAGCTAGAACGCTATGATCACCTACCTAATAGCCGGTATATCCACCTTTGGCACAGATAACAGCGACGACGCGTTGTGGCGTGTAAGCAATGTGGCCTTAGTACGTCGCTGGCGGTAGTTGGCACCACATCTGCATACACAAGTCACCTAATTCCCATAAATTCTGAGGAGGGGACGGACGAGCTACGTTCAGCCACATCCAAAATGTGTTCGATCAGATTCAGACCTGGCGAGGTGGGAGGCCAGCACATCAAATGTACCTCGCCACTTTGTTCCTCGAATCACACCATCACACTCTTGACCTTACTACATGGCGCATCATCATGTTGAAAACTGCCACTGCCGTCGGGAAATATGATCATCATGGAGGGGTGTACGTGGTCTGCAACCAGTGTACGATACTCCCTAACAGTCGTGGTGCGTTCCACGACCTCGACTGAACTCATAGATGGCTACGTACATGTTCGTGAGAGCTTAATTGGACCGCCGCCAGTGTGTCTCTGTTCCGCAGCACGGGTGTCAAGGAGCTGCTCCCTATGGAAGATGACGGATTCGCTTCATCCCCTCGGCATGATGAAGAAGGTAATGGAATTCACAAGACCATGCAATTCTCTTCCACTACACCAACGTCCAGTGCCGACGGTTATGTGCCCATTTCATTCGTAGCTGCCTATGTCGTGGTGTTCACATTGGCACATGTATGGGTCGTCGACTGCGGAGGACCATCGTTAGGAGTGTTTGGTGCACAGTGTGATCAGACACACTTGTACACAGCCCAGCGTTAAAGTGTGATGTTAATTGCGCCACAGTTCGCCACCTGACCTGTTTTGCCAGTCTGCCCAGCCTACGACGTCCGATATCTGTAAAGTGAGGTTACCGCCCAACACCACGACGTCTGGATGTCGTTGGTTTCGCCACGTGTTGAAGACACCCACCACAGCACTCCTCGAACACCTGACAAGTCGTGCAGTTTCCAAAATACTCGTGCGGAACCCTCGGGCCGTCACAATCAGATAGATCACGAGCCTAAACCTTTCTACACATGGACAGGACTCTGATACAACATGCACCGTGCGTGTGTCTGACTGGCAGTCATTACTCGCCAGGTGACGCTGCTCTCGCTTAGACAGGCTTATATCGATAGTAGGTCGGTGATCATAACGTTCTGGCTGATCAGTGTATGTGATTTAAGTTTTTCAAATTTCCGAATATGGCATAATATGTAACCAAGCCGCATGCAAGCCAGCCTGTGTTCCGTGAGCGACTGTTCTGACGTCTAAGTGGCGCGTTTGCAGATCCCTACCGTTACCGCTCGGTCAGCATAGCGGGATGTTGGGGGAAAAAGGTGCACTGAAACAAAAGAGAGAGTCCCACGTGCCAAAGAGCCACCCACGCGCAGAATATCTGACCGAAGTTAGATGGCAGCGACCAATCATCACGGCAACGCACAGGTGACTGTAAAGCAGCCAGAGTTCGTGGGCACGGAGATTTAATGAATTCATCTATTACAAGAACTTTCTCACAGTCAGGTCCAGCTTTTCAGATTGTGAAATTTTTAACGTGATACGTTTTTGTCGGTTCTTACTAAAAATTGGCGTTCATAACTAGTTATTCAAGGGAGAAAATTCTAATTCTGATGTTTCTGGCCGCTACGGAAATACGTAGAATACGGAATAAAGACCTTGAAATATTCTACTGAAAATCATACTAACCAGTTTGTACCCGAGTTTGACGCATGGTCAGGTTCGGAGTTTGCTAGCGGGAGATGACATAAATAACGGGAATGAACAATTTAGGAACAGGCTCACGTTTGAGGTTTCCTGTCCATAGCTTCCACAATCAATCTTCGTATTGCGCACTACGATAGACTGCTGACTCTCACAGGTTTGGAAACAGAGGTCTCAAGGAAGGTTAATCGAGTCAGACTCATTGTTTCGTCGTTGATCGGATCGGTTACACGAGTAGGAGGATACACAAGGATGTATCAAAGAATTCGCACTATATATCAGCAACAATCCTAGCGGTACTTCTTACTTTTTCTTTTAAACGTCAAGTACGTGGACCGATGGTGAGAAACGTAACTTTGAAAATACGTAAATAAAAGCACTATGACGTCACAACTGTGTGGCAGGACAAGTGCCAAAATAATCTGTCTCCATGGAACTGTTAAGGAAGCATATGTATGTTTGACAATCAAGTCATCGACAGTATTATCAAGCTAGAATCAAGGCGAACTTTAGTCATTAAGATGGTACGGTTGGCGTCATTTCCTACATCTGAAATAACTGTTTAGCTGAGTTTCCATGGATTGTTTAAGGTACCACCTATTTACTCATGTCGGATAAAAGGTTCTCGAGTGAGAAATCGAGGTTAATGCGAGAATGAGTGCAAAGTTGACATCATCTGACATAAGTTTCGTGACAGCATGGTAACACCTAAGGCATTCAGAAGAGGAACAGCTACTCTAGCACATCAATAATCTAGGAAATATGGCTATGCAACTCCTGACAAAGACAATAAAACATCAAGTTCATCAAATAATACACTTGAGCTTCTGCAATCGTAAAGGAACAAAAGCATCATAATTTACGAAACGGCCGTGGCTAGCATAGATAATATCTTATCTGTAGGTGGGAGAGGAGCTATGCATGCAAGAAAACTCGAGTAGATGATAAAGTTTGAGTATAGGCTACGTGCAACATCAGTAATGGCCTAACAAATGCCAGCGTGTCTTTAACAGAAGTTAAACAGCAGTGAAGGATGTTTGTGACCGCTGCAGTCAGTACTGTTATCGAATAGTTTGTACAAAATTCTATGAAAATGGGGTGGACCGATTTTGTGTAAGGCAGTAGTAGGAGGCCATGAGAGGTTCCGAGACGGCGTAATCTCACAGACACAACTAGGCAAGTTATAGAGTCATCGAGGGATTCATAGAACGTGAGGTACAAGTAAAGGTCAGTACGCGTGATTAAGTGCATCAGGACCACGTAAATGAATGTGTGTCCAAGAGTTCATGGAGAGTGCACAAACAGGTTACAAACCAGAGGAGGAATGGTTACACTACTCAATCACGACATGATTGCAATTGGGCATTATCGGAAATGCGTGGTGATGCTGCAGTAAACTAGCACAGTGGTGACTAAGGAAATCGTATCACAATGTCAATGCTTCCACCTCAGTTGTGAATGTACTGTCAATCCCGATTGCGTCCCGATTTGGATGTGTAATATAGTATTTCCCTTCCCTCTACATATTGCAACTTATTTGCTCCACACTTACTGTATTAAATTTTTTTAACATTTGCATTATATAAACTATATTCTCCTCAACTAGGGAGAAACAAATCATATAGAACCACTTTAACAATTGCTAAGAATTCAAATCTCTGTAAGCTTAGAGAAATTTCTGTATATTGTGTTCGTTATTTTATCTAAAAAAAAAAGCGTTGAAGGATGGGACGTCAAAATGTCCTACTCGCCAAAGGCATGAGATAAATCCAGTTGAGGCATGGACATATGAAAAGGGGTAGCGGTGTTCCAGCGCGCTTCAAGAAATAGAGCATGTGAATGCTGGTAAGTACACGGAATCGCTTTTGTATGCAGACAGTGTCTGAGAAACCACCGCGCCAAGGCGGGCCACGCGGTTGACACCTGGCGACGTGGGGCTACGTCACGAGGGCCACACCGCTGGTGACAAGGCGAGAATCGCTGCAGGGGAACACTGATTACCTGCCTAGCGCGGCGGAGAAGCCGTGGCAAGGGTTGCTGGTGGAGGGAAAGGGGAGAGGGGGAAGATGAGCTTCGCCTACCAAGATGGGAGCTGCACACATTATCGTTACGTAACGTGTAGACGTAAACATGAACACGTGTCTGTCAGTTTGACAGCTGAATATCACGCTGTGCGCACTTGGCTCTAAACGCTAATGACACAAGCGCGTGGGCCACGCCGTGACGGCTCGAACCTCGTATGAGAGCGGCAAGAATTACCTTGCACACCCTCAGTCATTGAGGTTTAGAACTAGTGTTACCTTCACCACTGTCTGAAGATTCGGCAGACTTATCAGTTTCATCATTGTCCATAACTGTTGCAAGAGCTCACTTTCATCAGGGTCCGCTGAGTGGTCAGCGCGGCAGAATGTCAATCCTAAGAGCTCTAGTTCGATTCCCGGCTGGGTCGGAGTTTTCTCCGCTCAGGGACTGGGTGTTGTGTTGTCCTAATTTTTGTGTTAGCAGAAGAGCCAATACCGTGTTACGAGCGGAGGCCGAAATGCACGCGTTTTAGCTCACGCAGGCTGGCTTGAGGAGAGAAGAACTATACTGACGTGAGGTCTGGAATATGACAAGGAATGAGAATTCAGAAAGCGGACGTAATTAGTTTGATACTTAACTTTAACCCATTAATGATGAACGTCGCTCTTGACGGTACATGATTCACAATATTATCTATTCAGAATACATTCTTGAAGATAGTAATTATAGTAACTGAATATGGCACCTTGCTAGGTCGTAGCAAATGACGTAGCTGAAGGTTATGCTAAACTGTCGTCTCTGCAAATGAGAGCGTATGTAGACAGTGAACCATCGCTATCAAAGTCGGCTGGGGAGAGTGCGAGGGAGTCTCTCTAGACTAGACCTGCCGTGTGGCGGCGCTCGGTCTGCAATCACTGATAGTGGCGACACGCGGGTCCGACGTATACTAACGGACCGCGGCCGATTTAAAGGCTACCACCTAGCAAGTCAAGTGTGGTGTCTGACGGTGACGGTAATCATCATCATTTCATCCCCATCGACGCACAAGTCGCCGAAGTGGTGTCAAATCGAAAGACTTGCACCCGGCGAACGGTCTACCCTACGGGAGGCCCTAGTCACACGACATTTACTTCCATCAGGAAAGTCACTTACGTCACTTCCACGATTGAGTTCTTCAATCAGTACTTCCCGTGTAGCATCTTCCGTTAGTAAAATGTCGTTTCCACGTGCCATTTTCACACAAATGTACTTCACACTCAGCGACTCAACAGTTACCCAATGTATATTAAAAATATTTCTGTCAAATTAATTAAACAACAAAGCCTCACAGTGCTGAATACAGTGGGCTGTACAAGTGCGGTGGTAGACACATGGTAGAAAACAAAAAACTGCAGGGTCAGACTGACCCTGGTGTACATTGCTAGGGTTAGTAACGGGACATGGGCTGTGCTGTTTGTGGAGACAAAGTATAGATGGAAATCATTAATTTGTCATGGTCGCACTACTTCGGAGGTTGTAAATACAGGAGGAACATTTACACAAAAGGGTACAAATAAGAATAATCGCTATACTACCGATGCACATACGAAAAGTTCCAGGCGAGACAACAAAATACAGTGTAAGAGAAGCTTTTACCTAAGAGAGTACCAACAAGTGTGAACATCAAAAAATGTGGGCAAACAGGAGTTTCAGTTATCAATGATTGTAGCCGGCATGTTTCATAAGAGAGAGGTAACCGCAGTAAAATTTGTTGTAGTTTACCCCACACACAGTATTCATCGGCCTATTCAGCCCAGAAATAGCATCCATAGGTTATCAGCCAAAAGGTGCAGAACTGAATCCAACCAAAGAACAAATCACATACCATCCACGAGTACTATACTTTTCATTACAAATGCTCGTATGGCAAAAGGCGGCCTCAACTCTTGCTTTTTCTATCTTTACAATTACTACACAAACTTGACAAAAACTGAAATAAAGGCAGACAATGGGAAACAACATATCACAAGGCGCAAGCAGGTGGCGCGGTGAAGCAGAGAGCTGCAAAACATATGAGGATGTCACAATGGTTCTTTCTGGAGAGTAGGAACCACACAACACCCAGTTACTACTAATGATGGGTTCAAGGGCAGAACAAAATACAACATAGGGAGAGAAAGAATGTAGTGAGCACGGAAAGGAGGGAAAAGAGAAGACGGAAAAAGTTCAGTGCATTCGTTTTGCATTCGGGGAACTGCAACAGCATTCTAACGGTTTCGGGAGTTGCAGATGCCAGTCGATGGTAGCGATTTTATAGGCACCCGCAAGCCATAGCCGGCTTGTCCTGTTGGCACCCTTATACACATGACCACGATTGAAAAACTGTACGGTTTGTGGCTCCTCTTTGAAAACCGAGACGTGGATATTGCCACTGTGTATGCTCTTAAAACAAATACACACATCCATTATGGTACAAAGGATTTAGTGTGCTGATTGTTTCAGAGGCCTTGAAGACTTTGTTTTCGAACAGATTGGGTTTTTATGGTCCCTAATGCTCTCAAGTCTGTGAAGCAAGGCGTATGAGACTCCTTTTATCGGGGTGCAGGAATAGTACTGACAGATAAGATGAATGGTCCGACCCCTTGGCTGAATAGTAAGCGTATCTGACTGCCTTGAAGCGGACCCGGGTTCGATTCCCGGCAGGGTCGGAGATTTTCTCCGCTTGGAGACCGGGTGTTGTGTTGTCCTCATCGTCGTCGACGTGCAAGTCACCCAATGTGGCGTCACCTTAAAAGAGTTGGAACTCGGCGGCGAACGTCCCCGGGTGGGGATTCCCGGCCATCAATTCCATACAATCATTTCATAAGATGGAAGAAAATAGGATGGATCATGACATTAAAACGGGAAGAAAGTTGCATGAACAGCTTGGAGACTGTTTGGTCGCTAATCACACATTGCTAGCTGCACGTCCCTGCGGTTAACGAAATTTTTACCCACATTCTTTCCATGACCCCAGAGACACTAGCCCCCATTGTCTCAGCGTGTGTGGGGCGGGGTCGCGCCCAGGGCAGCAGTAAAGTCTTTCTTGGGATCACCACTCCATCGTCCTATCTACATCCATGCATCGTCTTCGTTTGGCCTGACAAATTCGGCCTGGACATCATACCTCGTAAAGTCGTCACCAGGCTCCACAACTCGCGTCATCCATTCCCCTGTGGGACCCAATCTTCCCGGAACATTTCTTTATTGATACTAAAAATTTCTTCCTCCTCGTTGGTCAACGCATTCTGTGTGAACACAAGGCGAGGAGGCAATACCGCCGTGCACTTCGGAGATGTTTTAATTGCACACGGTTTATCTCGTGACGGTTCTGTCAGAGCAGCATGCGGAGTTTGCACAACGGTTCCCTTGGGCACTTGAGCAGTAAGGTTTTAGGCAGGTATAATCCGTACGAGCGGCTCGTTTGCATCGGCCACACTCCGATTCATTTATAAACGCGCTACTCGCTATTTTGCGCTTGGATGGCAACGAATCGTCCGGTTTCCTGACAGAGTAATGCCGAGCGGTTGGTTCAAATGGTTCAAATGGCTCTGAGCACTATGGGACTTAACTTCTGAGGTCATCAGTCCCCTAGAACTTAGAACTACTTATACCTAACTAACCTAAGGACATCACACACATCCATGCCCGAGGCAGGATTCGAACCTGCGATCGTAATGGTCGCGCGGTTCCAGACTGTAGCTCCTAGAACCGCTCGGCCACTCCGGCCGGTCTGCCGAGCGGACTACTCATTGAGTGATCTGGGAGAAGATATATTAAATTCTCCGCCAATTTGAGGATTGATACCGAGGATGAAGATACAAATTGCACGCACCATGGCTTCTTCAAGAAGTACATCATTACGTGCCGTAATCTTTCCAATAACATATGTCTTGCAGAAGATGGCTCTTATGCGGTCTGCAAACTATCCCCGTTACTCTCCTAACATCTGTCGAAGAGTAAACAACATGTCTCTGTAGTATCTAATATTATGTTTGCCGGAATACCGCTCTACCCAAAATCTTCCCGGGTATTCAAAGCCGGTTGCATATTTTAGGGTATGAACTGACTCGGGTAGACACATATGTTTTCAGTCAATTTCAATTTCACCGTGACCAATAGGAAATCATCTGGTCACGTGCGAAAGCGGGGCATTTCTCGGCCGTTTTGCAAAAAGATTTCTACGTTTTCTGTGGGTTTTCCCGAAATTGATAGCATGACAGCAACCATTGGTAAATGGTTCACAATCGACGGCTGCTGTTTCAATTTCGCAATATTTTTCGTTGCGAGGTCTCCTATTAGGTCTAATAATATTTTCAGGTGACCACTACTATTTTCGCTGCCCATTGCTTCCACATAATCATAGAAAAGAAGCTTCAATTCTCACGTCTTTCTTACGGGTTGCTGCTCAGACTGTTTGCCTTCGCAACTGCCCAAGGTGCTTACGAAACCTCTAATATAGGCTTGCTCGTGTTATGCGTGAATGAGGCCAACGACACCCCTTGTCTGGTAACGTGTCAAAGGCACGATTACAACAAAGATGGTTTATAGTTCACAAGAAGGAGTAACAATGGCACAGAAAGTACAACAAACACTGGGGGGCAAAAGTCCCTACCTTTCAGGCTGGTAGGTGGCACATACATTGGTCGGCAGATCGGTAACAGGAGGCAAAAGCAGAGGCTAGCGACACGCACATTAATGACGGCGGTGTCGACGGCGGCGGCTCTTCACAACGGCGAAGTAGACGTCGGCAGGATGCGGGTGGCGGTGGCGACTGAGGTGGCTTAGGAGGTGGAGCTTCGTGGCAGTAACGGTGGCAGTGACATGTGGACGATGCGGGTGTCGAGTCAGTGATCCTCACGGCGACGACAGGAACAGGCAGCAGGCGTAGCCCGACATCGGGATAGGCAGGCAGGCAACGACCGGCGGAAGACTGCGCAGGTGGTGTGCCAGCTGACCGGGATTCAGCACAGCGAGCTGAACGCTCCACAAACGGCAGGTCAGCGCACCTACGCACAAGTGGGCGCTGGGATGTGCCGCGCTGGAGCAAGGATGCCCGTATCATAGTTTGTAAGAGAGGGGGGGGGGTTCTAGACATGGGGATATGGAGTATTTTTAATATTTCATAGTGAAAGGTCTCTGTTGGATTCCTTTCATGTTTGATTTCTTAAATCTGTTGTCATTTATGGAATAAATTCATCTTCTAAATTTACTGTGGCGTTTCTGACTATCTGGGAGGAGACTGAGTAGTGGAACGTGTTACTTTTACACGTAAACAAGAACGATCTGTCACACTACTACACTTTAAAACACAGTTTATATGTAATTCATGTCACACAGTCTCATACGGAACCTACATCCGCTTTCTGATATATACTGTATATGATAAGATACTGTCATCCCCCTTCCCTTCTGTGTGAGAGGATGAATGATCAAATGTGTTTGTAGTTGCATGCTTGAGGGTAGCAGACAAGGCTGTCTGCTAGAGAACAGTAGGACCAACGTCGGAACAGGTAGCTACGCTTTCTTAAAGCAGAGAGGTTTCTATCCTTAGTGTGGTTCTGTCCGTCCGTTGTCATGTTGGTATAGGAAGCTGCCCCTCTGGCCCCTTCCGTTTTGTCTTTGTGAGCCACCCTCAGGAAGCACGCTCGGTAGTGGGCAGTTGCAGTGGGGCCGTGGCGAGCGTCTGAAGTGGTAAGATCTCCGGCTAAGCGCGTGTCTGTTAAGCCCGTAGGACAATGTATTTCTTAAGTTCAGCCTAACTGAAAATTTAATCACCCTTATTTCGGGTTTAGGTCTAAAATATCCGATGTTATCTTAAATTGCAGCGCAGTATTATTCTCATGTGAAGTTCAGATTAGTTTCCGGTAGTTGCTTTGTTACTACTTTGTGAGTAAAGTGGAACTACGTGTTGATCAGTAACTCTAACTAAGATCAATCTTAAATGCGAATGCTTGTGTGATTATAACGTCTCGTCTTGACTATATTTTCAATATAGCAACTTTTCTTTATGTTCAGCCCACGTGGGGTGTACTTTGCGAGATCACTACCACGTGCTTATATAACTGTTTGACCCATCAGGTTAATAGTAAGACGTTAGTAACCAGTTCAAGGTTTTGCTTTTGTCAATTGCTTTTCGATCTAATGTATTTTAATTATCAAAATTATTGTGGAGTTGTACGCTTTGTGTAAACCAAGTTGACCACGTGGAGCATGTGGTGTAATCATCAAAGTAGCCCTCAGCTATTCTTTTTGCGAAGACTTCACAAAGAGTTAATATGAATTTAGTATACCAGTGTGTGGTAATTACATGACGGACAGGATTGTGGTATGAACGTAATTTCTTTGGGTAAAAAAAATTGAATCTGTTGGTTGTGGTTAATTTCTTCTTGCTTATGTTTCAATGTTCTTCGTGAGTTATTTTATGAATGCAGTGTCGTATGCAGTCTCCCAATCTTGGCTCCATATTTTATGTGTTCCGTAAGATTACAATCTCACATTTTTAAATCGTAAATAAGGCACCAGCTCAGTTATAACTCACGTATAATATGCTGAAATTTCAATGAACAATCTTAAAATAAATTTCCAAATATAAACTGATTTCTTTCTTTTTATTTAAATTCTCTTTATATATATATATATATATATTACCGGTTTTGTATGACTATTAAAAGATTATCATTAATGTTAGTCTGCTTGGTAAACCTAGACTAAATATCTGATGAAACAGTTGCCCAGTAATCCACGGTTAACGTCCCCAGACAGATCACGGCTTTTAACCCGCTTTTATTCTATTATTAGCACCCGATTCCAGCATAGCAAATTAAAGTAACAACATTACACATGGCGACCCTGTTCTGTGATTCCGCTAGACTCTGGAATCTCTGAAACGTTAGATTGCGAGCGTGTTATAATCTTAATTTTTTTCCTACAGCGCTCAAACAACTTCTGTGTTGTTTCCGAGCAGACTTTCAAAAGATTCACGGCGTTGTTGATCGGCGTTGCGTTGTTTGTCTTGTTTTGTTTTTTATATTTGTGTGTTTTATATGTCTGTGTGTTTTTTATTCTCGCTTGTAAATTCCACTGTTTCGATGAAAGATAAAAATTTGTTTTGCGTGTGAAAAAGTGTGTACTAGGTTGGGTATCTTTCGTGTGACTGTCGTAATTTTTGGGGGACACATTTATTGTGATTAGTGTGTTGCGTACTGAGTATAAATTGCACTAATGCAGACACGTAACCAAACTAAAAGTAAGCGGTCCGACAACCTAAGCAACATGGACCAAGGGGATAATTTAATTTCGAATGTTAACGCGTCGGGCGGTTCCGAAAATGCAATGGGGAATACTTCAGACGAAATGCAAGACAGGACGAACGGGCTCACATCAGAGCCACAAATTAATTTGCCTCCAACTAACCAAATTGATTTGGCAGAACTCATGAAAGCCTTATTGCAACAAAATAAAGAATCATTTGAAAAATCGCTCCGAGAACAAAAAGAATCATCAAAAAAATCGTTCCGAGAACAAAAAGAATCATGTGAAAAATCGATCCGCGAGCTAGGCGAACAAATGACGCATAAATCTGAAAAATCGATCCGAGAGCTAGGCGAACAAATAGACGAAAAACTAATCCAGCAGACAAATAAAGTCGACAAGTCGATGCAGAGAGTGTCCGATGATATCTCACAAAGAATAAACAATCTGGCAAGTGAGATAAAAAGTGATATTATGAAAGAATTAGGCCGTACATTTGAACAAATCGATGATCGTCTGCAAGCCTTAGAACAGAGCAAGCGGAGGGGCGATGCCGAATCTAAAGAAAGCGAAGAACGGCTACTTAGGAATTTCCAAGAGCTGAGGGAAGAATGCCAAAGGGAGCACCAGCAGGTACTCTCGAGGGTCCAAGAGGCAGAAACGCATTGTCCCACGTCCGTTAGCAACACAATAGCGGACAACAGTTTAGCGATCCACGCGTTGGAACAGCAAGTAGAACAATTGAAGCAGACTGGGGCGGAGGACAAGAGACAAATTGATGATAAGATTGCGGCATTAGCGGACATTGTAGGCACGATGAAGCTGACGGAAAGCGAGAACAATACTACACCGGTAGCGGCCGCAGAGACCGAAGAAGTGCGTTCGCTTCTGAGATTTCAGAAGGGACAGTTCGAAGTGAACAGGCAAAACAGAGCTGTAACAGGCGAATTACAAGAACGCGTGGCGCATCTGGAAAACCGCATGGCGTGTGATTCCGAACTCGTCAATAGCATTAAAAATAGCCGTACGAACAGTGCAGAGAGGGACTCCGGCCACGAGGGAGATTTTGACGACAGGGAAGAATGTAATTTGAGGGGCAGACATGAGAGAAACAGAAACATTCAAGGGCCTCGCCAGGAGGAAATGCGGGGATTTGATTTCAAACATTTCCTTACGGTAAGAAAGTTTGAGATATTCCGAAATTCGCAAAAAGGAATACATCCACGTGCATGGCTCGAGCAATTTGAGTTTTGTCTTCCCCCCGACTGGGCAAGTTCACATAAGATAGAATATATGTGTGGCTATTTGGAAGGCGAACCGGCGATTCGCATGAGGTCGGCAGCGCGTCACTGCAACTCCACTCGGGAGTTTCGACAAGCCTTTCTGTCCGCCTATTGGTCGGAAGCGACATAAGATAGGGTCAAACATGGCATAATTATGCTGCCAAATTTGAACCAGTCTGGTTTCGGCAGCCCTGCACGCCTATTCGACCACATGCTGCAGGCAAATCAATTTTTATACGACCCATACGGGCCTGCGGAACTAATTAGGATATGCATCACCAAATTGCCGATGCACTTGCGGCACGTCATTCTTGCGGGACGATGCAAAGAGGACGTGGAAACGTTTAAAACACTTCTCCAAGAGTTGGAATACAATACAGCAGAATGCCCGCCTAATCAGGCACAAAGTTATTACGGGGCACAGCAGCGCGATCGCAGTCGTGGCCGTAGTACTAATCAACGGCGTGACTGGTCGTCGCGACGCGAACGGAACAATAATCGGGACAGGCCGTATAGAAACTGGGGTAACAGTCGCGAACACAGGTGGAACAACAGAAATGATCGAGGACGTGGACAGAATCGTGAACGGAACAGTTACGGCAACCAGAATCGATATCACGGTGAACACGGTGGGAATAGGACTGTAGGAGGAGCACCTCATGATGTTGAAATTCGGCCGGCTAACCCTAGACATAATCCAGCAAATGGAAATGAACAAAACCGGCAATGACAAACGATCAGCGCAGAAGGCGCCCAATCGGAACAAATGAGCGACATGGCAAAGGACTGCATACGGTATATAGAGAGGGAAGATATTAGAGAGGATTTGTTGCAAGAAACTACGAGTGCTAAAATTTCTGGCATAAATCCAGTCGTGACAGTTGCAGTAAACGAAATATGTTTTTAGTGTGTCATTGACACTGGAAGCCCTTTCTCGATAGTGAGCGAGGCAGCATTTCAAAAATGCGAAGGGACTGGGACTTGGCCCGTTTTTCAAGTGCGAGGAATAAAGGTGAAGGGCGCAATCTACGGTAAGAGCATAGAAATCCGAAGGCAGACTCGGCTTAATTTTACCTGCCAGGGAAGAGAGTTTGAGTACAATTTCTTTGTGCTCCCAATGCTGAATGTGGCAATGATTTTAGGAAATGACTTCATGAATGCCCACCATGCAGTAATTGACATGGGTGGAGGAGTAATGACAGTTCATGTTGGGGATCAGCCAATTAATTTAGTATTTGATGAATGCATATTACGTGCCGAATCAGAAATTAGTTGCCTAAAATTTCAAACTCAAACCGAGTCGCAACCCAGACTGGAGCTACTCGTGAACTACGTAAGTGAGTCGTGCTCTACGTCTGGTGAGCAGGGAAAAGATGTTGCTTTTGCTGATGCACTGAGAAAGAGCATCGCGGGTGTCAGAACCACGGACAGGGAAAAGGAGAAATTGTATTGCCTACTTAGGAATCATGAACGGGTATTTTCTGAGACTCCCGGGGCGATTAAGGGTTTTACTTACCAATTCAGGGTACGTGAACATCAGAAGTTTTCTGTTAGACCATACCCTATTCCCGTGGCATATAAAGCCCAGGTGGAGAAGGAAATAAACAAGATGTTAGAACAAGGAATAATTGAGCGGGCAGTAAGCTCGTGCAACTCACCCTTGCTTGTCTTGACAAAACGCGACAACTCGGTTCGTTTGGTGCTAGACTCGAGACAGATAAACACAATTATTATGTCAGAAACGGACAGGCCTGAGAGCCTTGAGGAACTCTTACAACGTTTCCACGGGGTAAAGGTACTATCATCTGTCGACCTCCGTTCGAGTTTTTGGCAAATCGTGCTACACCCATCTTGCAGGTTATATACTGCGTTCCTGTGTTACGGAAATTGTTTCCAATTCCGGCGCCTCCCGTTCGGACTAAATGTCTCATCAGCTGCTTTTATAAGGGGATTAAATAGCATTTTACCTGATGATTTGAAACAGCGAGTGACAATTTACGTGGATGACATATTAATTGCGGAAAAGTCGTGGGAGGACCATAATGACGTTCTGAACAGACTACTGGATGTTTTTGAGAAGGCAGGTGTAACAGTCAACTTAGATAAGTCACAGTTCGGACGAGAGAACATAAAATTCTTAGGCCATATTGTCTCAGCAAATGGAATACAACCTGACCCGGAGAAAATTGCGGCGATAGCGGAGTGTGCAATGCCGACAAATAAAAAACAGTTGCGCGCATTCTTAGGCCTGTGTAACTTTTATAAGCGATTTATAAATTTTAGTGTACTTGGTACACCCCGTCTATGTGGACTAACAGGGAAGAACGCTTTGTGGGTCTGGGATCAAGAGGCACAGGATGAATTTTATAAATTGAAAAAGGCATTGGTAGAGGCTCCCATCCTCGTGCATCCCGACCTGACACAAGAATTCTGTTTAATGACGGACAGTTCCTTGTCAGGATTAGGTGCGGTACTGTTTCAAACGGAAGGAAATGATGATATTACAACTTGGAAAACAATCTCGTTTGGGAGCAGGGTGCTCTCTCGATGTGAAAAAAATTATTCTGTGACGGAACTCGAAGTACTCGCGATAGTTTGGGCATTCTCAAAATTTAGGTATTTTTTATTTGGGAGGACCACCAAGGTGTACACTGACCATCGTGCACTCCAATTTCTTATGAGCACAAAAATCACGCATGGGAGACTAGGACGCTGGGCACTATACCTACAGGAATATAACTTCACTGTAGAATACATTCCTGGACAAAAAAAATGTAATTGCTGACGCTCTATCGCGCATTCCTATAGGTTTGGTTCACACAGAAGAAAGGGAACTGAGTGAAAATAATTTTAGCATCCTATACTTACAGAACGTAGCGTTCGAGAATTTTGTTACCACCTCTTTAGGGAGTATAGCGGACGAACAGGATAAGGACGCAGTATTGAAAGATATAAAGACGAAGTGGGAGGACAAGGAGAATGTAGGAATACGCCAGTACTACTTAGTGCGCAACAGAATATTATTCAAGAAACGAGCCCCGGACGACTCCAGATGGGTGTTGGTGATTCCGGAGGAACTCGTAAACAAAATTATATGGTACATACACTTGAGTTATGGTCACTTCGGAGCACAGAAATGTTGTGAAAAACTGAAAGAGACATGCTATTTTAATAACATACTACGGCGTATTCGTGGTGTACTTAGAGTGTGCGGACCTTGTCAGCGAGCAAAGGCGGCCACAGTGACTTATGCTGCATCATTGCACCCGATAATACCAAGCAAACTTTGTGACCTCGCGGCCGTGGATCTATTTGGGCCACTAATACGATCTAAAGCAGGTTTTGCATATGTTTTCGTAGCGGTGGAGCTAACCTCCAAGTTTGTGTGTCTGACTCCGTTGAAGCGAGCCACAGGAACGGCAGTGGCAACTGCATTTGCAAAGCAGTTTCTGCATGAAGTTGGGAGCGTGAAAAGGGTTATCTCGGATAATGGACCACAATTTAGATCGCAATACTGGCAGCGGATGCTTCGAAGAAGAAGAATTAAACCTATATATATATCTCTCTTTCACCCCAGCTCGAACCCCAGTGAGCGTATTATACGTGAATTAGGAAAATTATGTAGGTTATACTGCAGTCGTGATCACCGATCGTGGGACATACACCTAAAAGGATTTCAGAACATAATTAATGAGTTGCCTAATACGTCAACAAAGCTTCCGCCAATCACTGTGCTAAAAAACAAGGAGCCCCCAAGCAAATTCAAAGAGGTGGTGCCTTGGCCACTAGAGCCGAGACTACGCCGGAACGGAATTGTTGACTTAGCTTTACGCAACATCAAGCGTGCAGCAGAAGCCAGAGTCAAGGCGTATAAGAAACACGTGAGAAAAACAGTGTTTCATGTAGGACAAAAAGTTCTTATCAGATCACACAAGCTGTCTAACAAACGGTCAGGTGTCTGCAAGAAATTTTTTAATCTCTTTAACGGCCCGTATCGGATAAGGAAGATTCCCCATGAAAACGCCATAGAAGTGGAAACTCTTCGATCGAAGAAATCAAAAGGGCTACACCATGTGTCAAACGTAAAACCATACATTGAGTAGAAAGGGCAGTGGGGACTAGAGAGGACGGTGAAGAGAAACAATTGATTAGTTTACATTTGTGATAAATGCATTTTGAATAATATGTTGATAAAAATTAATGATAAAGATGTTTCTATGTGATGGATTGAAGTGATGTTTTAATTTTTTTTTTTTCTTGTGCAATTAGGATTTAGTTTGATTCAAACGTGAAGATAAAAGGTTTCTTTGTGAACGAGTAAAATGCTGTTTATGTTTTTTTTGTGTGTAAATTGAATGGAGTCGCTCCTGAGAGAAGCAAGATCGTTGCTGAATTAGTGCATAAACTCAGGGGAATATCCGATCTGTGGGTATTATGGGTCTGGCAAACCCAGGTCCCCAGATGTTAGTAGCCTTGTTTCCGATTTTCTGCTTTCAGTGCTACTATCTATCTATTACTATTCTATATCTGTCAGTATAAATGAGGATCTCTTACTATAGTATGCGTGCTGTATGAATATTTTAAGAGAGGAGAACTCTGAGAAAGGAATGAGTAAATCTGGAATCTTGAAAACAGGACGCGATAATACGATTGTTTAACCATTCGCTTCCCAATATGCGATGATATGTTAATATTGATGATATATGTCTTTTTTGTTCTTTGTAGATGAGTACGGAAAGTGCTGTCTGTGGATTTCGTAAGTAGATTGATTCCCTTCAAGGTGAAAGAAGAATTGTGGTTTGTGTAATTTACGTCGCCCTGAAATATTATTGTGGCAGTCAAATACGAGCAGTTTTCCAGCAAATGGAGAATGGAACGGAAATGTGGATCCTTTTTGTAGTCTTCACTGATGTTGAGCCAGAGCCTAAAAAAATTATTCTGCGTTAATACTTGTCCTAGAAAAGCGACGTTTATGTATTTTTGCTGATGCTGTGAGCATTACAGCTTACCGTTTTCGCTGGTGCGGGATGCACTGTAGCCTATATGATTTGTACTGAGGAAATTTCCCTCTTGAACGTAGAGCATGATTAAATAATTTTGATTATGGGAACGAAGGAAAGCTTGGTTTAAGGTAATAAGGATGAAGCAAAACATTTGTCATTTAAACTACAGGAGGATTGGGATCTTTTGTGTCTGTTGTGAGTTCAACATGTTAAGATGAAACTGTTTTACAGAATAGAGGTGACCACAATTTTGCCATTCATGAGAAATGAGTCCGGAATAACCACCACAGGCGAAATAACTGATTTGGAAGCGAAAGGTAACTTAAAGAAGGGACGAAATGGGTAAGAAAATGTAGTATAACCTGTATAGTGCAGACATTTTTACCGTTCTCAGAGCCATCTGTGTGATTAATTCTTGTGATAACGTAATTTTAGATGAAATTTTCTTACTGTTTTATGTGTGAATATATGAGTATGATAAATGTATAATTGCGAGTCTCTTTTCAGGTGTGCGAACTGGTATAAATGTTTTGGTGTGTAAATAACCATTGTTCTTTTTACTGTGTATGTTTAAGGAAAGTTTCTCCATATTTATCATGTGACAAGACGTATGCCGCGAGCGTCAAGAAGAGGACGAATTAGAACAATGTTGTATTGGTATATACACGGTGCTGAAATAGCATTGAAGTAGCTTATTGGCTTAACTAGTAGTGGATAGAAGTAGAATATTGAGTAATGCATGTTTATGGGTAGTTAGTTTGTAGAATAGACAACAGGTGTGCATGTATGTGTGTGTAAATAACATGTGAACCCTACGCTGTCCTGACCTATACTTGCACAAGGCATAATCCTATTCATTTTAGCGAATTAATAAGTAGCATTGGATTTATTAAAACGTAAGTGAACCACATTAGTGATGTGGATTTAAATATTATATTGTCAGTTCATTTAATTTTTTATTTTTTTTACATTGTAAAGTCATTTCATTTTTATTCTTTTACATTGTCAAGTCATTTAAATTTTATTTTATATTGTCGATTCATCTAATTTAAAAAAAAAAATTAAGTCTCACTTTGTTCTTAAAAATTGTGAAAGACAATACTAAGTAGTATTATGTATGACATTGTGTAATCACATAAGGATGATGAAAAATTTCTGTGAATGCAGTTGAGAACGTGAAAGCGAACCGGCAAAACTCTTAAGAGACAGCGGGAGCAGCCGGACTAGTTGTAAACTGGCGGGTTTCGCAGCAGGACACGCTGTCAGCCAGGCCACTTCGGGAGCGCGGCCAACAACAAAAGAAGGTACGCGGCAAACCCTTTCCCTTGTACCTGGAGCTAATGGGCGGCCGCCCCGGGCGACCCTTCCTCGAGGCGATGACCTGAGATGGGCGAGCGGTCCACCGCGCGGAAATCCATCTGCTGGCAACGCACCACACGCACGCGACCGTGACAAGACGGCCGCGGAGAAACAACACAAGGGGCGTGGAGCCTTTTGACAGATACTGTCCAGAGAAACTTGCAGACGTCAACGACGCCTATCGACATTTCCTGACGGATGCCTACTGTCAAGCGACAGTAAATCATGGTTCGATGTTCTCTGGTCGCTAAGGGTGGCACAAAAGAAGAGCCATTAAGTGTCATCCTTGCCCAGGAATATCAAACCGGCGAGTCAATTGAGGATAACTCAAGAATGTAACAACACAAAGGGCGTGGAGCCTTTTGACACATACTGTCCAGAGAAACTGGCAGACTTCTACGACGCCTATCAACATCTCCTGACGGATGCCCACTGTCAAGCGACAGTAAATCATGGTTCGATGTTCTCTGGTCGCTAAAGGTGGCACAAAAGAAGAGCCACTAAGTGCCATCCTTGCCCAGGAATATCAACCTGGCGTGTCAATCGAGGATACCGCACGAATTTGACAACACAAACATGGAACCAAATCGAGATGTACGTGACACAGACCACCAAGAGAAACTTCATGAGAGGGCAGAGACGGCGGGATTGCACGCAACAGATGGACAAAAATCCCTACTGACAGCTGCGGCGACGCACCCCCTTCCCCTCCCCTTATATTGTGCCTCGGAACAGTGGAACTAGTGAGTGTATCAGTGAACAGTGATTATACGGTTCTTCGTTCAATGCATATACCTGTGTTTCTGTCACAGAAACTTTGACTCGTGTGTTTTGCCGGGATTCGATTTATTGGTGTTTACTAGACTGACTCTTGTATTTTGCAGGTGTTCTATTTATTAATTTTTTTTTTAGACTTTGACTCTCGTATTTTTCAGGTGTTCTATTTATTGTTTATTTTAGACTTTGACTCTTGTATTTTGCAGGTGTTTTATTTATTGGTGTCTTTTATTAGATATTGACTATTGTACTGTTTTATTGATCAATGTTTGTTCTTGTGTGATGTATTAGATTTGTGTTATTTTGTTTCGTAAATTCATTCAGTGGCATTGCTTCGTTTATCAGTCAGATTGCTATTCATTCTCATTGGACTGTGATCGATTAGCCTTTGCATGGGGCATATTTATAGTGAGGAACCCCTTAAGGGTAACAATCACATAATTAATTGTATTTTCAGTATAATGACACAGTGCTCATTGTTTGCTAACTAATTGAAATATAGGAGAGTGATTAAATTGTGCCACATAGTTATTTTAATTCTACAAATTACTAGTTTTATACGATATAGAATTTTTTTGCGATAACCACTTTGTAAAACATGTTTTTCTCTTATCATTTTCTTTGCTTTTGCGGATTGTGCATTGTAATGTTCTGCTTTATAATACCGATGTTATTTGATGTTCTTTTTTTAATTGCTGTGGCACCTTCGCTATTTTCATAAATTTTGCTTGTTAATAAACAGTCATAAATTTGCCTGTGATCAGTTGGCTCTTGCAATGAGCAAATACTGGTGAACTCCATAAGGGTAACAACCAGAAATTGTTTTCATATTAATGACACAGGAACCATTGTTTTTACTTGCTGACCGAATTAGGTCTACAATATCTTTTAAATAGGTGTCACAAATTGTTTTTTTGTTTCCTCCTTGAAATTGGTAGATTCTAAAGATGTGTTGAAATTATTGTGTTTTAGCAAGTAGCTGGTGACCTTTTGCCTTTTTTTTTTTTACATTTTTGGTTTAAGTAGGGTGTGAGAAGCCTGCTTGGGAATGTCCTAGCATGGCCAGAAAATTCCCTGCACAGTCTTTTCCCGGAGCGTTGGGGTTATGAAAGGTCTCTGTTGGATTCCTTTCATGTTTGATTTCTTAAATCTGTTGTCATTTATGGAATAAATTCATCTTCTAAATTTACTGTGGCGTTTCTGACTATCTGGGAGGAGACTGAGTAGTGGAACGTGTTACTTTTACACGTAAACAAGAACGATCTGTCACACTACTACACTTTAAAACACAGTTTATATGTAATTCATGTCACACAGTCTCATACGGAACCTACATCCGCTTTCTGATATATACTGTATATGATAAGATACTGTCATCCCCCTTCCCTTCTGTGTGAGAGGATGAATGATCAAATGTGTTTGTAGTTGCATGCTTGAGGGTAGCAGACAAGGCTGTCTGCTAGAGAACAGTAGGACCAACGTCGGAACAGGTAGCTACGCTTTCTTAAAGCAGAGAGGTTTCTATCCTTAGTATGGTTCTGTCCGTCCGTTGTCATGTTGGTATAGGAAGCTGCCCCTCTGGCCCCTTCCGTTTTGTCTTTGTGAGCCACCCTCAGGAAGCACGCTCGGTATTGGGCAGTTGCAGTGGGGCCGTGGCGAGCGTCTGAAGTGGTAAGATCTCCGGCTAAGCGCGTGTCTGTTAAGCCCGTAGGACAATGGATTTCTTAAGTTCAGCCTAACTGAAAATTTAATCACCCTTATTTCGGGTTTAGGTCTAAAATATCCGATGTTATCTTAAATTGCAGCGCAGTATTATTCTCGTGTGAAGTTCAGATTAGTTTCCGGTAGTTGCTTTGTTACTACTTTGTGAGTAAAGTGGAACTACGTGTTGATCAGTAACTCTAACTAAGATCAATCTTAAATGCGAATGCTTGTGTGATTATAACGTCTCGTCTTGACTATATTTTCAATATAGCAACTTTTCTTTATGTTCAGCCCACGTGGGGTGTACTTTGCGAGATCACTACCACGTGCTTATATAACTATTTGACCCATCAGGTTAATAGTAAGACGTTAGTAACCAGTTCAAGGTTTTGCTTTTGTCAATTGCTTTTCGATCTAATGTATTTTAATTATCAAAATTATTGTGGAGTTGTACGCTTTGTGTAAACCAAGTTGACCACGTGGAGCATGTGGTGTAATCATCAAAGTAGCCCTCAGCTATTCTTTTTGCGAAGACTTCACAAAGAGTTAATATGAATTTAGTATACCAGTGTGTGGTAATTACATGACGGACAGGATTGTGGTATGAACGTAATTTCTTTGGGTAAAAAAAATTGAATCTGTTGGTTGTGGTTAATTTCTTCTTGCTTATGTTTCAATGTTCTTCGTGAGTTATTTTATGAATGCAGTGTCGTATGCAGTCTCCCAATCTTGGCTCCATATTTTATGTGTTCCGTAAGATTACAATCTCACATTTTTAAATCGTAAATAAGGCACCAGCTCAGTTATAACTCACGTATAATATGCTGAAATTTCAATGAACAATCTTAAAATAAATTTCCAAATATAAACTGATTTCTTTCTTTTTATTTAAATTCTCTTTATATATATATATATATATATATATATATATATATATATATATATATATTACCGGCTTTGTATGACTATTAAAAGATTATCATTAATGTTAGTCTGCTTGGTAAACCTAGACTAAATATCTGATGAAACAGTTGCCCAGTAATCCACGGTTAACGTCCCCAGACAGATCACGGCTTTTAACCCGCTTTTATTCTACTATTAGCACCCGATTCCAGCATAGCAAATTCTTGTAGCAATATTACAATAGTTTGTAAGACGGGGGGGGCGGTTCTAGACATGGGGATATGGAGTATTTTTAATATTTTGGAAGACGAATGGTGACTTGTAAGTAGCCATAAAAAGATCCAGTTCTTCAAACATTTACTGGAAAGAAAAGCACCTGACTACTATATATTTTTTCCTTTCTCTAAGGACTGGGGGGGAGGATGGTAGGCGCAGGGAGGAGGGGGAAAGGCGTGGTGGCCCTATAGAGTCCACGCGCTCCACTAAGCTGACTAAACTTGAGCCGGAGGCGGCTCCGGGCCATTCCAAAAGTTGTATTATGCGTTCGTCCATCATTAACACGTTAAATACTGGCGGCGGCCAGCCGCAGCAGGACCATTGTTCTCGATCGGACGTTGGGGCGTATCCCACTGCAATGATAGCAGCTTTCTCACGATGGGAACAAGCAGATAAGGAGCGGGGATCCGGACTTTCGGTGGTGTAAATTGTGAACAATGATTTGAATGTTAAAAACTGGCCACCGGAAGAGGCATATTGCAAACTGTGAGTACAATCACTCCCTCGAGAGGATTACAGTCGAATAAACAAGCCTTAAGTTCAGCTCGCGGAAATCTATGTCACGGCATAGGGGAGTTGGACAGGGGCGTGTTAACTGGACGAGCGGTGGCGAGCGAGAGAGCGAGGCGTCCCACACAGTTTCTCGCCCGTTCAGGGCAACGCGTGATTCCTCTCTAGCCATCACATCGGTCAAGGAGGTTGAACAAAGTGTAATAAAGGCGTTTATTGTTCAGCACCCCTCCCTGTGTGGACATTCAGCATTCCACACTGAAGGTGTGCGACTGTGGTGGCTGTCCAACGTCCAAGCCAGATACCACATTGCAATACGGAGAAATAAAAAATAAAATTTTTATTTTCGAACTAATAAGTTAGGTCAATTCATTCCCATGCGTGAGACACCCGCAAAACTTTGTGAAACATCCTATAGTTGCTTCTTGTGATGTAGTGACGTTAAGTGGGGAATCAATAGCTTGCTCTTCTGTTTACAGACCTTCGTAGGAGGGAAGCGCACAACCACAATCTACCAGCCTACCTTCCCTCAGGCTTCTACTTTCCATTCTCTCTCCCTCCACCCTGTTACAACCACAGAACACAAATTATCCCTTAATACGGCTCTACTGCACTTAGATGTGCTACACAAATTCAATATTTGTGCTTAACCCACTTCATTTAATAGTAAACATTAATTTCATACCATTCAAACACTACTTTCAATAAAAAGCAATTTTAATACCCTGGCACGCCTGAAACTATTTGCCCTACAGGAACAGTGAATGGAACCTTCTTGTAGTAAATTTAATTTAGTTTCATTTTGTATTGGGAAGCATTTCCGGCAGAAGCTGCGGTTTTCTAGTTATTCAAGAAAAAAATAAAAAGTGACCTTATAACGCCCCCCTTTCACCCTCAAGGTTACAGACCACACATCAGGATTTTTAGTATGACGTTCATAACACTCCCTCCCACCACTGCACAACAATTTGTGATGATACGATTTCCTTCCCAATTGCCCTTCGATGACCGGACTAATATATTCTACCTTTCTACAGAACCATTAAATGCAGGAAACATAGAGACTGACAACGCTGATGTAGATAAATTGTGTTGATGGCGTACGTGTAGTATAGTCCCACCCTGCAATGCACTTTAGTAAGTCGCTCGCCTGTTTCTGTACTACCTGAAACCATCTCGGGATTTACAATTGTATTTTCAATTGTTGTTACTGCTGTTGCTCTTGTAGCAACAGCTGCTGTTACCTTAATTCAGTAAAATTGGCGTACGTGATGCATCAATAACAAGCAAACCGTTGAGTTCCTCGTCGTATGGGTATATTTGTAGTTTTGGAGGCGCTCAAGGGTGAACTTGTAATGGCCCATACGAAAATTAGTAGAAACGAATGTGGTTCAAATGTAGCAAACGCGATAAAAGAAGTAAGAAGCAATTTATGATAAACTTGCAGTCACTCTCTCCCACTCCTACCTACTATTTTCCAAACAATCACACTAGCTAACAACATGTAAGATAGTGTCAGAGTTTCAGATGTTCTAAAACGGTCAATTGAAATACAAGTAAGACAAGAGGGAAACTAAAGGAAATTCACAGAAAAAAATGACTTGCTGATCACTTAACAAAAACACAGATGATCCTGCCACGCTAATAAAAGATTAAAAAGATCCCTCTAAAATTTTAGGGAACAAGTCAGACAGTCCACAAAGCCTTGAAAGACGTGCCACATTCGTGTCATTGTCAGTAAAAATGGCACATGAATTATGTAAAGATCGTGGCACGCCTCCTGGCTGCTACGTATGCCATTTCATTGTCCTTAATACCCATGTCCCCTGGCACCCAGCAGAAAGACATATCTTTCCCCAGTCTTTGTAAGTGGAAAAGGGCGTCCTAGATATTTTTGAGTACTTGATGTTCTAAACACAATTGTTATAGAGAGTGGAGGGCACTCAGGAAATCTTAACAGACAAGGAATTTAGCATTCACAACACATTTCGTCTGCCCCAGTGCCCGCGCGGTGGCGTATAATTCCGCAACAAAGCCAATAAAGTTTGGAGCTCGCCGAATGTCGAGGACTAGATCAGGCGAAACAACGAAGAAGCCAACATAGTTATCCTGTTTAGAACAATCTATAAATAGAGCTTCATAGTTGTGGTGCTCCGTTAAAATGTCATAAAATAATGCATTACGAACAGATACGGGAGTGCAGTCTCTCCTGCAGTAAATTAATGCCCCGTCGTCACATCTGGGTTCTAGCCTGACACAAACTAGGCACGTCACTGTAACGAACCGCTCAGAAACCAACTGTAGGAAAGTCACATCCGAGGCTAAGACAGATTAGGAGAATCCTAAAGGAATGTGATTCATCTACGAAACGAGTGGCTTACAAAAGACTTGTAAGACCGAGACTTGAGTTTTGTTCATTAGTCCCTTATTAAGTTGGACTGATAGAGGAGATGGACAAGATCCAACGAAGAACGGCAGGCTTAGCGCTACGGAGAGGGTCATCAAACTACAAAAGCATACACTAAAAGAGAGTCTTTATGCACCCAGAGAGATTTACGGTTCAAATTCCGACAACATACGTTGCAAGCTGAATCGAGTAACATATTACTTCCTCCTACATATTTCTCCCGTAATGACGTCAACGAGAAAATCGGATAAATTAGAGCACATAAGAAAATTTATCGACAGTCATTCGTCCACTCATCATTCGAGAATAAAATAGGGAAAGAGCGGCGTGGGAATGACACTATACCAGAAGTATACTACCACTGTAGTTGGAGAACAACAGCACAAGATCAGAGCTCCAAGTGGAAGTCCATGTCCAGAATATGAGGTAACTGTTTTTTGTGGTTTAGAATATCGAAGGCTTCAAGGACGAGATACGAACTACCGATCCACATGCAAGGCCAGATATTTATTGGAATGAAATTTTCACTCAGCCGTGGAGTGTGCGCTGATATGAAACTTCCCGGCAGATTAAAACTGTGTGCCGCACCGAGACTCGAACTCGGGACCTTTGCCTTTCGTGGGCAAGTGCTCAGCCATCTGAGCTACCAAAGCACGACTCAGGACCCCTCCTCACAGTATCAATTCCGCCAGCACCTAGTCTCCTACCTTTCAAACTTCACGGAAGCTCTCCTGTAGACGTTGCAGAACCAGCGCTCCTGGAAGAAAGGCGTGCTAGTTCTGCAAGGTTTGCAGGAGAGCTTCTGTGAAGTTTGGAAGGTAGGAGACGAGGTGCAGGAGGAATTAAAGCTGTGATAACGGGTCGTAAGTCGTGCTTCGATACCTCAGATGGCAGAGCACTTGTCCCCCACGGCAAAGGTCCCGAATTCGAGTCTCGGTCCGGCACACAGTTTTAATCTGCCAAGAAATTTCAGATACTTATTTCCAACAGCCTAACGGGGCTCCCGGAATCACGGCACCCTTAGGCAGTACTATCTAGCACACAAGTGAAACCGTCAACGCTGTCCAAGTCTGTCTCCATATCGCTCGAGTCACAGTATATTACAGTACGCCCTCTTAATTTTAACATTGAACCTCTCCGTGATGCAGAATAGAATGGCTCTCCCGTACGTCAGCCACTGTAAGTCGATGACGATCTGCACAACACTCTCGTCCTACCTAGAAGTGACGGAAAGCTCAGCTCTTCTTTGGATCCTCTCTATCTCATCATTTAATCCTACTTGGTAAGGATTCGAGACTGAAGAGCAACACTCAAGAATCGGTTGAAAATATGATTTTCTTATCAAATCTTTCATGCCTAATTTACATTACCTTAGGTTTTCTAGTTACTCCGAACCTGGCATCTGATTTTCCAGCAGTTAATTTATGTAATCATAAACAGTGTCCCATAACTCTAAAATAGAGTGACGTCAGTCATTTAACCCCATAATTAGATGTATCTCTCTGACGATCGTTCTGTGAAATACGAATAACCTGCGGTTCACACCAGTAGCTCAGCTCTACGTTGATCCAGTGACATAAAGAAAGAGAGCTATTCTTCCTGCGTGATCTGTGTAAAACCGTACAAGTACCACGTTAGATCCAAACACTTTCCTTATGTCGAACAATTTTCGTTGATTTTCTACATCTCGATCATGTCTATCATTTAAGTATCTGTGCGACGAGGGAAAGAAGGAATCGTATTTTATCCTCCTCTGTGAAAACATTTCTAACGTTGAAATTCAATATTTCGGCCTTCTCTCTATCATTTTCTCTTTCCGTGGCAGCACGAACACTGAACGAGTATTTAGTTGACCTTGAGCTGTTTGTTGAATTCATGTAAAACCAAAACTGCTTAGGATTGTTAGTGAGATTTGTGATGAAAATTTCAGTTTACAATTCATTATGTCAATTTTTTCCTTTATTCACCATTTTTTTGCTAAGTAGATTAGACGCAGTAAGTTTGCAGCTGCAGTTGGACACACATTAGGAGAGTAGCAAGTTACAGATTTAGCTTTTTCTCTGTGCTTTTATAATTTAATCCTGAAATTCCTTGCGTACCTTTGTATGTAAGGGGTGTAATATAGCGTTTTAGTAACTATAAAGAGCAAATTCGCACAGTCTAAGGCACATTTGTCATTTTGTTGAACGACAAGCTAAGTTACACAGCTCAGTACGGTGCCAGCCTCACTGACACGCCAGGGAAGTAGAAAGTTACATATTTAGCTTTCTTGTGTGCTTTAATAGTCAGTTCTTAAGTTAGTAGTTCTAGGATAGGTAAGATGTGTGCCTGAAGTGTGCAGACATAAGAGGAGCTGGCTGCAGTTCGAGAACAGATGAGGATGCTTTTGGCCAGGGTCAGCCGTCTCAGGCTGCAGCCACGGGGTGTAGCGGTGGCGAGAATCTCGGGAGCCGCATGGGACACCTCAGGTGTCGCTTGTTTCGCTCACGGGCTCGGCTCCCGAGGCATCTTGCAGCGAACCCGACGCGGGGGATCCGCTCTCACCGCAGGGTGAGTGACGGGTGATAATGCGTTCACGTCGCACTGGGCCAGCGGTTCCCAACCTGGGGGTAATTACCTCCTGATGGGTAAAATGATATTTTCTTGGGGGTACAAACAGGAAGGGTTCAGTAACGGTTCAGTCTCGAAACTATACTGTTTCAAAACATCAATACCACCACATCGTTAGACTAATAATTTTTAGATCATCATTATCATTATTTATTATATTAACGTGCCTTTAAGCCCTACAACAGACGAAACAAAAAAAAATAACCACATTACAAAGGCAAAAAAGTCACCACACTATAAGAAAAATAAAATAACAAGTTACACAAGCACAATAAAAAGGCAGTCTCTCAGTTAAAACAGAGGAGATATGTAGTGTAGATGGTACTCCGTCGCTGCAAGTCTCTAGCGTCACCTTCCAACGCTTTCGGCTACACTTGCTTGAGAAAACTGATTCCAAAATTGTCAAATATGAGCATTAACATATGACACGCCGCAGCGAATGTATTAACGACGCTATAGGAAATTCTCGCGCAGTCGAAGACAACTAGCTGCAGCCGGCCGCTTACTTTGTGCAGCACGTAACATTCATTATTGACTTTGCCGAGTTACCGGTTCGTTCACTGTTCTTCTTTCGTTAGTCAGTTGGAGCTTTGAATGAAAGAAAGCAGAAAGTTGAAAGTTGAATTACCTGCTGCGTTGCCGAACAGAATTTCTTTATGTAAACGAAGCAAAGCTGCATCCGGTGTTGCAGGAGGTTTCTATAAAAGTTCTATTTTTACAGATTTTAGATATACATATTTTTTCGCTGCCCTTTAGTTCTCAAACGATTGCCGGGAAATCATTTTGTAAAAATGTTTGGCTCTTTCGTATATTATAGTCTCACGTCTCAGTTTGACTGTGAAGAGGTTATCTTTCTGTTATTCGTCGTAGTTATTACGATACCTAGAAGATAAATAATTGACTGCATGTTCACTACAGCCAAAATATTCGTCTGTCCTGATGTTTAAGATAATCTTCATTTCGGTTTTCGTCTCAGTTGCACATTTTTAATGAGATTACGTGTTTCGATCTCTCAAGGTAATCTTCACATCTAACAGTGGAAACTCCCCATCGCATCCCCCTCAGATTTAGAAGTAAAATAGCCCGGGGGATAGCCCGTCAAAAACTGAACACTGATCAAGCATGAAAACAAGAATATGTACTGAACATTGAAAAAATAAGCGCAGAAACAATGAACGATACAAACTCAAGATGAGCAACATAGAGTAAATTGCAAGAATCGTGGCGTCGTGGTTGTGTGGTCACGATGTTGCACTGCGAAGTCGGAGAACCATGTTCAAATCTCACTTCCGTCCCTTTTTATTTCACAAAATTATGGACTTTCCGTCTGGTCATTGACGAGTCTGTTCTCCTTCTGCAGTCTTGGCAATTTCCGTAATATATATATATATATATATATAGGTAATAGAGTATGAATCATATGATAAGAGTACACTACCGTCGCAAGTAAATGTCATGAATAGCGAGAGCAGGCGAGACGCTGCATACACCTCTCACAAAAATAAAACAGTAGATAAACAGGTGTGAACAATGTTACAACAAAGGAATTCAAAAGGCAGAGCTTCCAAGACGGAACGCAAGAGTCATAACATGTGGTACTTGTGTAGAACAAATAGGAAGTACATACTTTTGGAAGGCCCTTTCTTACAGCTCGCTGTTGCAAATGGACGTTACACCACGACACAAACACAAATTTGAATACAGTGAACAGACACGTCGATGACCGGACGGACAGTTCATAATTTTTGGAAAAAACCTTATATGGTAGGATGAGGGAGATTTGAACAAGGATATCCCCTTCACAGTCCAACACAGCGACCACATAATCACGACGCCGTGGCTATTCAGATTCGCTCGATACTGCATATCTTGAGCTTGGCTCTTCACTGTTTCGATTTAGCTACTTTTTCCACAGTTTTGTACGTTTTCTTCCTGTTTTCATCCTTGATTTTTGTTCAGTTTTTCACGGTCTATCCACTGGGCCGTCTTATCACCGATTCTGAGCGTGGAGTGGTGAAGGGGGAGGGGGGGAGCTGCGAGGGGTGCTTCCCTTGTAAGTAGCAGCGTCACAACCTGTTTTGTCTACTCAGAACCACATATCATACGTCTGATATGTGGTTCTCAGTAGACAGCTGACGCTGCTACTAAGATATGAAGATGATCTTGAACGTTCGAAACATGTAATCCAATTAAAAATGTATAACTGAAACGGAACAATAAATGAGAATTATCATAAATCACTGCCTGTTGTTAGAAAAAATTGTTGTGAACTACACGGGGTGGACAAACACATGGAAACATCACAAACACAACAAATTACCACATTAATACGTTGTAGGAAAACCATTGCTATTCAGAAAGGCTTCCACTAATCTCGGACTGGATAAATACAAGCGTTGTCCAGAAAGTAAGCTCCGATCGGTCGCGAAATGGAAACCACTGGGAAAATCCGGTAAAGCTTTGCACAGATGTGTTGGGCAGTGTCTCTAATATCCCCACCGATCGTGTCGCGTCAAACTCTCTTCAGTTTTGAGTGAACAGTGAGCACGTAAAGATGCGTAGGGAGTAGCGTCTCCCACCGAGTATGAGGACCTGGTTAGAGATTTCACCTGGGTCACGCAGCCCACACAACACAACTGTCGAGCAGATCCTTCTTCATGCCAATTCTCGGCCGCACACTGCAGGGGCAATGAAGACGCTGCTGCAGCGTTTCCGATGAGAAGTGCTTGATCACCCACAATACAGTCCGTAATTCGCTCCCCCTGAGTCTCATCTCTGCTCACAAGAATCGCTGGCTATGAAGACAAAATTTTTCCACAGACAACGGGCTGCAGACCAGTGCAGATAACTGGCCGAAAGCACAAGCGACTGCCTTCTATGACGCGGACATTGGAAATTTGATGCAACACTACGACAAAACTCGAAGTTGGAGCGGCGACTATGTAGAGAAGTAGGTAGAAAGTGTACCTAACTGTTGCAAACAAAACGTTTCTGATTTTCACTGTGCTTTCCATTTCGCGACCTATCGGAACTAACTTTCTGGACAACCCTCGTATAGGTCCTGCATAGTTTTCAATGGAATCCTACCACATTATTCCCGCAAAATAGTGGCGAGTTCAGGTAACAATAATGGAAGTGGATGGCCACTACAGGGAACAGATCTCAATGTTATTGAGCCTTTGTGATAGACATAGGGGCCTCATCATATCGACAGGGATTAGTGACTATGCTGTCATCATAGCGACAATGGTTATTAAAGTTAATAAATCCATCAAGAAGAGTAGAAGGGTATTTTTCCTAGAAAGAGGAGACAAGCAGCCGTTAGCACCCGACTTGGACAATGAATGGACGTTATACAGTTCCAATGTGATGGACGTAGAGGAATTACTGATGGAATTTAAACTGATTGTAAATCGCGCTCTGGAGAAGCATGTGCCGAGTAACTGGATTACGGACCGAAAAGATCCACCGAGGTTTAATAACAAAATTCTGAAAATGATTAGGAAGCAGAAATCCTCTGCTCCAAAAATAACGCTCAAATAACGACAAACAAATGTTAGTCGAATTTCTGCGTCTGTATGAATATCGATGCGAGAATCATACAACAACTTTCACCGTCATACCTTCGTAGGCCTCTATCCTGTCACTCTTTGACCAGTCTGACGTGGAAATATATGACACAGAAAGCTGAAGTTTTAAATTTCTCGTATAAGAAATCATTCACGCATGAGGATCGTACAAACATACCGCCGTTTTCGTTTTCCCGTCGCACTGACTCCCGTATGGAGGTCATAGTAACATGCATCACTGGGGTAGAGAAGAAACTGAAAGAGTTGAAAACAAATAAGTCGCTAGGTCCGGATGCAACCCCATTTGAATTTTACATAGTGTACTCTACAGCATTGGCCCCTTACTTAGCTTGCATTTTTCCCGTATCTATCGCTCAACGCATTGTCCCAAGCGACTGGAAAAAGCGCAGGTGACTCCTGAATAGAAGAATTATACAAGAACGGACCTGCAAAATTACAGACGGATATCCTTAACATCTATTTATTGCAAAATTATTAAACATATTGTGAATTCGAACATAACAAATTTCCCTAACACAGACGAGTTTGTGTGCATAAATAAGCACGGATTTGGAAATCATTTCTCGTGCGAAATCAGCTTGCACCTTTCTCACACGGTATCCTGCGAACCATAGATGAATATCAACAGGGAGATTTCACATTCCTAGATTTCCCAAAAGCGTTTGACACGGTGCGCCACTGCAGACTGTTATCGAAGTTACGACCATACGGAATATGGTCCCAGATATGTGGGTGGCTAGCAGGCTGCTTATGTAATAAAATCCAGTACGTTGTTCTCGACTGCGAGTGTCCACCAGAGGCAAGGGTATCGTCAAGAGTTCCCCAAGGAACTGTTATAGGAGCACTCTTATTCTCTATATACATAAATGATCTGACGGACTAGTTGAGCAGCAATCTGCGGCTGTTTACTGATGATTATGTGGTATATAAGAAGGTGTTGCAATTAAGTGACTGTTGCAGGACGCAAGATGACGTAGGCAAAATGTCTAGTTGGTATGGTGCATTGCAATTTGCTCTAAATATGGATAAATGTAAATTAATGTAGATGGGTATGAAAAATAATCCCGTAATGTTCGAATACAAGTTTAGTAGTGTTCTGCATAACACAGGTACGTCGATTAACTATGGAGGCGAAACGTTGCAATGGAACGTGCACATATGGAGAGTAGTAAGGAAGATGAATGGTCGACTTCGATTTATTTTGAGAACTTTCCGGGAGTATAGCTCATCTATGTATGTTGAGGCGTATAGAACGCTAGTGCGACCCAATATTGACTATTGCTCGAGTGTCTGGAGTTCCCACCACGTCGGATTAAAGGAAAACAACGAAGCAGTTGACAGCCGGGCTGCTAGATTCGATCAACATGCGAATATTACTGACACGTTTTGTGAACTCCTTAAGGAGAAGAGTACGTTGTTTTCGAGAAACACCACAACGCAGATAGATTCTACTTCCGCCAACGTAATTTGGTGGAAGAACCACGAAAATGACATAAGAAAAATTAAGATTCATACGAAGACATATAAGCAGTCCATTTTTCCTCGCTCTTTTTACGAGTAAAAAAGAAAGGAATTGTCTAGTATTGCTACGAGGTAGCCTCCTCCCCGCACCATACTGTGGCTTGTGGAGTAAGAATGTAGATGTAGACTTTGACTTAGCTTATGTATGGGATGAAGTTCTCTTTGTTTTCACACAAACTTTCTAATGTGGCTACTGAACCATGGAGGGTCTTTCAGATCCCTCATAACCTTGCTCGGTGCATGCATCTTTAAAGGATATTGTACTATGCTTTCACACTCCACATCCTAGTCCACAGAAATGCGGGTCTGACTATGAGGTTGTATGTTTTATGCTGCGACTAATATTATGTGTAAGTGTGTATGACTAATTTTTCAAATGAGACACTTCCTGACTGATTAAAACTGTGTGCCAGACGGAGACTGGAACTCGGGACCTTGCCATTTCGCGGACAGGTGTTCTACCAACTGAGCTATTCAAGCACGACGCCTGAGGTGTCCTTCCAGTGTACCTCCGCCAGTACCTCGTCTCCTATCTTCCAAACTTCACAGAACTTCTACGGGGTCCTGCCCACTCGTCTCTTATAGGGTGCCTAAAGAATGCTGCTTTCTCGGATAGCTGTACAACAATTCAAGCAAATCATATCAATAGTTTTTATTACAATAAAGTATATTGACTATACTTAACCTTGGTTTAAAATGTAGTGTAGTAAGCTATTGGCGACATGCATATAATCAATGTCTTCCGCTCTTCATGGTGGTCCATTCATAGTGACTAGGCCAAATATCTCACGAAATAAGCATCAAACGAAAAAACTACAAAGAACTAAACTCGTCTAGCTTAAAGGGGGAAACCAGATGGCGCTGTTGTTGGCCCGCTAGATGGCGCTGCCATAGGTGAAACGGATATCAACTGCATTTTTTTAAAAATAGGAACCCCCATTTTTATTACATATTCGTGTAGTACGTAATATGAATGTTTAGTTAGACCACTTTTTTCGCTTTGTGATAAATGGCGCTGTGATAGTCACAAACGTATAAGTACGTGGTATCACGTAACATTCCGCCAGTGCGGACGGTATTTGCTTCGTGATACATTACCCGTGTAAAAATGGACCGTTTACCAATTGCGGAAAAGGTCGATATGTTGATGTATGGCTATTGTGCTCAAAATGCCTAACGGGCGTGTGCTATGTATGCTGCTCGGTATCCAGGACATCATCCAAGTGTCCGGACCGTTCGTCGGATAGTTACGTTATTTAAGGAAACAGGAAGTGTTCAGCCACATGTGAAACGTCAACCACGACCTGCAACAAATGATGATGCCCAAGTAGGTGTTTTAACTGCTGTCGCGGCTAATCCGCACATCAGTAGCAGACAAACTGCGCGAGAATCGGGAATCTCAAAAACGTCGGTGTTGAGAATGCTACGTCAACATCGATTGCACCCGTACCATATTTCTATGCACCAGGAATTGCATGGCGACACCTTTGAACGCAGTGTACAGTTTTGCCACTGGGCACAAGAGAAATTACGGTTCGATGACAGATTTTTTGCACGCGTTCTGTTTACCGACGAAGCACCATTCACTCACAGCGCTAACGTAATCCGGCATAATATGCACTATTGGGCAACGGAAAATCCACTATGGCTGCGACAAGTGGAACATCAGCGACCTTCGCGGGTTAATATATGATGCGGCATTATGGGAGGAAGGATAATTGGTCCCCATTTTATCGATGGCAATCTAAATGGAACAATGTATGCTGATTTCCTACGTAATGTTCTACCGATGTTACTACAAGATGTTTCACTGCATGACAGAATGGCGATGTATTTCGAACATGATGTATGTCCGTCACATAGCTCGGGTGAGATTGAAGCGGTATTGAATAGCATATTTCATGACAGGTGGATTGGTCGTCGAAGCACCATACCATAGCCCGCACGTTCACCGGATCTGACGTCCCCGGATTTCTTTCTGTGGGGAAAGTTGAAGGATATTTGCTGTCGTGATCCACCTACGACGCCTGACAACATGCGTCAGCGCATTGTCAATGCATGTGCGAATATTACGGAAGGCGAACTACTCGCTGTTGAGAGGAATGTCGTTACACGTATTGCCAAATGCACTGAGGTTTACGGACATCATTTTGACCATTTATTGCATTAATGTGGTATTTACAGGTAATCACGCTATAACAGCATGCTTTCTCAGAAATGATAAGTTCACAAAGGTACATGTATCACATTGGAACAACCGAAATAAAATGTTCAAATGTTCCTAAGTTCAGTATTTTAATTTAAAATACCTACATGTTACCAACTGTTCGTCTAAAATTGTGAGCCATATGTTTGTGACTATTACAGCACCATCTATCACAAAGCGAAAAAAGTGGTCCAACTAAAACATTCATATTTCTTTACGTACTACACGAATATGTAATAAAAAATGGGGGTTCCTATTTAAAAAAACGCAGTTGATATCCGTTTGACCTATGGCAACGCCATCTAGCGGACCAACCATAGCGCCATCTGGTTTTCCCCTTCAAGCTAGACAAGTTTCGTTCTTCGTAGTTTTCTCGTTTGACGCTAATTTCGTGAGATATTTGGCCCGGTCACGATCAATGGACCACCCTGTATACACACATCATAAAAGGTTTTGCATCATCCCGGTTCCCAGAACTCCACAAGACAGACATTGACTGTGGATATTGTATCATAGACACAATCCCTTTGACTGTTCAGAAATGTCACTAAATCCGCCCAAAGATGTAAACAACCATGCATGAGCAGGACCTATTAGAAGCACGGGGTCCGATAGCCGATCAGTTTCAGTCATTCCACCAGCAAGGAGTTACACGGATCGTGTTGACTGTAGTTCAACCATGCCTAGATCATGAATACCGTGGTACGATCGCGTGCGCATTGTAACTTTGAGCCAGGAAGGGCTCTATAAAAGGGATGTGTCCAGGCGTCTCGGAGTGAACCAAAGCGCTGTTGTTCGGACATGGAGGTGACACAGAGAGACAGGAACTGTCGATGACACGCCTCGCTCGGACCGCCCAAGGGATACTGCTGCAGTAGATGACCGCTACCTTCGGATTATGGCTTGGAGGAACCCTGACAGCAACGTCACCATGTTGAATAATGCTTTTCGTGCAGCCATAAGACGTCGTGTTAAGACTCAATCTGTGCTCAGTAGGCTGCATGATGAGCAACTTCACTCTGAACATATATGGCGAGGTCCGTTTTTGCAACCACGACACCATGCAGCGCGGTACAGATGGGCCCACCAACATGCCGATTGGACTACTCAGGATTGGCAACACGTTCTCTTCACCGATGAGTGTCGCATATGCCTTCAACCAGACAATCGTCGGAGACGTGTTTGGAAGATACCCAGACAGGCTGAGCGCCTTAGACATACTGTCCAGAGAGCGCAGCAAGGTCTGCCCTGGTTTGGGGTGGCATTATGTGGTGCCAACGTACGCCGCTGGTGGTCATGGAAGACACCGTAACGGCTGCACGATCGGTAGAACAACCATATCGGCAGCATAATGGCGAGGCATTCTTCTTCATGGACGTCAATTGGCGCCCCCATCGTGCACATCTTGTGTTTGTCTTCCTTCAGGATAACGACATCGCTCGACTGGAGTGGCCAGCATGTTCTCCAGACATGAGCCATATCGAACATACCTGGGATAGATTAGAAAGGGCTGTTTATGTACGACCTGACGCACCAAACACTCTGAGGGATCTACGCCAAATCGCCGTTGACGAGTGGGACAATCTGGACCAAAAGTGCTTTGATGAACTTGTGGATAGTATGCCACGACGAATACAGGCATGCATCAATGCAAGAGGACGTGCTACTGGGTATCAGATGTACCAGTGCGTACGGAAATCTGGACCACCACCTGTGAAGGTCTCGCTGTATGTTGGTACAACATGCAATGTGTGGTTTTCATGAGCAATAAAAAGGACGGAAATGATGTTTATGTTGATCTCTATTCCAGTCTTCTGTACAGGTTCCGGAACACTCTGAACCAACGTGATGCAAAACTTTTTTGATGTGTGTAAAATATCCATGCAAGTAACGGACATGGATCACAAATAACAGCTCTTCTACTGGTCTCTTTCAGTCTGGGTCTACTAGTGTCCGTCTTCTACTGTCCGGCCGAGGCTGGCAGGAGCGAAGCTTATATTCTCTTCGGCTAAAGTCCGCTCCTGTTGTGGCGCGGTCCTAGTGAGCGAACTGTTGGTTGACGTCGTCTCACAGCCTCCTCTGCTCTTATGTTCTTCATCTTCGTGCCGGCGTCTGTCGTTACGCCGGAACAAGTTGTTCTGCGAAATTTGTGGGACTGGCACTCCTGGAAAAAAGGATACTGCGAAAACATGGCTTAATAATAGCTTGGAGGATGTGAAAGTCTCTGGCAGATAACTGCGTGCCTGACCGAGAATCGAACATTACCAGGAAGTATCATATGCTGCAGATTGAAAATTTCATTCTGGAAACAGCTCCCAGCCTGTGCCTAAGCCATGTCTCTGCAATATCCTTTCTTCCAGCATTGCTAGTCCTGCAAGTTTCGTCAGAGAATTTCTGTGAAGTTTGGGAGGTAAGAGATGGTAAATCTGTGAGGACAGGCTGTGAGTCATGCTCGGGTAGCTTAGTTGATATATTTCCCCTCGCGCGTCGGGCGAGTGTCCTTAGGTTAGTTAGGTTTAAGTAGTTCTAAGATCTAGGGGACTGATGACCATAGATGTTAAGTCCCATAGTGCTCAGAGCCATTTGAACCATTTTTTTTTTTTTGCCACTGTAGCTCCCACGTTGCCACCACCTTCATTTCAAAACAAGCGTAGACAGGCGCAGGATGGTGAGAACACAGACTATTCCTCTTCCGTTCTGCCCTCTGTTGAAGGGATTATGTTGGAGTTTGCCTTTCCCCACCCCGAACTCTGACAGGATCATAGCACGTCAGCTGCTGTTAAAGATTCCAAAGCTTCTAGCCCTCCCTCTAATGTATCTCCCGAGTTCGATATTGCCTCTTCGTGATTACATGAGGAGTGACCTGTTCCGGAGGTCCGTACCATATCGACGGACTTACCAAAAAATCGTGCAAATGGCTCCAAGCACTATGGGACTTATCATCTGATGTCATCAGTCCCCTAGACTAAGAACTACGTAAACCTAACTAACCTAAGGACATCACACACATCTATGCCCGAGGCAGGATTCGAACCTGCGACTGTAACAGCAGCGCGGTTCCGGACTGAAGCGCCTAGAACCGCTCCGCCACAGTGGCCGGCTCGGATTTGCCAGGCATCCCTGATTCTGTAATGTATTCCCAGCCTTCTTCTGCGCCCCCAGATGAGGAAAGTATATCACAGGCCTCTGCTGATCAGACCCAGGTCGGTACAAGTGTACCAACGGAAAATTTGATGACGGTAAAAGATATACCGTCAATTTCTATTTCTGCTGGTTCTCAGGAGCCGCACCTCCCATTTCTGGAAGAGCGAGGCGTGTCCTCTGCATCTGACACTGAATTTCCGCAGCGCCTTCCCCTCACCCCGCCCTTCCACGTTGCCCCATGCTGCAGTCCCCTTCCCGCAAAGTCGCAACAAACAGCATCTTCAAACTGAGCGTGTGGCGTCGCGAAAAAACAAAAAATCTGAAAGAGGATGGAAGAGAGAGATCCAACATTTACGTTCAACTTCATCCATTGATTCTGCCATGAACTGTGATCCACGACTTTAAGGATTACTTACAAATAATCAGCTGAATTGTTTTGGTAATAACTGGATGCAGGACTATACTATTCCTAACTTGAATGTGAAGAGAATTAGTAACGATCTTAGACTTGCTGCTCTGCGACAGTTTATTTACCATTCAAGTGCAGACGTTATATTTTGGCATGAAGTGTTATTTGGTCGTTTTTCTATTCCCGGATTTTTTTCTTTACTGTGGCTCCCGAACTTTCTATTGACACTGAGTTATTTTACAGAGAGGAAATACCGCTGACTGATTTTGAAGTTCTTGATAAAAGCCGAGGGATATGCTGCACTTTTTGTGACCTTCCTTTAATTCTTCTTCATGCCACTTCGGGATCTGGCCATTCCACAGATCGATCGCGTTTTTACAAAGAGAATGTAGTTTATTTATTTCGTAACACTCTGCAGAAACTTATGTTAGTGGAAGATTTTGATTGTTTTATGCGTCAGACTCTCAGTTTAATTTCAATAAGGAACTACACCATTTGGTGCGCTCTTACATGGATCTGTCAACATCCCACTCTCGTCAGGTATACGCATCTTACAGCTACTTTCAGCAGCAGACTCTATCGTTTCTATCTTTCTAATTCTTTATGTGGGCAGCTGTTAGTGACAGACGTAATACCCACTAGTTTCACTGATCACTGTGCCGTAGCTGTAACCTTAAATGATGTGTCGGAACCAGTAACACTGTATCGCCTCCCTGGATGTTGAACACATATCTATTAAAGGAGCCTTCCCTCGAAATAATCGTTCGAGAGGTTTGCCCACGTAGCTTGCGTTCGCAGGACCGTTATTCATCTCTTCTGGAATGGTTGGTAGGGCATGCAAAACCATTTCTCTGGAAATCGTTAATGCCTTACGCCGTTGAGAGGGCAAGGGATTTCCGGCAGACCGAGGAATTTTATTATTCCGCGTTGCGACAACTTTATGAAGGTACCAGAGAAGCTCCCTAATGGATTATGGATGCCCGCCGAGTTAAGGCGATGCTTCTTCAGTTAAAGCTACATCAAATAGAAGAACTGAGGGTACTACCAAAATCCTGCTGATTTCTACAGGATGAGTTGATCTCCTTACATCATGTTATCCGGATGCGGGCTCGTCGAAGACGAGCATGTATCGCGTCCGTCCCTCACACCGATGGTCACGCACTGACGTCCCAGTCTGGCACTTCCAGAGCAATCTATAACTACTTTAACGAGCCTTATGACGTCCGTACTACTGATACGATTGTCCCTGATGAATTTACTCCTCTCCTAGATTGAGTGGTTACTCCTGCGTTAAATGATGAATTTCTAAGTGACTTCACTCGATACATATTGCCTAATTGTTGGCTCACTATCGCAAAAATTTCCGGAATGCGACGATATTCCCAAGGGATTTCATGTATGTTTTTGGCCTGTTAAAGGTGATACCATTCAATCACTGTCAAATGAAGCGATAAGGGGCGAGGGGACGGTTTGTTCTTGACCATTTCAAGGTTGATAAAATCGTTCTAATTCCGAAGACAACCGGACGTCGAGACATCGATAGATTCCTCCCGATCAGACTACTTAGTTTCGATTACAAAACTAATCCCCGGGCGGTTAATAGCCGTTTGTCGATATTGTTGGAGAAAATCTCGCTAATCACCAAAGCTGTGTGCCTGAGAGTATGTTACTGACTTGTGTGTTGAATGCGGGGATGTCGTATCGGTGGTTGCAGTGACTGTGTTTCTGGAGGCTTACTGTTTATTGATTTTAATAAGGCATTTGATTAAGTCAGTCACCGCTTCCTGATGCAGGTGATCGAGGCGTCCGGTCTCAGTCATACTGCGTGTCAGGTATTATCCAATCTTTTTACTGTTATTCGCGCATCTGTCGTAGTGAATGGACAACTTACTCTCTAAATCACCGTCCTACGGGCCTTACCGCAGTGGAGCCCCCTCTCCATGACGCATTTTGTCTTGTCCCTAGAACCTCTGCTTCGTTGTATTGCTGGTCAATCACGTGGCTGGAAGACATTGAATTAAACCTTCTCTGTATAAGCGTACACGGATGATGTTACGGTATTGCTACGTCATATTGATTACATATCCTTGATCAAGGATATATTAATGAACAGAAATGTACCCAGTAACGGTTTCGGGGTTTTCATCATGTCATTCCATGGGCAGCGATGACTCCTCTCCACAAATTGTTGGGGATTACTGTGGATCGCCGCCCGATGGAAATTGTTGCACGCAGTCGGGGGAAGGTGACTGATCGAATTCAAGGGGCCATTCGTAGGCACTAACACCATCCCCTTATGTAAGCCTGTAGGCTTTTGTGGCCGTTGTCACTGAAGTTAAAATCTTCTGGGTTAGTAGGCCGCGTCATATTTCTTCCAAAATGATCGACGTTTCGATCCCTCTTCTGGGATGAAATATGACGCGGCCTAATAACCCAGAAGATTTTAACACCATTCCCTTAGCCTTCTTCATAAAGTAAATATCTTATATCCCTACATTTTCAGTAAAGTGCACTATGTTGGACAAATATTTCTGCTCCCCGCGATAATGGCGCTCAAATTAATGCAATTATCCGGTCGTTTTCTTTGGAAGTGTTCTGTTTTTCTTTTGTAGTATGTGGTGGCAGCGAGGCCTCGTCCCCTCGGGTGGTTGCCAATATCGAAGTACGTGTTTCAGAATTGATTATATTGTGAAACGTTTTAACATGTGCTCGAGCCGCTCAATCCATTAAATTTCGCTTATTTACGTGTTCTCGATTGACCAGTCTGACTCCCACTGCCGATGTTGGCCGGATTAATTCTAAATTACGGTACATACATGAATTTATATTATAATAAGCTTTCTGGCAGTCGACATTTTATCAATGACACACTTTACCACGAGATCTTTCCTTTGTCGTTGGGGTGTACAATCATTCGTCTCCCCAGCTGAAATGGCTTCGCCAGTGATATCCAGGAAAACAGTGTGGTTTCGCGTTAGTCTTCCTATCTTCCCTATGGAAGTCGTCTCATCGTCGTGTAGGGTTATTCAAAATCTGATCTCGACCAACGAATGCCTCCATTACAGTGGTCTTAGTCCGACTGATGTTTGCGAGAAATGTCATCGACCTGATACATTACGTCACAGACTTGCCTCTTGCGGACGAGCACACTGGCACTGGATTCACCGACAACTGGCTTTTCTTATCTGATCAGCTGAAGCTGCTTTCTCTGTTGAGTTTCTTCTCTGTTCAGACTTTTACGTATTCCCTCTGACGAGCTCTAATTCGATCGTATGGCTACTCAGACACCACACCCACTACGTAGTCGAGTGTGACAACGGTCCCAAATCCCGTGCTTTCGCTAGTATATGGTGAACCCCCATTGGAAGTGACAGACGCTTCCGCGTTATTGTGCTTTAATTGTAAATGTTGTCTTTAATCGTCAAGGTATTAGACAGTTTTGATTGTTTTTTTTTTTCTTTTTTCCACTTGTTCTGCAGCCTTCTCTCACTGCCATCTTCCTACAGAATTTCTTTTTTTTCAGAATTGTAGGATTTACGTCTATCAAGTTTTATTTCAATAAAAAATAAAAGATAAAGAAAAATAAAATACATCCAGCCTAGTACCATGTGAGAGACCAGCACAACCGAAGGCAGGTGGGGGAGAGGCATCGTGACCACGTCTCGGGATTCGACACTTGCCCACCGTCACCATCCAGTCTGACGCTGACTGTGTCCGTTCTTTCCTGTAATGTACCATAAAATCAAAACAAAACAAAAGATTGGTCCGGCACACAGTTTTAATCTGCCAGGAAGTTTAGTATCAGCACACACCCAGCTGCAGAGCTAATATTTCATTCTGGAAACATCCCCCCAGACTGTGCCTAAGCCATGTCTCTGCAATACCCTTTTGTTCAGAACTGCTAGTCCTGCAGGTTCGAATCCTGCCTCGGGCATGGATGTGTGTGATGTCCTTAGGTTAGTTAGGTTTAATTAGTTCTAAGTTCTAGGCGACTGATGACCTCAGAAGTTAAGTCGCATAGTGCTCAGAGCCATTTGAACAATTTTTTGCTAGTCCTGCAAGTTTCGCAGAAGAACGTATTTGAATTTCGGAAGGTAGGAGACGAGGTACTGGCGGAGGTAAAGCTGTAATCATGGGTCGTGAGTCGTGCTTGGGTAGCTCAGCTGAAACCAGCTGATCCATGCCATAGGACTGGCGGTCTCTCCCCTCTGCTCCGTCTGTCACAATATGGACGATGATCGCCACCTCTGCAACCGTGTAGTCGTTGCAGATGTCTGGTTGTTAGGGCAACTTTAATCTGATTTTGTACGTAATGTAACTTCATGCTCACTAATGGGAGTACTTATATTGTATATGGAGCTTATGTGTTGAAAGTACCTACGTGCATAATTGCAATCCTCATTAACAATATGCCTCTGACCTACAATGTGTGATAAAGATATTGCCGCGTAAACTTCATACATATTTGCAACGCTTAAAATTTTCAAGGAAAAAACAAGCACAATGTCACAGAACTAAGAAATATCAGAATGTTCATGAAGTCTGAAGAGATAAGCACTGTTCCTTAACTGCATAAACAATGTTCAACTTTGGTCCTAATAACCACTTTGGCTGCCCTGTATAAAAACGGAAATAAACCCCGCCACTACTTAAATAAGCTTTTCGTGTGCAATGCAAGATGTTGTACCCAAAACTAATATATGTTTAGAAGTCGGATCTCGCGAAATGCAGTGGGAGTACAAAAAACCTTTTTTTTTTTTTTTTAACTTTTCAGTAGCAATTGGAACGTGGAGTCTGAGTGTCGAATAATATGAAAATTACTTTGGCTTTATATTTGCACTGCATTGCAGAAACCAAACATAAAAATTGCTACATCATTCGACACTGCTACTAACAATTAGTTCCAATCTGGAAACAAACAGTAAATTTACAATATTAGCTCTTCGACAAAATCTGGATGAATCATAAGTCTGTCAACAAAATTTATATTGAGCATTAAAAAAAGAAAATGGGTAAAGAATTCTTTCCTGAGTTCATGCATTTACGAGGTAATGAAATAATATTAACATGATAGCCAAACAATGAGAATTACAAAAATTTATAAACCAAAATTAAAAATGCTTCCCAAATGCGACAACCCACCGTCTCCAAATTTAGTGCAACCTGTTGGATATTATCTTCTTCAATAAATTCTAAATTACGGAAACAGCATTAGCAAATTAGGCCTCCATACCAGTACACAAGTCTGCTTACAACCTCGCTCAACAACACACTCTCTCTCTCTCTCTCTCTCTCTCTCTCTCTCTCTCTCTCTCTCTCTCGCGGACTCACTACATGACCACAACATAAAATTTGGAATACAGAGAGCCCCAGTTATACACGTACACAGGAAAAGTGTTTACTGTGGTCAGTGTCTCTGACAACACTGCCACCTCTCACAGTGTTACATTACGTCACATTTATCGTTTTCCATGGATCCCTTGGAGAGGAGTCTCTGGGATGTGGAAAGAGTCAAAGTTTTTTTAAAACTCAGATACATGGATATTGTACAATTCTAATGCAGACAGAGTTATGAGCTATAATCCTTGTGTAGATATACATCGATACAGTTGAAGGAGTTGGTCAACAGGAAGTTCATTAATTCACCCTGAAACCGATCCTTATCACTTACAAGAACTTTGATATGCTCTGGTGACTACCTTTCATCTTCTACACTTTACCAAACAAGAATTTTACAGAATGTTTCTTGCTAGGACTTATAGCAATGAATATTCGGGAAATTCGTTTACAGATAAGGAACCGGAGTATTGATATATGAATATGTAACAAAACATCCAAAAGTACATTAAGGTTTGATTCCAACGACTACAAAACAGGACAAAGTTATTGTGTATTGAAACAGTAAACACATAAAACACAATCAAAAAGTATGAGTGGTGGCAATGTAACATGTACAGCTAAAGGGCTGTAATGTCGCTAGTAACTGAAAAAATAGCTAAGAATGTTATGTTTATGAGAAAGTTAACAAGACAGACTCCAAAAATAAATAATCTACAGAAAATTGTGTAGTCCATACATCACAATAAGTAAAAAATACAAATATGTAAGAAACTGTACCCCTGAACCAAAGAAATAAACTAAATGTTTTATAATTATCGACAATACAGTAAAATATTCCATGTCTCTAAAAACTAAAAGCTGTCTTGCTAAAGTGAACAAAATTCACATGGGACAATGTTATGCACTGGGAGTGGAATATGTTTAACTAATGTCAAATACCACTCACAGCGCGCTTGTTTTATAGAGGACACACTATTAGGTGATTCATGTAGTCAAAATTTGGCAGAAAGGTACATATTGGTGAACTAATATCAGGCTCATGGAGCACAGTAAAGTAATCAGTTTCACTAGTGACAACACAATGATACCGACAAAATAATAGTACCGTTGATAACGACTGGCTCAAGGAGCACAAAAGGTCGAGTCATTTCCTCCACTGACGAGCCGAAGGTTCAGAAGTGACGAAATAACAGTAGTGTCGGCTCTTTCGCCAACTATTGTCACCTCGTCCATTTTCGGTGAAAAGACAGTACTGAGACAGTGGCGTACCAACAGCGTGGTACTGTATACATAATAGGACACCTGACACAGGGCCCGACTTAGCGTCACTGGTACTCCATTAAACGAAGTAGATCTGGATATCTAGCTTCAGTATTCATACCGCCCATATAAGATCTCCTCTCAAGGTAATGTATGCGTGCATATCTGCACGGCACTGAGTGCCTCACATGCTTATCCAGAATACATGAGAGATTAAATTAATAAAAATTAGACATTATATTACATCTATATTTGTACCTGGAACAGGAGATTGATTGGAAAGGTAAATATGTATATGGGTTGATATATAGAGAATATGATACATCATACAACAAAGCATATAAGTTTTTAATACCTTTAAGTATCATATACAATTAAAAAGCGGTTTTGTATATTTTACGTAATGAAGGTGTGCAATGACATGCGCACAGTATCCGTGTGTAACAAAATGTATATTATACAGTAAAATCTTGAGTTTGTACTTGAGCAATACCATAAACGTATGGAATGATGTGAACACTGCGTGAGTATAACATTCATTCGACATTTTTGTTAACAAATAGTTGAAATTTGGAAGTAAACAGTTAATTTACAAAGTTATCTCTTGGACAATATTTTCATGAAATTTAGTTCCTTAAACATAATTTGGATTCATTATTTAAAATGAACAGGGATGAAAAGTGATGAATTTCTTTTCTGAGTTCATACTTTTATGCTGTAATGAAACAACAATACCGTAATAGTCAAACAATGTGAGTTACGAAAACTCACTTTCTGCAAAGCTAGCGCACGTGGGTGGATATTTTCTTCTTTGATAAATTTTAAATTTCAGAAATAGTTTTCTGATATTAGATCTTCGCATCATTCCACATGCCTGTTTCCAACTATGCTCGACAACCCAGTTTCTCTCACTCGCGCTGGCTGACTACTTAACGACAACATAAACTTGGGATTCCTGAGAGTCTCCTTCACACATGTGCTCAAGAAAAGTGCCAGTATCACTGACAAAACTGCCATCTCCCAGAATATAACAACTTTTCAACTTGTCCAACAATCTGTAGACTAATTCCTGCAACAAGCAATGAAAACATGTTTTTCTGCATCTTCTAACGCTTCCTTTAACAAGTGTTCTTTTCGTTCACCACCGCCGCCCCGCCCCCGTGTTACGATGTGCATTTTCCATTCCTTGTCTACAGTGCAGTACTGTGCAAATTCATAGATACCAAGAAGAGTGTAGCTTTTGTAGCTTCTCTGTCTTAATGTACTATTGGTTTATTTTATCACGAGTGGGGACCATTTTATAATGAGTGCATCGTTTCTTTGTTAACCAAGATGTGCATTTGCTTTTAATAAATCTATTTAGCGGAAAAGTTAGGGAAACCGGATCTTGTCTCTTACAAACTTCCAACAGATCCTTATTTCAAAATAATGGTTCAAATGGCTCTGAGCCCTATGGGACATAACATCTCAGGTCATGTCCCCTAGAACTTAGAGCTACATAAACCTAAGTAACCTAAGGACATCACACACATCCATGCCCGAGGCAGGATTCCAACCTGCGACCGTAGCTGTCGCGCGGGTCCAGGCTGAAGCGCCTAGAACCGCTTGGCCACTCCGGCTGGCAGATCCTTATTTAAATTCATCAATTGTGAGATTACGTTATTCGTTGCCTAAATTAAATATTGATTCAGCATTATCTGTTGCTTAGAGAAAACGCTGACTTAATGTTATCTGTAGTCTAATTTAAATACTGAATACTGATTCTAAGTTAAGGCAGCATAGAGCTTTTTATTAAACCTCTCTCAGTTAACGTAAACCAGCTATCCAGGATAGCTAACCTCAAATCAAAGTTGATAGCAGAGAGACGATACTCATGAAACAAGATTAATAAAGTGGATATCAACTCTTTGAAAGCACAAACTCAGATCGAACACAATGTTGAGTATCAGGCTGGAACGGGAAAGTTACTCACGAGGTGACCCAAAAAAATTGAACAATGGCGAACGAAACTGGTGTATTGGTAGATGCAGACGCCACTCGGAAGTAGTAACGAAATCGCGATGATTTTTGTTTACTACGACATTAAGGTACAAGACTAGCCCCACTATTTGAAGCGAAGAGCCTGAAAACGTATCGACAGGTAACATTTCGATTGGAATTTGAGCAGTGTGATACGGCCGTAGTTGCATTTGAAGGGAGTGATCTGATATTGAATGTTTTATTAGTAGTGATGCTTGAAAGCATTTTATGTCCCAAATAACAGTGAAGGAATGTCAAATAGATGTCATGTGATTGCTGACAAACGTCCTATTATTAATTAGTAAACCTTACTTTGGATGTATATTGAGAGAGGAGTCGTACAAGTGGCAATACAAATAAAGAATCTGACTTTAATGACTCTAGGTGTTAATTTCGGAAAGCTAAATCCAGTAATAGAGTTTACCAAAGTCAACGATTGTACTCAACGTAATTTAATCCACGAACGTGGTATAAGTGGACAGAAGCAGATGAATCTCTGCCACATCGGATTTAAGACATCCTACGATAGTTCTGGAGGAAAAAAGTTGTTGATTATATTACATTTAACATTTGGACTTGTTCACAGCAAATTAGAGGAACAATTCTGAGTGCAGACTGCATTCTTGTTTGAAAAGATTTTGAGTCTTGTATCCTCGACAAGCACGCTTATTGTTTCTTCAGTCACAAAATAACCGTTTAAGGCGAAGCTCATTGTGAACTAAATAAGTTTAATTTGTTTCGAACACCGAGAGGACCATTCTAACTACCAACTAAAAACGTTATTGAAATTTCTCATGATGATAAAGCAGAAGGATCGATCTATTTTACTTGCATCAAAACGTACTATAGCCAAGATCGCATAAATACTTATTTATTTCGACAACCTATTTCGACAGGCTTTGGTATCATCTTCTGGTACTCTTAACATTTTGTTACAAAACGTGTTCATTGCGAGTTGGAATCTCTCACCAGATTGTCGTATTAGTGGATAAAACGTAACACATTATGAAAGGTCTGTCAGAAATAAAACGTTAACAATCAAAAAGTACCTTGTACAGATAGCCATGTTCATATATGTAGGGCTCACAAACGATTGTTAAGTCTTAAAAAGCACAATATCCAGTAAAATGACTTACCATACCCGCCGTCTAAGGTGGTTCATCAGTGAATCGAACATGTCAAGAAAACGTAAACAGATTTTCTATTCTATATTTTACTGTATATATATTTTTTAAGACTTAACAATCATCTGTGAGTTCTACATCTACGGTCATGGCCATTTGCATTAGGTGTTGTTTGATTGTAAGCGTTTTATTTGTGAGAAACCTTTTTATCCACTAATATGACAACGTGCTGAGAGGTTCCAGCTCACGATGAACACGTTTTGTAACAAGAATATGACAACAAAAACTGTCGAAAAAGGCCGTCGAAAATAAGTATGTGTGCGATCTTGGCTATAGAAAGTTTTTACCAAACACAAACGTAACAGAAAATGGTGAAGATATGAAGAATATAAGGCTATGGCCTCTCTTCGGGTAGACCGTTCGCCTGCTGCAAGTCTTTCGATTGACGCCACTTCGGCGACTTGCGTGTCGATGGGGATGAAATGATAATGATAAGGACAACACAACACCCAGTCCCTGAGCGGAGAAAATCTCCGACCCAGCCAGGAATCGAACCCAGTCCGTTAGGATGACATTCCGACGCGCTGACCACTCAGCTACCAGGGGTGGACTTGAGGACGAATATGTAACATGTACAACTGCTGATCTCCTTTCTAGGATTTATGATGGAGGATAGTAGTAGCTTGAAGTGTTTCGTGGTCCGTGGTTTAATGTGCCAAGCGAAGCTGTAGGAAAGCGATGAGTGGATGAGCTCTATGAATCGAAGAGACTAAAAAAAGTATTTGCCTATATGCTCAAGACATGGGCTATATTTTGCATCTGTGAAGTGGGAAGAACCTACGTGGGATGCTTCTATTCAGGCTAAATATGAGGTTGATGTGAAGAACGACGGAACTCAGTTTATTAATATAAATAAACCCACGTTGAATTGTTACTTAGCAACCCACGACAATACGATTATAATGAATTATGAACAGTAATGAAGTCGTATGCCATAACGGAAGAGGAGATCTGTCCAAGAAGCCAAGTTGAAGCTTAAGAAAGAACTATAGAGAGGGTCATTCTTATTAAGTCTAGAATATCTTAAACTGGGCGACATATAAAAGGTAATTGTCGCATTTATGTTAGAATCTCAGCCCTACTACACATCTGTTCAACCGCAACGAAATTTTACCCCTCTATACCTCTCCCAGACACTTTCATGTATAGGTTGCAAGAGAATATCTCTAGACTGTGGCTGATTGGGACAGCAGATAATGGAAGATCGAAGCGCTACGTGAGGCAGCGAACGTCGTTGTCATGGCTGCAGCCCACTGTTGTCTGGCACCCTCATTATCACAGATTCCATTCAACGCCCATGAACCATTTTCAAAGTTCTCTTCATACGACAGCCACATTAATCATGATACCAACGAGCATGTCTTCGCCTTTTTTCGCTTTCCATGTCTGATGTGTGCTTTGACTCACTCGTGTCAGCACACCGTTCTACTGGACGCGCCCCTGCCCCACCGTGATGTTATCTCTACTCGGCGTACGCTCCCTCATGCATATTCATGGTTGTCTTTAATGTTGATACTGCTACAGGGAATGTTGCGTATGAAAACCACTTTCATATACCGCTCCTCACACAACGAGATGATCGAGAACGCCTGTTAAAAATTAAAGTGTCTCTGAGTTCACGCTACGGAAACATGACAGAAATCGATAATTCGAACTAACGTTTTTGTGATCGGAAGCTATAACGGTTTGTTAGCAAATACTGCGTTTACCACCCTCCCTTTTTATTGTTGTAAACGAGACTGCGAAGCAATAACAAGTTGATACGAGGGCTATACACAAAGTACATTACGTTTTGGAATTATAAATAAATAAAGTATTGGAAATTTTTTGATTATATACAGATGAAAGCCACACTTAAATACTACTCTTCTACATAGTTGCCATTTAAATTAAGGCACTTATCGTAGCGATGAACGAGCTTGGAAATTCCTTCGTCGTAAAATTCGGCCGCCAGCGCCTTCAACCACGTGGCGACTGTCTTTTGGGACAGAAAAAGTGTGATTTTTGTGGATTTCCAGGAAAGAGGCATTACAATAAACTCTCAAAGGTATTGCCAAACTCTGCACAACCTCAGAAGAGCAATACAAAACAAGCGCAGGGGAAAGTTGGGCTCAAAGATCTTGCTGATTCCCGACAACGTCCGGGCCCACACGGCAAATGCCACTCGTGAAGTTCTCGAATCTTTTAAGTGGGAGCTGTTTCCTCATCCGCCGTACAGTCCCGACCTGGCACCGAGCGACTTCCACTTATTGCCAGCAATGAAGAAGTGGTTGGCTATGCAGCGTTTTGATGACGACGCACAACTTCAAGAAGAGGTAACCACGTGGTTGAAGGCGCAGGCGGCCGAATTTTACGACGAAGGAATTTCCAAGCTCGTCCGTCGCTACGATAAGTGCCTTAATTTAAATGGCAACTATGTAGAAAAGTAGTATTTAAGTGTGGCTTTCATCTGTATATAATAAAAAAAATTCCAATACTTTATTTATTTTTAATTCCAAAACGTAATGTACTTTGTGGATAGCCTTCGTATATGGTGAAGAAACATACTTCATGTGCCCTAGTGTTATATTCCCTTTGTGTATATTCTGTGATGTTCATAAATGACTTTAATAAAACACCTAAGCCGCTTTGAAAGAAATATCATATGCTCTACATTCGAGAGTTTCTTACACCAATGACGGCGATTAGTGATAAATGTTAAATTTAAAAAAGGGGAAGAATTTCATAAAGTAAATAGAAAGTGCTGAGTTTCGTACATCCACTGTACCAGTACTTTTTGTATTCAAAATGAGAGCAGTATTGTGCAGATGAACAATGTATCTGTATTTAGAAAGGACCGTGGTCATACCATTGTCAGATCAATCTGAGTGAAGTGTCTCGTTTGTTTTACCGTTGCGGTTTCTTGTCTCAATGTGCTGAAACACTCAAAAAACACAGCAACAAAATATAAATAAACAACAAACGACAGTAAAATGTTCGCCCATGTTGACTAGATCCTAACACTCTTTTATCGTTCCACGTTAGTATAGTATTGTCTAATGTCGGGGAGCATTACTAAATATCTGTCATTATTTAATTGGCGTATAGCACATAATTTTTTTGTTTTTAGCAACATGCAGTAAACATACTTCTGTTATAAAGAAGGGGTAGGCAATAACCGTCATCTACTGCTCTTAGCAAAAAATTGTTGCAGTTCATTTTGTTGTAGTATATTATCATCTTTAAAATCGTACGTACTTTTGGGGTTTGTGTCTAGGCTCTGGTTCAAATGGTTCAAATGGCTCTGAGCACTATGGGACTTAACATCTATGGTCGTCAGCCCTGAGTGTCTAGGCACACAGACTGACACAGAAGTGCTAGGGAGCTATACTGAGCCTAGCACAGCATCCTTTGTGAAAATAATGGAAAGACCATCGTTTGTCCTTTTTTTGATGTTGTTGTTGTTGGTGTGGTCTTCAGTCCAGAGACTGGTTTGATGCAGCTCTCCATGCTACTCTATACTGTGCAAGCTGCTTCATCTTCAAATACCTACTGCAAACTACGTCCTTCTGAATCTGCTTAGTGTATTCAGCTCTTGGTCTCCCTCTACGATTTTTACCTTCCACGCTGCCCTCCAATACTATATTGGTGATCTCTTGTTGCCTCAGAACATGTCCTACCAACTGATTCCTTCTTCTAGTCAAGTTGTGCCACAAATTTCTCTTCCCCACAATTCTATTCAATATCTCCTCATCCTTTTTTGATATGTGCAGTATAGACAGTTCTGAGACGTGTGACATTCTTACTGGCTAGAACTTTAATAGGAGACGGACACTGAGAAATCACAATAAAAAATAGATATAAAGACAACAATAATAATGAAATAAATAAAGTGAAATAAGACGGATAACAGGGAAGGAGACAAAGAGAGTAAATCATGCAAAATACTCTTGAACACCAGGAAAATATTAACGCGTAAATGACGCAGATACAGCTATAGGTCGTGCCTTTAAACTGACCCGCAGATTAATTCGAGATTATAATGAAGCTTGTCTCTGGAAATTTCAAGTTCGAGCATGTCCTGTACAGGCGGAGCGCAGATGCTCTTCTCACAATGTTCGCATTCCCGTGTCAGAATCCGGATATCTGACATGTACAGACGATGAAGCGAATACAGTTTCGCAAATTGAGCACGAAAAGTTTCGCGCGCAGATTTTAATTGCAACCCTACCTCAAGTCAATGATAGTAAGGTAGGAATATGTATTATTCTGATAGCTGAATTGGTTTTAACCCTTAAATTACTGCAAAGTCCAGTAACGGTATACTGTCAAAACAACACAAAAAAGACGGTACGTTTATCGCCCCCAGCGAGAGTTTTGAGAACCCTTTGGAAGCAGACGTACGTAAATTACAGCTACCGCCAGGATTAATGTACACCATGTGAATAAATCAGGTTTTGATTGATATTTAGTGTAAATCAGAGGACACGTACCACTATTACTGTTCACAAATATACGTGCTTGCATTTGTGAAGCTATACTCGTAGTAATGAAATGAAATTTCATTGTATGCTGGCACAAGGCATTTAATATTCTGAATTACCTCTGACATGTGGTGCTGAAACCCGACGTGGGAACAGTGGCTTATTAATTGAATATTGGTATTCACAATTTTTGGAATGCAAACTTTTGTTCCTTGCTGTAAGAGAAGGTGGGGAACTATTTCGTATTAGTTATGATGTACTACTGCAGACGTATAAAGCCCCAAACATTCTATACTATAGTTTCAGGAATATCCTGGGTTGCAGTTAGATTGGCTGTGTTTGAAGTAAAAATTAATAGCAATACTACTGTTTTGATATTTTCCTCTGGGCTTAGGCGTTACCCAAATGGTACACACCGCAATTACGGCCAACTTTGCTTGCTATCGGCACTTTTCGTAAAATTTTTACCAACGCTTATTGTACCCCTTATTTTTATTTTCCTTTTATTAGTACTAGAGTTGCTAGTGATTAATATTATTGTTACGCATCTCCTGCTGATCTTAGCTATTAGCAAAAAGATACATGCCTCAATTATTACCAGCTTTGCTTCCTGTCGCCACTTTTCGTACCATTTTTACCACCGCTTATTGTACCCAATCCTCTTGTTTTGTTATTATTAACACTAGAGCAGTTAGCGGTGAAGCAGGAACGGATGGGTCTGGGACAGCAGCGAAACACTCACAGCCATGACTAGTTCTAGACAGTCACATAAATAACGTTTAACCGACATGCTACTCAGTTTGAGAAGAACGTTATCACCAGTGAAGTAATGTCGTTCGTGTCGGGACAGATGATACATCGCATAGTGGTTTGAGATATTACACGGATCTTCTGGAAGATTCAGTATCGCATGTAATGCAGCCTGATGAAATTAAATTCAATCCTTAGTCTGACGAGAAGAAATAAAGGCAGCAACTAGCTACTTTTATGCATATTTCTAAATGGTACGTGTTTCGAGGTTTTAGCCATCGTCGACTGACATTATAACTATTTAAAACTTCAATTAGCACGTCGGTGAAAACATCGACTGCAGTCTGGGTGTTGCAGCTGCCGTGTGCAAAATAACAGTTCAGTTCGTCTACTACTCTTCGGGAGTTGTACATTTACAATATATTACTCTTTAGATGCTCTTACTTTCTATTATGATTGATGTTGCTCCTATTTTCTACATCTTTTGGTGTTGCACAAACGCTTTTTCCTTGTTTGATGCACAAAATCAGTGCAGAATCCGCCATGTAGTCGACTGATACGCTTATTTACATCTTAAAATTACGTCTGCACCCAAATGTACACATTGCTTATAGGTTATGAAATTACTTTTGAAGTCAGTTGGATGTATAAACTAAATACTTTTAATTTAAGCTTCTGAAGGACAAAAAATTACAACTGCTTAGCTTAGAGCGTACTTTGTAGTAGTGACTTGTTAAGTAAATTATACTGAATGCTCCAAAAATAATACAGAATATTTTATGTAAGAGAATTAGTAATACGTATTTTACTCACAGTTAATACCCTTGACATACTAGAGTGACATTTAGGATGAATAAAGTCAGAACATGAGACTTGTATTGTATTGTATTGAACTGGGGACCTAGAAACGACGGAGAGGCTTCGTCCCCGCCGTAGCCCGCAGTGGTACACAACCCCACAACAGGCTACATCAGTCCACTCACCCCACCGCCGCCCCACACCGAACCCAAGGGTATTATGCGGTTCGGCCCCCAGTGGCGTCGACTGAAATGAGACTTGCACTTGGTGGACGAAATTCCCCAGATGGGGCCTCACGGCCAACGATGCCATACGCTCATTTCCATTGTTTTGGTGTTAATTAGTGTTGGTTTGTCTTCGTGATTGATTATGCGTAAATTTATTTTCAAAATTAGCTAATCTATTAATTTTTGACTGTAGCCATTATTGTGGGTACCATAACAGCATTGATAGCGTTTATTTCATGAATTTGGATAACTGTGTCTAATGGGATTTTGCGAATTCTTTTGAGCATTGCTCTGTGTGATGCAAAATGGTACTTATCTAGATGGCATGAAGATTTATTGATTGTGGAATTGTTGTATGTAGCTTCGTCTATACTTGAAATATATGTTGAGTTATTTCAAGTGAGAAAGATGTATACTTGCTAAGTAAATGACTTCATTATAACATCAGCTCCAACCACAGTAAAACTAATATTGCAGGTTTAATTGTAGCCACTAAATTAACCTCTGACACAGCTAAACCAGACCGGAATAACCAGACTGCCACTTTCCGATAAGTAAACAGTATTAACATGCAATGAAAGATAATAATATTAAACACATAAGGGTCCAGTCCCAGACTCCTACAGTAGTCAGGAGGGAGCCGAGCGGGGTGCGATGGTGTGGTCCTTATTACGCTCGACAGCGCCAAGAAAACATCATTCTCAATAACACAGTTACTAGTCAGAAATACAGATCTGCCTTCCAAAGCGCTGTAACGCAAGCGGGCCAGCTTAATTGCGCCTCAACAGTGGCGGAAGGCCTGATTACTCTCATCTTGCAGTACTGCCGGCACAACGAAGCGTCAGATGGCGGCTACAATGATATGGGCGTGATTTGGGCGGACGTCGACTGCTGAATCTGGCGGTTCCAACTCTGCGTATCGATCTCCAAAGTGCTTTCATGGATTTGCACTCAGGAACCTTGCCCCAGGTCCACCTGAAGAGTTCACAGACTCGCAAGAGTCGGCTCTCAGCCCTCGTTTACGTGTCTACCACAAGAATGGGATGACCAGCAACGGTGCCCAACCACTCGAAGGCGGATGACCGATGGGATCCATGTCATGCAGGTTAAGCCTCCAGCAGACCTATAGGGCGATGGCGGCCTCTGCACCCCATCAGTGAGACCTCGTAAGTTGGCAGTGCAGCTGGCAGCAGAAGCGTCCTTCCACTCAGACTCGTGGTTCCATAGGCGATCTCAGAAAACTAGGATTGACATCCGTAGTCTTAGACTGTATAGCTGGAGCTGCCACAAGAGCTGGGACTACGAACTGAGGAGTCGCCAATTAGCAGCAAAAAATGGTTCAAATGGCTCTGAGCACTATGGGACTCAACATCTGAGGTCATCAGTCCCCTAGAACTTAGAACTACTTAAACCTAACTAACCTAAGGACATCACACACATCCATGCCCGAGGCAGGATTCGAACCTGCGACCGTAGCAGTCACGCGGTTCCGGACTGAAGTGCCTAGAACCGCACGGCCACCGCGGCCAGCAATTAACACCCAGACATTTGTTAGAAAGGGTAGGGTATTTATCTTAGAGCTTAGCATGCGCTCTGCAGCGATGGGGATGACTGTGGCATCATGTGTACTGATTTTACCTCTTTTTCTTCACCTTTCATAGGTGCTGGCTCGACACCTGAATACTTAAATTTGCGTTGTCCTAACCTTTTTCTTACCAAACTCCGCTTTGCCACTAGTACGACTGTATCTATCAGCTTCCTTGAAATCGTTATGCTTCGCTCACAGATGCGGACACTCGGTCGTTCCCCCATGCTATGGTAACTCCCATGTTTGCCGCAACTCGCTCAGTATTACTCCTAGCTGGCAAACTACTGGTCAATGACACAGGCTGTTCACCTTCTGTGAGCTGCCAAGGCGGAACTTGGACGAATTTTGTTTCTACCAGTGGCACTATTCTGGGCCATAACAAAATTTGACACTGACCATACAGTACTCAAAACATATGCACAAACTGAATGACTCAGTGCTTTAATAGTAAAAGCAGACAAATGTAGCTCTATTGTTCTAATGCATAGTAGTACAACAGTGAATGGACAGCACTGAATAAATTCTTCCGTCGCAATAATCTAGCGGAAATTGAGACAGATCCCACTTCTAAATTGCAGAATAAACTCAAAATCTATTGAAGAAAACAAACTTCCCTTTAACAATATGAGATATACACGACAGCACTTATATGCATGACCTATGAGCACAACCTAAAATAAACAAACAGAGTTGGTCAATAGAACCACTGTAAATTTTCAAAGCAGGACATACAAATTTGAAAATACACTCTTAATACCGAATAGTTACGAGCTAGGCTAGGTCATTCAGGTTCGTAAGACAGATAATTTCGCGTCATTTGACATAATTAAGTTCCACACAAACATACACTACTGGCCATTAAAATTGCTACCACGAAGATGACGTGTTACAGACGAGAAATTTAACTGTCAGGAAGAAGATGCTCTGATATGCAAATGATTAGCTTTTCAGAGCATTCACACAAGGTTGGCGCCGGTGGCGACACCTACAACGTGTTAACTTGAGGAAAGTTTCCAACCGATTTCTCATACACAAACAGCAGTTGACCGGCGTTGCCTGGTGAAACATTGTTGTGATGCCCCGTGTAAGGAAGAGAAATGCGTACCATCACGTTGCCGACTTTGATAAAGGTCGGACTGTAGCCTATCGCTATTGCGGTTTATCGTATCGCGACATTGCCGCTCGTGTTGGTCGAGATCCAATGACTGTTAGCAGAATATGGAAACGGTGGGTACAGCAGGGTAATACGGAACGCCGTGCTGGATCCCAACGGCCTCGTATCACTAACAGTCGAGATGACAGGCATCTTATCCGCATTGCTGTAACGGATAGTGCAGCCATGTCTCGATCCCTGAGTCAACAGATGGCGACGTTTGCAAGACAACAACCATCTGTACGAACAGTTCGACCACGTTTTCAGCAGCATGGACTATCAGCTCGGAGACCATGGCTGCGGTTACCCTTGACGCTGCATCACAGACAGGAGCGCCTGCGATGGTGTACTCAACGACGAACCTGGGTGCACGAAAGGCAAAACTTCATTTTTTCGGATGAATCCAGGTTCTGTTTACAGCATCATGATGGTGGCACCCGTGTTTGGCGACATCGCGGTGAAAGCACATTGGAAACGTGTATTCGTCATCGCCTTACTGGCGTATCACCCGACGTGATGGTATGGGGTGTCATTGGTTACACGTCTCGGTCACCTCTTGGTCGCATTGACGGCACTTTGAGCAGTGGACCTTACATCTCAGATGTGTTACGACCTGTGGCTCTACACTTCATTCGATCCCTGTGAAACCCTACATTTCATAAGGATAATGCACGACCGCATGTTGCAGGTCCTGTACGGGCCATTCTGGATACAGAAAATGTTCGACTGCTGCCCTGGCCAGCACATTCTCCAGATCTCTCACGAACTGAAAACGTCAGGACAATGGTGGCCGAGCAACTGGCTCGTCACAATACAGCAGTCACTACTCTTGATGAACCGTGGTATCGTGTTGAAGCTGCATGGACAGCTGTACCTGTACACGCCATCCAAGCTCTGTTTATCTCAATGCTCAGGTGTATCAAGGCCGTTACTACGGCGAGAGGTGGTTGTTTTGGGTACTGATTTCTCAGGATCTATGCACGCAAATTGCGTGAAAATGTAATCACATGTCAGTTGTAGTATAATATATTTGTCCAATGAATACCCATTTATCATCTGCATTTCTTCTTGGTGTAGCAATTTTAATGGCCAGTAGTGTATCTCTCAGGGTAACAATAAAACAAAGTGAGAATTTTACTTAATCCCAAAAAATTTGACTTTACCAGAAATATGTGAGTTGAATTTTTTAATGGGACAATAGATGAAATTCAGGACCATGCAAAACGAATAAAATGCATCAGAAGATCATCTTCACTGTTGAGAATCAGACCGAGAAAGGTCTATATTTCCTGCATCTCTCCATAAGTAGCTCCAATGACAGACACACATTTCAGATGGTGTGGTGGTTACACCATCACTCATTTATTGACACATATACCCTTTAAACAACCAGAGTAATACAATGTGTTTTAACTCGCTCAATTCCTCGCGGCAGCGATGCAGCGCCGAGTCGTAACGTGCAGATTACAATGACCGGTGATGCGGCAACACCTCGTGTTGAAGCTGAGGGCCAGGTAGTGTATTCTTCCATTCTGTACCGAACCCGTGCCCAACTGGGCGGCGACGCGATCTTATCCTTGTGAATTCGCTCATTGAGTTATTAACAAGCGGCTACGCCGTGACGCGGAATGCTCCATCCCGGAATCGAACCAGCTAACCTCAAGTTCGGCATCTTCTGGTGTTCAACAACCATTAGGTTCACATTTACATATATGGATATGGTATCTGTTCATTCGGACATGTCTGAAAGAACAGACACCATTGATAACCAGGTACCGTCTATAACGAAATTAGAATTATATATTAATACCTACAGCTGCTGACGGGCGTTGATACATATCAACGGGGACAGGTGAAAATGTGCGCCCCAACCGGGACTCGAACCCGGGATCTCCTGCTTACATGGCGGACGCTCTATCCATCTGAGCCAACGAGGGCACAGAGAATAGTGCGACTGCAGGGACTATCTTACGCACGCCTCCCGCGAGACCCCCATTCTCACCTTATACGTCCACACACTACATTCGTAGTGTCCCTACCCAACACACTCATTACTCGTGGAAGACATTCTTACGAAGTCCCGTAAGAGTTCGGGTAATACGTGTGCATCCGCACAGAAGAGGAAGGTCATGGCCGTTATTGCCAGAACTATATGCATATGTGAATATAGTGTCTGTTCTTTCGGACATTGATGACATGCAGCCGTCTAGAATTTTTTTTTTTACTTTATTGTTATTTTAAAGCCTGTACAACAGGCAGGCTGTCAGCAGCACACTACGCTGCTCTTCAGCCATAGAATATACAAGCAGCAAAAACAGTGAGAAGACACAAGTTACAGAACGGTGGGCAATAAAACAGGAGACACTTAGAGACAAACACGGAGCCGTTCACACTCGTCGATAATCCACACTGCTAACTGATGAGACGACGCACGAACACTGAAGATGACGATGGCACTGGTGAACGAGGGAGTGTGACGGTGAACACTGAACACTAAACACGACGGCACACACGAAACACTGATGGCGGTGATCTCCGGCGCGCGAATGTCCACATAGCGTGTGCGAGTCCGGGGACCTGCCAAGAGTGGAACAGGGGTGAGATGGGGGAGAGGGGAGAAAAAGGATGCCAATGGCTGAGGAGACGGGGGCAGGAGGAGAGGTACAGGGGAGGGGAGGCCCGGGGGAGGAGGGGGGAGAAAAGGAGGAGGGAGGGAAAAGGGAGAGAAGGGAGGGAGGGTGCCCAGAGGAGCAAACACAGGAGGAGGGCGGGAGGATCATAGTTGGTAGGAGGGGTAAATGGAGGGGAGGAGGGCATCATCAGGGAGGGGGAGCTGGCGGAAGCCACCTTGGGAGAGGGTAAGGAGGGTGGAGAGATGGAGACCGGGTGGGACGTGGGAATATAGGCGCGGCAGCGGGCGGGGGTGGGAGAGGATCGGGGAGACGAGCGGGTGAGGAGGATCGAGTTTGCGGGAGGTGTACAGTATCCGTATCCTTTCAAGGAAAAGGAGGAGCTGGAGGAAGGGGATGAGATCGTACAGGATCCGCGTGGGGGAGGGGAGACGGATGCAATAGGCGAGGCAGAGAGCATGAAGTTCAAGGATTTGGAGGGATTTATAAAAGGTAGGTGGGGGGGGCGGAGATCCAAGCCGGATGGGCATAACAAAGGATAGGGCGGATGAGGGACTTATAGGTGTGGAGGATGGTGGAGGGGTCGAGACCCCACGTACGGCCGGAGAGGAGCTTGAGGAGACTGAGTCGGGAGCGTGCCTTGGCTTCGATTGTCTGGAGGTGGGGAGTCCAAGTGAGGCGACGGTCGAGGGTGACGCCAAGGTACTTAAGGGTGGGAGTGAGGGTGATAGGACGGCCATAGATGGTGAGATAGAAATCAAGGAGGCGAAAGGAAGGGGTGGTTTTGCCTACAATGATCGCCTGCCGTCTAGAACGAAATTAGAATTATATATTGATACCTTGAGCTGCTGACGGGCGTTGATATATATCAACGGGGATCTTTTCTTTAAGACATATGATAGACACCACGCATTCATGCTACTGGTTCGCCTTGATGGGCAATGAATCCACCACCTTCAGTGCCGATGCACAATTACGTTCGACCTCCTGTGGGAATCTAAAATTATCGAGCATGGTGACCACAGACGGGGACTACTGATAGGTGGCGCTAAGTGGTAATGTGGGCCGGTGGGGAGGTGTGCTAAGACAGTCCGCGCAGTTGCGATCAACATGTCTGGATGGCACAGTGATTAACTCAACTGCCTAGTAAGCAAAAGATTCCGAGTTTGAATGCCAAATCGGCGCACGTATTAACTCGTCGCCGCTGAACCTGCATAAATTCCCGATGCAGCTGGCATCAATAGTTTCTTCTCTTTCATTTCTCTACCACCACCTTCAATTTACAGAGTATTTAGGAAAACTCTTTTATAAAATAAGAATCTTTCCAGGAACAAGTATCAGAATATGTTTTTACACAAATAACAAAATAAAGGACAAAGCCATTCATAAAAATAACATCAAGCCATAAAATCGATCAGAAATGTGCAATGTTCGAAGACATGGACTCGCCAAACAATAAGAAATTTCAGCGTACGACTCCATGAACCAGTGGATGCTCATCGTTTAAAAGGCTTGAACAAAACAACGTTTGCCACCCGTGTAGCTAAGATGAACATCAAGTGTCAGTCGTAGCACACAATCTACAACAGCCGGCCAACAAAGGACAAAGAATGAACCTACTAGAAGAAATTTTAATTTATTCTCACAAATGTGTATCTCCAAATAACATTCCTAGTGACCAAACAGAGCCACCTAACAAAATGCTTATAAGCAATAAATAAAAGATCACATATGTCTTGAAATTTATCCAGCGGATGGAATATTCTGTTATCTCTCAGCGTCCATCTGGAAAATTTGTAATTCATGTTCCAAATACGGCCTATCTACCGTATTTGGGAAATATCTCTTCGAAAACTGCAAAAATAACGAAGAACCATAAAGCGGACGGGACCTTTCTTCCACCAGCCAAAACAGCGGTTCTTCTGAGATCTGTGAAGGATGATCTACTTTTACGAAGAATGAGTATGTATGAAACTCCATCTGAGTATGGCGAAAGGTACATGGGACAAACGATACTTTCCACAGTCTAACAAATTAGGAGTAGCTGGACGTGTTTCCACAGGCCATTCCATGCATTACTGGAAGTTAAGATACTGGTCATGGCCTCCTTCAACAGGGATTTAGTGGTTAAGGAAGTTGTGGAAATACAATTAGCAGTAATGTTACTAAATCGAGACGAGAGCTTCCTGCCCGACAAATCATGGAAATCCCTCATTTCACGTCTGCGCTGTCAAAGAGGATATTCTAATCTGTATGTCTAACACCTTCTTTTAAAAACACGAAGCTCTGAAGTCACTGTGAAATTTCTTTACTTTTATCAAGTCACGTCTTAAAAGTCCTTCCTCATCATAGATCTGGGATATATTACTGATCTTCATTTTCGTAATGTTGAACATTTGAGTACTTACAGAACGAATGTCATTGAAATTAGTCCTATCGATTGTTACAGCCTTGAAAGGTTTATGTTGTCGAGCTTCCTCAATCACCTTATTGATGTCGTCTAGCACGTAAGTCTTCGTCACTTACTTCCTTTCCTCCAAGAGAGCAATCTCCCGATCACAGAGAAAGTAAGAGTGACCACTAACTAAAACGTTTTGGTCGATAGTCTGAAATTTGTGAGTTGCTACCAGAAAAATCATTGTGACAAAGATCATTTGATTCTTATTTTGATCGATACAACTGGCACACGGAAAATTCAAATGAGTCTGTTATCCAAAGTGATTGCACAGTAATAATAACAAAACTGAGCCTCTTTGATTTCCTCCTCGACCACCGGCATTCTGAGTCCAAAGACACATGTAACTATTGTCTATATTACATTCATGGAGACAAATGCTATACATGGACAGCTGCTTAGAATAAAATATCTGTGAATGCATCAGTGTTAGAAGAAATGTTACTTACTGTAGGGCCATTTCAGTGTTACTTCCCGGTTGCTAACATTAAGGTATATAGTTTGTCATGAGTTATCGTGCCTGTTCTGCGTGGCGTTGATGAAATTCCAGTTGTGTTTTAAATATACCTTTGTCAGAATATGGAGCAGTTTTCATCTGAGAGCTTAAAACGTCGTGACGTAAATATGTATCACTTTTTGGCCTGCCAAATCGTAGATGAGAATATTCTTTTTTGAATATCTCTGTAGGTGATGTCAGCACCAAGGTTTTTCTACTTTGTTTATGCTCAAATCAGTATTCAAAAACTTCTTACTGTACGTGTTTTGGGTGTAATGGTTTTCTTCCAGTGGGAGTGATTCCATGTATTGTTTAATAGATACCCTTACTTCTTCACTCAGTTTCAAAGGTCTTTTACCTCCCCGTCCCTCAATGTAGGTCACATCTCCTTTTTTCTTTCGCTCAGTACAAACTTGAACTGCTTTGTGGGGAATGTGTAATGCTTTTTTATTTCGAAAATTTCTGGGTACATGCCTTTACGTGCTTACCCTTTCCCTCAGACAAATAATAGTGTGCACTGCATTGACGCCTGTTTTAACCTGGAAATTCATATGTACCAGGCCTATGACAATGAATAACGCTAATCTGAATTAGCCTATCAAGAATGATCCTTGCTTCGTTTTATCGGCGAGTCCGTAGTAGCTATGCTCAGTATTCAGATCTCGGCGGCTGTGTAGGCACAAACATGTTATCCGCACCACAAAAACTAAGAAGCCAAGGACTGTATCACAATGTTAAATCACTTTTGTTGGTAACAAATGTACGCACCCGCTCGGTTCCTTAATAACTTTAAAATAGCACTTGTTGTTGTTGTGGTCTTCAGTCCCGAGACTGGCTTGATGCAGCTCTCCTTGCTACTCTGGCCTGTGCAAGCTGCCTCATCTCCCAGTACGTACTGCAACCTACATCCTTCTGAACCTGCTTAGTGTATTCATCTCTTGGTCTCCCTCTACGATTTTTACTCTCCACGCTGCCCTCCAATATTAAATTAGTGATCCTTTTTCTTTTAAACATGCAAACTTCCTCCTAATCTCTTCCTCCTTTTCAAAGTATTTTTCTCCATTTCACAACATTCTTTCAGTTTCAGTAGAAATAATACAACGTCACACACAACAAAAGTATGTTATGCAACAATCCCACTGCTGTAGTGAGCATTAAGCGGGAGCAGTAAGCGCAGTAGCTTTCATGTGCGTATTGGCACATAGAGCCACAGAAACATTTGAAATCATTGCAACTGATATGGCTGTCTCTGGAACTTGGACATTTCTAAAATATACTAGTCTGGGTATGAAGAGCCATTTAGAAGTATCACCTGAAAAATTATCACTTTGTCACTTAGATCGTCATAAAACAAAACGCTTCAGTTATCAACAATATAGTTCGTAAACACTGCGGATTCACTGATTCTGGGCTTGCTTTGTTTTACTCTTAGACGCATCAAGTTTAATCTATGACTGACACACTTGTGACCTGTCGCACATGCTCGTTTACTCCACATTGTGTAAAGTGATTTAGAACCTTGACAGCGACTCACCTTGAGACTTGGTGAAAGGTTGTCAGCCGATATATCAGAACATGAAGCAAAATCAAAAATATTCCTGATGTATATCTGAAAAATGATGGAATAAAAGACCACATATTTGTGTTGTCAGATCTAGAGTGAGTGCATTCAATGTATTAGTAGCTTTTATTCATGTTAGTCTGTGGCCTAGCGGTTCTAGGCGCTTCAATCCGGAACCGCGTGACTGCTACGGTCGCAGGTTCGAATCCTGCTCCCGCGTGGATGGGTGTGATGTCCTTAGGTTAGTTAGGTTTAAGTAGTTCTAAGTCCTAGGGGACTGATGACTTCAGATGTTAAGTCCCATAGTGCTCAGAGCCATTTGAACCATTTGAATCATGTAAGTCTGTTGTTCTCCCTTTATTTATTCTAAATGTCCTATATGTCAAATTTATTAACTGTGGATAAAATATGTAAGATTAATTCTCTTATAAAAATGTACTGTATAACTTTTGTAGTATTCATTATACTTCAGTTAAGCAGTAAACTCAGCACAGTCTACTATATACTAATCAGTTGTTAACCACTCAGAAGCTTAAATTGAACGTATTTAATGATCACATCCCACTGATTTCAGCAGTACTTTCAGAACCTGTGAGAAAAATGTAACTTTTGATGCAAGCAAACGTGTCAGTCGGTAACATGGTGGATACTGCACTGTTTTTGTGCATCACACAAGCGAAAAGTGTTTTTGGAACCCCTACAAATTAGGAAAATAGGAGCAACAACAGTCAGAAAAGAAACTAAGTGCACCTAAAGATAATATATTATAAATATACAACTCGCATAGTGTAGTAGACGAACAAAACAGTTATTCTGCACAGGGGAGCTGGAACGTCAAAACTGCAGTCGATTTTTTTATCGATGTAGTAACATGATTTAAATACGTATTACGCCAATTGAAGATGAGCAAAAGCTTGAAATTTGTATTTGTACAAATAAAAATACATGAAAAATGGCTGATGGCTGTATTTCTTACAGTATTATAATCCACAGTCACAGAGCTCAGCAAACAACAAAAAGTTCGGGCTGATGTCGTTGTCTGAGAAGACTTATTTGGCGAATTGAAGGACACCATTCGTGATGAACGAGAAGATATCGGGAAAAAACTTGTCTACATCTGCGGCGCTCTAGCTATGAAAGATAGATTTGTCTTCACAGTTTTATTAGGCTACCGCCTATCAAACACGAAGTCTTTAAGAGATGTAGAGAGGCGGCCCCGATTAGGGGAACAAGGCGAAAGTCCCAGTTATAGCAATACTAGCAATGCTCATAGACGGTATCTGATGTGGCTGCATAATCTATGAAGATAAAAAAAAGAATCCTTCGTACCTGATTCGGTAATCGCAGTTGGGTACTTCAGGCTTAAGCAGGGAATTTGAAAGATATAACTACCATTCAGCTGGTATATCCGAAAAGTCTTAATATGACATTCATCGAATGCACGAGACGGATTCAAGCACTGAAGTCCTTGTAACAAGGTATCCATGGTACTCTAGTGCTAGCGTGACAAATTCACTGCGCGCTTTCCTCGAAGACACCTTACGGACGTTTGATAGTTGCTGCAACGTGAAAAACAGCCGGAGAAGGACATACAAAATATAATGGAGTTCTTCGGAGAAGTAGTATAAGGAAACTCCACACGCCTGTCACCATTTGCTGCCACCCTTAAGATGCTTTCCAAGTGTCATCGCTGAAAACGGAAGACTACGCAAATGACAGAAATATACTTTTTCTTCTTTCTAGAACAGTCGATCAACGGGTGCTTATCAGAAAGTCTGAACATGCAGTTACCTTGGACACACCGTCAGTTCCTTCATGAAGATAGAAAAAGTCTCCAGCTTCTTTTGTGAAAGCAGTCATCTTAGGCATGTTCGTAGAACTCTAAAACTATCTAAGTTTTTTAATATCACTACGAATCCCATTCCAGAGTTATTGTCAATATGATAGATATTGGTTTTACTTATCTCCAAACGATAGAAACGTATGCAGTACAATTCACGAGCAGAGACGAATTACACGCAGTTTATTAGCTGCCCATAAACCGTTCACCTTCATCGACACAGCTATAATCGAAAATCTAACAGTAAAGCCTGCAGGCACTCTAAGCATTTTAATCTTCCTCTGCTACGCCCAACTCAGACTTGTGCCCCTGTAAGCAAGAATATCGTGAAAAAATGCCCATGTCATTACAACAGACTGTAAGATCTTACATTACTTTTCTAGACTTCGGACTACTCCCATATAAGTCATAATTTTGCATCATATAAGTATATTGCTGCGGGCCGACCCCATAAAGAAGATGCAGACTTTCCAGTATATAAGGAGCAGTCAATTGAAAATGAGGTATATGGGAAAAAGTGAGTAAACTCTTTATTATTTCTAAAGTAATCACCTTAACTGTAATACATTTATCCTCCTGTGTGACAAGGCGGTCAATGGCTTCAAGCAAAAGCCTTTGCAGTTGTCTATAGAACCATGATTTTACCCAGGCGTGCACCTTTTCGTCCGAAGCAAATCGACTGCCACGAATCTCTTTCCTCTGGGTTCCAAAAACGTGGAATTCGCACGTGGAGAGAACGAGACTGTATAGAAGATGTGTAAGGGATTCTCATCGAAGCGTCTGCAGCGTAATCGAAACATGTGGCCTGCCTACATATTTTCAAGGTTGTTTGGACTACGCGGCAGTAGTGTCATTGGGAAACCCTAACACATCCATCACGCAACCCAAATCTCTCCCCATGCGATCTACATATTTTTGGATCCCTGAAGAAAGATATTTGTGATCATCGATGAAGAGGTGTACGCTTGAGTACAATCATGGTCTCTTAGGCAACAGAAAACATTTTTCCATAAAGGCAGCGACCGTCTTGTCTCAAAATCGGGTAAATCTATTTACAGCTATGTCGATTAATTTTGAAGTAATAAAGAGTTAACTTGCTTTTTCCCATCTCTCTCTTTTTCATGTGACTGCCCTTTACAGTTAATTGAGATGGACCTCTAAAGTAAGATAGTTAATGAAACTGTGCCGCTAAGGATCTATCACTCGTTAGCATCGTTTCCCTCAGAATCCGCTTTGATAGTCATTACAAATGGTTCAGAGGTTTCAGGAACCTACTCTTATGTTAATTTCATTGACCTGTGTTCTCAAGTGTCGAATATTGACACTGTTCGGAGATTGTAAGACTTGAAGACAAAAGGAATCAGCGCTTAACAATGGTCGTTAATGAGTTCAAAGGAGTTAGCACATCTGTCAGAGTTCTGCTTTCGGAAGGCCAGCAGTGCATTGTTTGTTATTCCTAGAATATTTTGACAACAAAGGGAAAAAATTGTTGGGCGCTTTACAAACGCTTCTACGAAAAACTAATGTCCTGAGACTCACAAATGACACGCGCGGTTTGGGGTGCATCAACAGGAGGTATGTTGAGTTTGCTCTCGCTGAGGAAGAGACGGTCGTGTTCTCTCTGTCCGTTTCTGCAAGTACACAAAGCACCACAAATAACTGCGAACCGCAAAGACTGTCGAGGGTGACGCGGTTCACCAGCTTCACGCACAAAGCGAGAAACGCAGCAAGACAACGCAGTAGTACCGTCTCTGAACGCAACGACCTGGTCTGCAGTTCCGCTTGGCTGGTGCGTCACTCCCTGGGCGCAATTCTAATGGAATATCTCCGAAGAAAGTAGTCCTCCACACGCGCCATCTTGGAACGGGACACGTAAATAACTGTATGATAACAGTGGTCACGGCTATATCCAAAGACCTTTTAAAAATAACTAGACTTCTCTAGGGCGCTACAGTCGCGGGATATTTTGAACATTCGGCTGGACGCCATTGTAGGAGTAAGCGTATGTTAAGGAGAAGTTTACTGTGTCTTTTAAGGCCACCGAGAGAATATTATTTATTTATTTGCAGAAGTATACAGCATTTGTTAGTCGTAGTTGTACTTATACACATTCCAGTTTACATGAAGGAAACTGTTAAAGACTTGCGCAGCTTATAACTGCATAAATAAATTCGATAAATGAACCATTATTACCTTTCATAAGTGAGTGAATCTTTTTAGATGTTCCGTATGTCAATGTACTTGCCTGATAAATGTGTCTACAACGTGATAATATAATGAACTACAATTTAATTGCAGGTTTCCTGTTTCGGAACCACAGGTTTTGGAAAAACTGTGAAATACTGTCAGGAGGCAAGGTTTCCGACAGACAGAAAACAATTTTCTGTGTTATGAATATTTAGATAGTAGTTGTTTTCTTGGGAACTGTGTAAATTACAGAAGGCTGAAAGATGTAACTGTTCCGTCTATCTTTCGTTTTACAAACCATATAAAGCAGAATGTAAATAATTTTTGTCCACCGTAAGGTCTATCATATTTTATTTTAAATACGGAACTTTAAAGACACAGAAGTGCAACCAACAGGAGAATTCGCTGATAAGCCACAATGGCCGTTATTCAATTTCTCCGCTGTTCGCCGCAGACCACTTACTGGATTGTAGGGCCTTGGTTATATCAATCACTGTCTTCCGAAATATTTCAGCTGTGAACCCTTACATGCATTGTTATGATGAACAAAACATAGGAATTCTTGTTTGCTTTAGCCTCGAAGATTCAACTGATGTAGCAGTCTGTAACCGTGCGTTAAAGATATATACTGTTTCTAACGAGTACGCACAATTGTTCATATACTCCAAGTAGCTATTGAAGTGAGATTGTGTTAAAATCTGCTAAAATGTGACTGTGCGAATAACTCCTATCACATGATAAGCAGCCTGCTGCACTCCGATATGAATTTACAAGTAGTATGTAATTTTCTTTAGTCTCGAACGTCGAATTATTTGTATTCCGAGAGTACGACAACTGTCATTTGCGTTCTGTCATAAGCCATCCGCACTTGAAGTGAGATTTGTTGGCTGTTAATGCTTTTGAGGTCATTGTATGCTCCCAATCTATTGAAGATACCTGTTAGAACCTACAATTAATTACATCCTTATGGACGAGTCAGCAACTTTTGTTAACTTAACAGCAAATATTCGCAGCAGAATGCACCAATGATGAAGTCATTTATTCACACAATGAGAAAATTCTAGTTGTCTGTGGTTTTCGGATGCAAACATTTATTTCAGCGGATACGGTTGCAAGTGTCTGTAATAACAAATGCAGGATGTTTCTGCTAGAAGTAGAAAATCTGAATTTCGTCCATTTATAGAGTTGATTCATAACTTAATGGGGAAAATAGGAAGTATTTTTCTTAATTTGCCATATGTTTTGGCACGCCTCTATCATGAGTCAGCACATCCTGAACTATCGCGCTCGATGACAACAGAAGTTTCAAAAAGGATATCCAGAAGTTATACAGTCTTTTCGTGTGTATTAATCGGTGAAAGATATCATATATCAAATATCTAATAGTCCATTAATTTCATCTAAGTTTACCGGTTAGTAATATGTGATCTAAGACACATTTGTTTTCCTTTTCTTCCAAGGTTGGAAAACAGTGTTTGTTTGCTGCTTGATTACTGTTGATAGGCAATGAAAAGTAGTCTCCACGTTTGTTTAACTAAAGCTGCGGGTGCTGATTAATTAGCCAGCATCCTTCTTTGTGTACTCTATTTTCTCTTTACGGTTCCCTTTTCGTTTCAGTCATTCTTCTCTGCTTTTCTTAAGTTATATTCAGAACTTTTTTCGTGTGTGTTATAAGCGCAGTGAATAATAAAAGTTCATATTCTAAGAAAACACACGATATAATGATTGAAATATTTCAAAAGATAATTAAAATTATACACATAATTACAGAAGGGCGCTGAAGGTCAATGGAACCGCTTGCGCTCCGAGGCAAGAAGAAAAATATCTTTTAACTGCACATTTCACTTTGATTTTCCCCAATAATTCTAGCATAGCACAGGCCTAAATAACATTCACTTTCAAATGTTTTAATATCGGATGGCAGACAGGAGTGTTCCCCACCTCGTGGAGGGAGGCAATTCTCATCCCTCTTCTCAAACCAAGAAAGGACCGCACATGTCCCAGTAGTTATCGGAGTATCGCCTTGACGAGCTGTGTCGGAAAGACCCTGGAACGGATGGTTAACCGTCGTCTGGTCTGGCTGTTAGAGACCAGACAGCTCCTTAGCCGCTCTCAGTGTGGATTCCGAAAATTTCGGTCGACGGTCGACAACCTGACCCTCTTCGAGGCGGCTATTCAGCAGGCTTTCCTCCGTCAGCATCACTGTATCGGTATCTTCTTTGATATCAGTAAGGCATATGATACTACTTGGAGACATTGTTTTCTTGCACAACTGCATCAATGGGGCTTTGGTGGCCGCCTCCCCATTTTCATTCGGTCTTTCCTGTCTCAGCGGTTTTTTCGGACCCGAGTTGGTAACACACTGTCTGATCGCTATGAGCAAGAGAACAGTGTCCCCCGGGGCAGTGTTTTAAGCGTTACCCTCTTTGCCATCGCCATCAACAGTATAACGTCTACAGTGAGGAGTCCAGTACAGTGCTCCTTATTTGTGCACGACTTTGCTGTTTTCTGTTCCTCCTCCAGTGTTGCAACAGTGAGCCGTCAGTTGCAGCTAACAGTGCGGCGGTTAGAGGAGTGTGCTGCAAAGACGGGTTCTCGGTTTTCTTCCGATAAGTGTGTTTGTGTTCAATTTAATCGTTCTCATCGTCCTTTTAATTTGCCTGCCTTGCATATGGGGGACGCTATCCTACATTTTAAGAGACACGGTGCGGTTTCTGGGCCTACTTTTTGACTCCAGGTTGTCATGGCTGCCACACCTACGAGACTTGAAAGCCAGAACCCTGAAGGAACTGAACATCCTCAAGTGCCTCAGCCACAGGTTTTGAGAAGCGGACAGCGTGCGTCTCCTCCAGTTCTATCGGGCTTTTGTGCGTTCACGGCTGGACTACAGGTGCACGGTGTATGGGTCGGCAAGGCAGTCTTATTTGCGGATTCTTGACGCTGCCAACCATGTGGGGATTCGGCTGTCCACAGGTGCTTACCGTCCGGCGGCAGCTCCTACTGGTGCGCCAGGCTTGTAAGTTTCTTGAAGCTCCGACCTCACCTGTTCACCATATTGTTGCTCATCCACCTCTGGACCGCCTTTTTTCCCACCGTCCCCGGGCTACGTTGCCGTTTGGGATCCGTGTGCAACGTTTGCTAGAGTACCTCGATGTGGAGTCTGTACGACCCCAAGTCCAGGGTTCTAACAGCCTACCACCCTGGTTACTGGAGAGGCCCAGAGTGATTTTAGATTTGGTGCAGTGCAAGAGAGATTGCACTCCTGCCACCGTTTTTAATCCAATTTTCTGTCATTTTATCTGAGCACCACGACTATGCAGCTGTTTTTACGGATGGGTCGGAACAGAGGATTCCGTTGGTTGCTCTGTTGTTTTTCCGGATCGTGTCCTCAAGGTTCGACTGCATCAGACTTTTACTGTCTTTGATGCAGAATTGTCTGCGATCTTGCGGGCACTGGAGCAGATGAGACATTCTTCATGTCCTAAATTCCTTGTCTGTTCCGATTCACGAAGTGCCCTTCACTCATTGCAACGTTTGTATCCAGATAAAATAGTCCAGAGCATCCTGGATGCCCTCCTCCAACTATAGCGACTGGGGAAGGTGGTGGCTTTCTGCTGGGTTCCGGGGCACGTCGGCATTGCTGGGAATGAAAGGGCAGATCTCGCGGCCTAGGAGGCGTGTCTCGATCCAAAAGTATTTCAGTGTGCTATCCCCCTGCACACACTCACCTCGCTGTTGAGGTCAAGAGTCATGCGTCGGTGGGAGGATGATTGGCTGGAAATGACTGACAATAAGCTCCGTTTAGTCAAGCCCACAACGTGTGTGTGGTGTACTTCCTTCCAATCCCGTCGACGGAAAGAGGTTCTCCTCACTTGGCTTCGGATAGGCCATAGTCCTACGACGCATGGCTTCCTGCTCCGGTGAGAGGACCCTCCAATGTGTGGTGCTTGTGGCGTCCAGGTCACTATGCGCCACGTTTTATTGGATTGCGTTTTATTTTCTGACCAGCGGGCCGCGGCTGACTTGCCAGCGGATCTGCCATCTCTTTTAGGAAACACTCGAACGAATGTGGTTACAGTTTCAAAGTTCTGTGTCTTGTCAAACGTTTTTCCAAAGGTTTTAGGGAGAGGGTCTTAATTTGCTCACTGTGTGACACGCTCGCCCATACTTCATGTAAGTGGCCAGCCAATAACAATTTCCTGTGGCATTCTTGCTGCTAAGTTTTCGCTTTCCTTACGTTTTACTTTCTTATGTAGCGTTTTCCTTCTTTTCCTGATTTCTTTGCGTGTGTGCTTCGATTTTGCTAAGGAGGATAGGAGAATGTAATAATGAAATAATAATAGTAGTAATCATGATGATAATAATACTATAGTGTGCTAATTTAGGATTATTTCTGAACAGTAACAAAAGTATTTGCATATTCATGATTGACAGTTAAAAGTTCAGAAAAAGTTGTGTCTGACTGATACTCTAGGTAGGCCGTAGTGTGAGGCAGCTTATGTGTTGTGCCTCTGTGTCATCTGCTGGCTTTGTGCTGCAGTCCCTTCTACACTCTTCAGGATATGTATCCTGATTTGTTCTTGAAGCGCTGAGTAGCGTCTTCTGTATTATCATCTGAATAACCAAGTATTCTTCCAAGCCCTTGTAAGATAAGCCGGCTATATACCCATTTGTGGTTTTTAATTACTACATGACTGAAAACAGAAAAATAATAAATTTACATTAAAAAATGATCCAGGTAATCCAAAGATGTGAGAAATGACGCTGCATTGCGTTGATTAAATATTTCATACTTGTGATATCAAAATTAATGATATCGGAACTACAGCGCTCCGGTAGACACTGTTAACATGCTTTTCCTTCGTCCGGGTCAGTCTCGCAGCTTGCTTGGAAAATTTGTTATTGAAAACCTCTTTAGAAACAAAAGAAAAAAGAATAAAATGTTTTGGGATACCGTTCTTAAAATTAGAAATAATTTTGTATCATCGTGAGAAAACATTTTTTTTTTAATTCTCGTTAAGGAAATGTTACTATCTAATAGTCAGATAATTATGTCGTTTTGTTGGGTAATTAAGGTTTTCAATGCTTGCTGTCTTTTTACAGACGTCATTAGTTTTATGTACAGTAAATATATATATATATTTTATTCTCTTGTTTCAAAAATATTTTTATAGGCCTGCTTTCGGTAATTAACTTCGGAAATAAATTATTAACACTGTGCAGCTTGACACCAATTCCGTGTCATATCCTTAGCTACATCGTAAACATAAACTACCAGTATATTCACTGATTTGTGAAAAGTTATATTAACCCGTTAAGAAGTTATCTTTTGGCGAAATCTTCAGGGAGTCAAATATATTAATAACCCATTGAAAAGAGCACATAATTTGCTGATATGTATCTGGATGGACGAAAAATTAGTTGACTGAATCCAGCATAATGAGGTATTTCGATATCAAGGTTTCCTTACAAGCACGCAAATGATACGATCTACAACTTCCAAAAGAATATTCCAAGGAAATTACAGACTCGTCCGTATTAATGCCGAACTAACAGGATTTGATCTCGTCTTATAAATCCCTTGGGATTTATCGCACACAGTTTAAACGGTGTGTGATGGTAGAACAGACACGCCATAAAAATAGACGCCAGCGTTAAACGAACAGAGAGTCGTTCTGTGCATATAATGTATGTGGAAACGAATTTATCTTCATAAAATTCTGAAATATCTGAGTTTAAACGTGTCAACTGGCTGCAAAATATGACTAAAAAACTGCCTTTGTAGTGAAGACGACTTCTTGCCTCCCAGTACCCTTCAAGCAGGGCAATATTGGAAACACGAAAGTTGAAGCCGCCACTTGGGCATTCGCCGGGATTTCAATACTATCCTCTGGTCTCAATTCTCTGTAGACTTCATATACCAACCGTTTTATTTTCTTTCTTCTGTTCATGCGTTCTCCTCCTCATCGCGTCGAGTTTCTCCCTCTGGAGCTAGACCGAACTTATTTGCGTTGGCACGTCATGACAGAGTTTCTACCTCCGCCTTTTGTCTCTGATGCCAGGCCGGCAGCACCGTGTGTGTGTGTTCGCACGAGCTGAGCTCGTGTACACAAAGGACGGGGCAGGAGATAACGTCTGAGCGCTCTCGTAACACGCGGCTCGCTGTCAAATCACTGCTAGATGCCGGCCTTTGCTTATCATTTCTCTCCTCGCCAGCAGCCCCTTGGATGAACACAAACCTCTGCGCCCAACTTAATAAGCTTAGTCGCGTATTTCATTCAGTTTCAAAGTTGACGTTGTGGGATGATAGTTGAAAAATAAATAGAAATGTTCAACGAAATCGTTACATGCCCTCATAATCCGAAAAAATTATGAAGTACCTCAGAGTTAATTGGAGACTTCATAATCTATCTAGAATTACTTTTTTTTTACTGTTATCTTTATCATATGGACGACGTTCGTTCTAATTCAATTTCATAAGGATGGACAGAGCTTCAAACATACATTTATCACATCACCTGAATTAACAAGTAGCAGTAACGTATGTTAATCGACAGTTTCCACTGTATAATGTTGTTCATACTCATGGAACAGCCGTTTGAAAAGCTGATTAACAAAAGATGTTGTATCGAATAAACTGAACTCTAAAACAGTCTTTAATTACACAGTCATGTTGAAATGAATAAATGAAATACACGAAATGTATTCGCAGTTGCGAATACTAAAAGCCGTCAGTTGTATAAGGGAATGACGACAATGGAAGTTCGTGCCGGAAAGGGACTCGAGCACGGATATCCCACTATACGGGAGCGGTCACCTTAATCGCTTTGGCTATCCGTGTACGACTCACAGCCAGACACATTCTTCCATACGCCGTCACAACCTGTGTTCGTACACATATTACGTAATTCATACAGGTTGTGACGCAGGAACGACGACATGCCGTATTTAGCGTTTGGCCGTGAGTCGTGCACAGTTAGCCAAAGCGCTTAAAGCTACCGCTCGCGAAAGTCGGAAATCCCGGTTCGAGTCCCGGACCGGCACAAATTTACGTTGTCGTTATACCCTTATATACCTAATGCTTGTTTGTATTCGTAACTGCAAGTACATTTCAGGAACATTGCGTCGTTCTCCTTAACCTTACAGGCACTGCAACAACGAATAAATGAAAGTTATTAGGTTGGAAAAAGAATGCTCCTCTTGTCACGTGAGAAGTGGCTGATAACGTTTGAGACATTTAATGCTTATCGGTGTGGCAGCCGATGGCAGAGTTGGCAATACGTGTGATATCGATACATTTAATTGTGGTGAGATCAAGGGGATGGAACACGGGGGAATTTCGATTTACGAAGTCGCATGATCACAGCACATACACGTGCCACCATTTTGAATATGTATGAGGAGCAATCAAAAAGTTTCCGTTCGAAGGCCATACGGTCCAAAATCGCTAGAGTATTAAGGCAATCATCCTACCGACGCACCAGGTTGAAAAAAACCGTTTGGTAAAACAATGTCCTTGTGCATGAAGAAACCGAAGACGTGATTATCGCATAGGGAGAGATCAGAACTATACAGGGCCGGTGCTCGCGTGTCTCCCGCTTGAGTTGACATAACTTCAGCGTTAGGACATTTGCGGTATGGGGACGTACGTTACTGCGAAGCAGCGACACCCCTTGTCACACAGAACTTGGCGCACCGTCCACAGAGGTGGATTTCGACAGATATGCTATCACATTCATTTTCCAATTGGTGTCTACAGGTGTAATTACGTAGATTTTCTCCACGTAATAAATTTTCATGCTCTGCACGGGTATGCAGCCGGATTTCATCGTCCTGACGACATGGCTTTTCGGCAGTACAACTGGCCGTCACCTTCACGTGAGATTGAAGGTGCATAATCACGCCGAGACTGAGGTAACATCAGATATGGTGCGTACTTTACACCCTGGGAACAGACCGCTGCGCGTGCGGGAGAAGCGATAGGGCTGCCGTCTGCGAATCTTCTAGTGGAAAGAAAGACATTAGGTAATTGAGGGAAGATAAAGTTCTTTTAGTTGCTCCTACTGATAAAGGCAGTACCACTATTCCTTTCTCTCGTGAAGATCATTTGGCAAAAATGGCCTGTTTATTGGAGGATTCTGCATGCTATGGTTTACCCAAGATTCATAAACCGTGAACTCTCTTTCGTTCGACCTTCAGCAATTTGGTAGCTCTTACTTGCGAATATCATCCATCCAACTCGACCGATTTTATTCAACACTTGAAATCTCTTTGCCTAGGAATATCTGACCTTCTGGTTAATTTTTATGTTGTTTCATTTTTTACTAAGGTACATTTGAGGGAGTCCTTGTTGCTGATTGGTCAGCTTTTGGATGCTAAAACTACTGAGCTGTGTTCCTACGTATTGACATCAACATATTTTTTATTTAATGATATATGTTTTGTCCGTAGCTCGTGGTCGTGCGGTAGCGTTCACGCTTCCCGCACCCGGGTTACCGGGTTCGATTCCCGGCGGGAGCAGGGATTTTCTCTACCTCGTGATGACTGGGTGTTGTGTTATGTCCTTAGGTTAGTTAGGTTTAAGTAGTTCTAAGTTCTAGGGGACTGATGACCATAGATGTTAAGTCCCATCGTGCTCAGAGCCATTTGAACCATTTTTTCATATATGTTTTGAACAAACTGACGGTGTGGCAATGGACAGTCCACTTCCCCCTATTGTCGCTAATCTTTTCATGGAATATTTTGAAGATACCGTACTCGGGACTTCTTCTCCTAAACCCGCAAGTTTTGTGCGATACGTGGATAATATTTTTATCATTTGGCTCTTGGATTTGAAGATATTCACCAGTTTTTAGATCATGTTAACTGCCTTCATCCACACATCAAATTTTCGATGGAAATTGAAAAACATGGCAAGTTACCTTTTTTAGTGTTTTTGTCCACAAAAAGAAAATGGGTCTTTGGAACGCAGTGTATACCGTACAACTACGCATACCATTCGCTGCTTCCATGCTACTAAAGTGCGCGTCATTTATGTTGGCGGCCGAGTTTAGGTTCGTTCTGCGCATCTGACGTCATAAAACACAGTCAGCCAATGAACAGAGAACGACGTTGCCACACCTCGACTGCAGTGCAGAGCATGGACGAGTGTCTTCAGTTTTAGAAACGTTCAGTCATAAATAAAGTAATAGAACAAAAGCAATGTCTTGATAGCAGACATTCTTTTATAGAAAGTTTGGAAAAAGCATTCTTTATACCAATTGCTTCATATTCTATTAATTAATGAAACCAAACAAGCAATAAAACTCCTAATTCATGCGATAGCAAGGAAAGGTGTTCGTATCACTCTCACGAACCGCTTTTTCGCAATAAAGAACAGCGGCAATTGTTTATTTCCTATTGTACTTCGACGAAGCGTGAGTAATTCGTAGTCGTACCAACAGTGTTTGTGTCAGTATTTTGCGTAACGTGTTATAGTCCTCATGGCGATATGCAGTCAGACGAGGTGCGTTAGCGTAACGGTTAAGGTGTTCGGCTGCTACGTGAAAGGTTATGAGTTCAAACCTTGTGCGGTGTTTAGTATTTTCATCATTTAAAAACAATATCGAAGTGCCTTACTTCACGAATTATATTCGTTTGAACGCAATTTTTTGAATTTTCTACTGCTTTGTCTCTTCATTAACCCTTTCGCTGCTGCAGACACGTGCTCGCCGCATTCCGCGCTGTGCGCGATTTTGTCATCACTGCACTGCTCGCCTGTGCAGACACATGGTGTTCTCACTGCTTTGACACACTTATCATTCGATTTCACAAAAACTATTTGGCCCAAAAATTTGATTTTTACACGTCTTCTTGACTGATACCTTCCCCCCATAAATGACTTAATTTTGTTTCGATGTTCAACGCAGTTATTATGCAGCATTAAATGTAGTAAACCATTGCACGAAATTTTGAAGAGTTTGCAGAGGTAAAAGTCCATAGCGTATACTTTCCGCATGGTCGATTTTAGTTGCCACAATGTTGAGAATGATATGTGGACAAGATACCTAAATTTCATATAAAATTTACTGTATAAAAATATCTCATTTAATTTCAGTACGACATAGGTGTCGTATGTAATATTGAGAAATATTCCGTCTTTCGCGACTGTAATAAAAGTATTATTTACACCGGACGCGTTTGCCTTTACTTTAAAGCACTTCAATCAAGGAAAGGTATGGCACATACACAATAGTACTCATGTTCTCTTTCTTGTTTTTGTTCCACAGTCGCAGTTTTACCAATGGTACTGAAATATATTCCTCTTCTGCAACTGTAATAAGGGGCTTATTTAGACCAGACGCGTTTCTCTCTTTTGAAGCATCTTCAGTGGACAGTATTTTGTCTCCTCCATTGCCAAGTCACCTTTCGTAGTTTTGTGCTGCGGTAACACAATATTCAACGTTTGTGTTGGCAGATCAGTGTTTTAGCAAATAAATGATGTTTGTGTGTGCCACACACAAAAATTATATTTGACATAGCTCAGAGCACTTCACTGATCAAGTCCTAATGTTTTTGTAACCCCACAGTTTTGTTTAATGTATTTTGTCTACTTCCTTATGATTGATTGAAGTGCTTTAAAATAAAGGCAAACGTGCTCAGTGTAAATAAAACTTTTGTTACAGTCGCGAAAGACGGAATATTTCTCAATATTACATACGACACCTATGTGGTACTTAAATGAGCTATTGTTATACGGTAAATATTATATGAAATTTAGGTATCTTGTCCACATTTCATTCTCAACATTGTGGCAACTAAAATCGACCATACGGAAAGTATACTCTATGGACTTTTACCTCTGCAAACTCTTCAAAATTTCGTGCAATGGTTTACTATATTTAATGCTGCATAATAACTGCGTTGAACATCGAAACAAAATTAAGTCATTTATGGGGGGAAGGTATCAGTCAAGAAGATGTGTAAAAATCTAATTTTTGGGCCGAATAGTTTTTGTGGAATCGATTGATAAGGGTGTCAAAGCAGTCGGAACACGATGTGTCTGCACAGGCGAGCAGTGCAGTGAAAAAATCGCGCAAAGCGCGGAATGCAGGGAACACGTCTTTGTAGCAGCGAAAGGGTTAATGCGGCCGTGGTGGCTTTACTTCATGAACTGCGCGCTCCCCCCTAAACGTAAGCTTGCGAACTATGCTATTCTATGACGCTGCTTCTATTGGCGCGTGCGTCGTGTGCAACTGGCAACGCAGCAATCTCCCGCGTCTGGGCGGGCATGCGCGAGCCGCCAAGTTAAAAGAATTGAACTATAGTTGTCATCCACCAACTCGACGCATAGGAGTTTTACGTACACTGGTCAAAAGACGTTATGCTATTTCGGGTTCGGATAACTTGACGCAGGAACTGGAATATCTTAAAATTGTTTTCAGGCAAAATTGATATACTGATCATCAAGCTGTTCTTGATTTCCTATTTTTACCACCATGTGAATCGCCAATGGGCCCTTGTAAATCAGTTGTTTCGTTTACCCCTTCCGGGGAGTATTTCTTCGAAAATTTCACGAATTTCCAGTAAATACGATATCAAAAGTCTCCTTTTGCCTTTCGCTAAAACTAGTTTCTATGTGTCAAAGATGATTTGGGATAGAGGAAGTCTAAAGTATATGAAATTCCCTGTTATTGCGGAAAGGCTTATATTGGACAGACTATTCATACGGTTCATGACCGAAGTGTGAAACATTGTCACACACGTTTGCTGCATTCTGAAAAATCTGCCATCGATGGACATTGTCTCAACGAAAGGCATAAAATATCATTTAAAGAGACAAAATTATTGCTTCAGCTTCCCGTTACTGGAACTGTGCACTTAATAAATCCATAGAAATAGGACTACCCGACGACATTATTAATAGAGGTAAAGGTTTTCCCTTAAGCAAGATGTGGAATTCTGTTTTATTAGGTATAAAACAACAACGGTCTGGTTTTCGGTCGGCTGCATCTCGATTTGCGATTCGTTGTTTTTGTTAGTTTCTACTGCCGCCAGCGCTGCAATTCTTTGCTTCGCAGAGGGCAGACCCACCGCTTCTTACGCACACGCAGCGGCTTGTTCCCGCGGTATAAAGGTGCCACCGTATGTGGTGTTACCTCAGTTCCTGCGTGGCTGTGGGCCTGATAAATCACCTTAAGTTACCGGCCAGTTGGACCGTCCAAACATAGTGTCGTCAGGACTATGAAATCCTTCTGCATACCGGTGAAGAGCGCCAACACTGTCTGCCAGTGTTTGTCCCTCGGCAGCCAAAAGAAGAATGCCAACACGCTGGTCCCGTTTGCGGTTAATAACGTCACCATAGTTCACGTTCCTCATTAACCGCACGCACATCGAAAAAGACACGAATATATCCTGCAAACGGAAACTTTTTGATCACTACTTTACCGCGAATACCACGATTCGGGCAAGACAGCCGCTCCCAGTATTAACTTCTGTGGACAATAACGTCTTGATCACAGACGGGCAGGCATGCCGCTGTGCAAAAAATCTCTCCCTAATTTAATGTTGGACAACAAAAACTATTCAGAACTATCCCTATTGGCTGTAGAAGCAGCGCTCCTCACTTGTACCTGTATTGAGTCAGTGTCGTGGTCCACAAGTTTGCATGACCGCACGTACATCGCCCTTTGACACTCGAAGCATGGAAAACACTCGCCTAAACTGATGATTCGCGGTACACGCTGATACACACCAACGCAGCGTAAGAATACACTGAAATATAAAAGGCGATGCATGGTTGAATATCCTGACCAAGTTTGATCAAGGTAGCGAAGGTCCACAGAAGAGTTTCATATACGTCAGTTCAATCAGCGCAGGAGTATAATAAGAAAGTTGCTGTGCATCCTAAGACCACTTTATCTTAAATTTCTCTGTGCAGATGTTGTAGGATGTTTTGAGCAAATAGTACTTCTTGCAACATACATTTAAAGGTATTATTAAAGTGGTAAAATTGGAGAAATTCATGCATATACGGACAGGTAACTATATTCGTTTCTGACTCGTCCTATACATGAATGTAACGATAACAGGGAACACTATCTATCCTTTGTCATATATCATATGGTGGCTTATGGCCCTCAGATTGAGATGCTAGTGTAGTATACGAAAGCGTTACACAAATAACACAAATAATTTTCCCTTTTCATTGTAAGACTAAACGGGAAGTAATTCGTGTAAATGAGATTCTTTTACTGGTTTTAGTAAAAGTTTTCTTCAATGAGGATCGGGTTTCATTCAAAAAATCGTTTAGCTTAACGATAAAGATTATAAGCGGGGTATCCAATACACGCGGTACTATGAAAGTAATTTTTCTACCTGTATATCATTCACCAACGGATTTTGAAGGGCGAGGGGATTAAGGCAAATAACTCTTCCATGGCACAGCTTACATTGCAATATAGAGTAGCAACACAGCTGTGAATGTAAGACAGGAAAATGAAAGTTAAAGTTTATCATCCTTTCGAAGGTGAAACCATTAAAGGTATAAAAAGCTGTACTTTTTGACTGACAATAACGTGCGCACTAGCTTCCGTAATTTCGATTAGAATATACTTCTTCTATTTGGTCTTTTCCGCTGCTGCACAGTTTCGGCTAGTTAGCCATTTTCAAGTGTATACTGCAACATGTCTAACACACATGTTTGGGTTACAGTCAAAAGTTACGTTGATCATATTTTATTAAAATGCAACTGTCCTGCAGGATTTTAAAAATAAACCAGATGACATAAAGTATTTATTGAACGGGAGTGACATGATGTACGAGTTGCAGTTGTAGTAGCTGTTTAATCAAGTAAACTACTTTACTTGCAAATGGTATGTTTCATTGCTATTCAAAAAACACATGGTTTTCTTCAAAGTTCGGCCAACCAGCTGCATTTTATAAATGTAGGTGAAGAACCAAGCAGAAATCACCATTACGGGTGATGCTTTACCTCAATAAAGCGAAACGCATCTGGTGAGAAAAGCAAGCATTCTCTTGTAGTGAAAACGACGGAACGAAAATACCTTCAGGAACTGTAAAGAAACTATGGAAAATATGACCACACAAAAGAAAAAATTAAAAATGTATGAGCTACATAAATTTCTATTGTAACTCAAATGCGTTCATCTGACAGATCGCACCGTACACCTGAAAATAGTTACGGAGCTCGACCGCTACGGTCGCAGGTTCGAATCCTGCCTCGGTGCATGGATGTGTGTGATATCCTTAGGTTAGTTAGGCTTAATTAGTTCTAAGTTCTAGGCGACTGATGACCTCAGAAGTTAAGTCGCATAGTGCTCAGAGCCATTTGAACCATTTAAGTTACAGAGCTAAAACCGAGTACTAGTGAAAAGACAAAAGTAAAAGAATAATCTAATCCATGTCACGACAGCCAATGGTAGATTATTGTTATTCCAGAAATTTATTTCGTCCGAGCGTTCCGTTTCAACTAAAATATGGGAAAACTATTGGAGAATACTTTCCCGTTCTTCCTACGGGTTACGCTGTTAAACACATTCGAGGTTCAAAGAACTACAGTTAGAACCTGTTTCTGCATGTTGCATTTTGAGGGCTCGCGATTACACGATGACAACCACTGCGCGGAGAATTAACGTAAAATAAACATTCGCGTTTACTGCTGGCGCCGTGCAGCCGAACAGTACGAGGCGCGAGGTGAACGGGGCCGGGGCCGGAAAGAGTGTCGCGCGAACGGGGGCTGGCGGAACCGGTGCTAAGCTGGCGCACATACTGGAGCCAGCCGGCCGCTAAACGGCTGCTCTACATAATTGAGCAGACAGATAAAAGTGGCGCCGGCGACGGCGACGGCGGCGCAGGACACGCAGCACAGCAAGTGCGTGGCGCGCTCTCGCCCGGCTAGGCCGCGATCAATGTCGCTCACCGCTCACCGCTACACGGCCACGGCCGCTGCCCCGGCGCTCTTCTGCAAGATTTTCGGCGTCGGCCGCACACCTGGCCGCTACCCCACTGCCAGTACCGCCGCTAAGTGCTTGCAGCACCCAGCACGCATTCCTGTGCCCACATTATTCCTCACCTCTCACTCTTCGGTCCCGTCCGCTGGTCGTGCCACGAAAGCAAACCGTTTCGGAAACCAACACATGTAGCAGAACTATAAGATCGTTCGCCGACGATGATGCTGTGTACAGCAAAGTATCGTCGATGGAAGAATTGCTGAAATAATTAGTCATAATATCCGCTTAATGCAACGATTAGCAATTCTCCTTAAATTTTGATGATTCTAAGATGATCCCTCTAACAAGAAAAAGAACCCGACAGCATTTGGTTACAGTATTAGTGGTGAACATCTCGAGCACACCAGTTTATTATTTTATTCACGGTTAATACCAATACGAACTGGGACGATCGCTGTAAGTCAGTATCGGGGAAGGCGATTATAAGACATGAATTTGTTGTAAGGGTTCTGGGAAAATGAAATGCATACTCAAAGGAAATCGCACACAAGACGCTAGCGCAACCAATTCTTGAATGTTGTTCCAGTGTTTGGAGTCGTTATGAAGCAGGAATTCCAGCAGACATCGATGGAAGTCCGAGACGCGCTGCTAGGGTCGTAATAGGTCGGTTTAGACCATTCGAAAATGTAACAGAAATACTCTGGCAGATTAAATGGAAATCCTTGCAAGGTCTACACGGTAGTTCTCGCGAAATCCTGTTCGTAAATTCTAGAGAACATGTGTTCTAAGAAGACCGTAGGACCCTCATGCTCTTACTAATTTATGTCTTGCGTAGGTATCATGAGAATTGTATGAGAAAGATCACAGGGCTAACAGACGTACACTATGTGATTAAAAGTATCCGCATATCTATTAGATAATGGTATTGGGTGCTGAGGTCTCCAGCGCAGTCGACGTTCTGAAAGGTTGAAGTCGCGACTCTTGGCAGGCCAGTCTACTTCCGGCATGTTATTTTCTACAAACCATTGCCTCACAGATGTCGCTTTATGACACGGTGCATTGTTGTTCTGATACAATCAGTCTCTGAAATGTTCCCCAGCTGTACGCAGTACACATACCCAAACGCGTTTTCTTAAACGCCATAAGCGAACCACACCTTAACCACGAAAAGCAACCCCATACCATAACTACTACTCCCTAGTACTCCACTATTAACAGTGCACATGACGACTAGTCCGCTTTCGAAGCCGCTGAGCTCTCCTGACAGACCCACTCTGCAGTTACTGCTTCTCTACTGACAACACAGTACTTCCTGCCTCCTTTTATACTGGCAGACCACCTCTTGTGACCTCTAAAGATCATTTCCGCATTACACAGGCGTGTCCAGGTCGTTTGCAGAAATGCCTGCCACTGGCTGTCATCACTTAGGTATATGAGAATATTTATGCGAAACCTCTCTGTATGTATTAAAGTTACTTATATCAAAGCCGGCCGGAGCGGCCGTGCGGTTCTAGGCGCTACAGTCTGGAACCGAGCGACCGCTACGGTCGCAGGTTCGAATCCTGTCTCGGGCATGGATGTGTGTGATGTCCTTAGGTTAGTTAGGTTTAATTAGTTCTAAGTTCTAGGCGACTGATGACCTCAGAAGTTAAGTCGCATAGTGCTCAGAGCCATTTGAACTTAAATCAAACCTAGCAGGAAAGAGGACCTCTCCCCTAGTATGATGACAAATTTATGTGTATCCACACTTCTGCTTGGCAAGCTCGGGTTTTTGACTCAGCAATTGATTTTTTTCCAGTGTTCCGCAACGCCTTATTTTCGCTCACTAAAAGACACGCACACTCATCAAAGAAGCCACTATACAGGGTAAAAAGTATTTAAACCGACAAACTCTGGGAGGTTGTAGGTGACATCAAAACAAATATTTTTCCCTAATATAATTTTTTCCTATGAGGATTATTTAAATCGGTGGAGGCCATATGACGCTCTTTAGTTGTTACAGGCCGTATTACGATCTTCAGTTGTTAGAGGGCGTATTACGCTCTTCAGTCATAGGCAACTGCTGTCCACCAGTGTATTAGTGCATTGTCTGTGTTTACTAATGGAGCGATACACCTGGAGTGAGTACACTGCTATGGTTGGTGCATACTACGTAGCGCACCACAACGGACGAGCTGCACAGCGGGTTTACCAACAACAATATCCTAATCACCGTATCCCACATCATACGACCTTTGCTGCTGCGTGCCAACATCTGTGTGAGACCGGTCATTTAGCATTTTACCTGGACAGGGACGCCGTCGCACGGTAAGAACGCTGCAATTTGAGGAAGCTGTCTTGCAGCACGTGGAGCGGGATCCTTCAATCAGCACTCGTGCAATTGCACTTAACATGGGGACGAATCAGACCAATGTAAGAACAGTCCTTCGAGTGCAGTTTTTACGTCCATTTCACTTACAGCGTGTCCACAACCTGGAATCAGTTTATTATCCACCCAGAGCACAGTTTTCGCGGTGGTACCTGGAACAGTGTGAAATGTATCCTACATTTCAATCCTCTGTGTTATTTACCGATGAAGCAACGTTCGGGCGTGATGGAGTCTTCAACATGCACAGTTCGCATGTCTGGAGTGAAGATAACCCACATGCCACACTTACTAGCGCTCATCAAGTGCGGTTCTTCCTTAATGTGCGGGTCGGTGTTGTTGAGGACTGTTTAATTGGGCCGTATCTGCTACCTAGGGCATTAAATGGCAGGCACTATTACAATTTTCTCGCCAGAGCATTGCCAGAATTTCTTTAAGACGTCCCGCTACCTACAAGACAACGCATGTGGGTCCAACATGACGGGGCGCCGGCACATTTCAGTCGTCGTGTGCGTTGATTCCTGGACCGATGGTTCCCAGAAACGTGAATTGGCAGAGGTGGTCCTGTACCATGGCCTGCTCGATCCCCAGATATTTCCCATCTGGACTTTTTTTGTGTGGGGAGAGATGCAGAACTTTGTTTATGCAACTCCTGTTGCATCAGAAGAGGATCTGGTTGCCCGGATAGTAGCAGCAGCAGGAACAATTCAGTACTTCAGGACACTCCTGGTGTTTTTGCCCGTGTCCGACAGAACATGATCCGACAGTTTAACCTTGGTTTACGTGTCAGTGGAGGCATTTTTGAAAATCTACTGCAATTGAAATTGGGTTGTGTTAATGTGTTGCCTCTTGGTCATAAACAATGGAAAATCGTTTGTTGGTTTAGTTAATTTGCCATCAGAGAAATCGTCCTCTGCCGGTTTAAATATTCCTCATAGGAAAAAATGACACTAGGGAAAAATATTTGTATTGATGTTCCCTACAACCTGCCAGAGTTTGTCGGTTTAGATTCTTTTCACCCTGTATGAAAGCATGCTTACGTTATCTTTAGTTACGTTCAGCGCTCCTTATCGGCGAGCTTCAAATACTGCCGAGTTAACCATTTGTGATGCATCTACGAAAAGCACATTTACTATGTAAATATCGCCTTCGCTGCAGTCCAGTTACATGGGGTGGGTGCCCATCAGGCCAGTTCTGGAAATGGGTAGCAGCATTTTTAATAGCTGCAGGGGCTGGATGATGCCGGCAATCTAGTCCTGCTGTATCGATACTGCTAGTGGCTGAAATTAAGGACACTAGCTCTAATACATGACTTAATAATAGTGGCATCCTGTTGGGTAAGATATTCTGGAGACAAAATGTTCCCCCATTCGGATCTCTGGGCGAGGATTACTCGGGAAAATGTTTTCATCAGGGAAAACAAAACTGCGATTCCATAGTCGGAGTGTGGGATGCTACATACTTTAAACGGATTGGTATTTTGGAAATTGAAAGAGTGAAATGTTGAGGTTGAAGTTAGATATAGTGGGAATTAGGTATGCTATACTGCTATGGCAGTACTATTCGACCTTCTGGTAGTGTGAATACAGGATTATCTATGCAAAATTGGAGACTGAAATACCATAGTACGAAAATGAAAAGAAAAGAAGGAAATGAGTTTGAAGAAAATGGACTGGGAGAAAGGAACGAAAGAGGAAGTTACCTGATAGAATTTTGCGCATATCATAATTTAATCATTGCAAAATATTTTCGATATGAATTCTGAAAGCAGGTTGTATACGTGTATGACACTTGTAGATACTAGTAGGTTTCAGATGGATTATAAAATGGCAAGACAGATATTTAAAACTGAAATTTTCACTGACAAAAAGATTACAAAATGGCAATATAGATACCTGGAATCGAGATCCTGGCTACAAAACTTTTATAGGGGCAGAAGTGGACTCTAGCCATAATTTATTGGAGATGGACTACGAGTTAAAACAGAAAAAATTTCAGAAAGATAGGATAGAAAGGCTAGGGACCAGGATAAATTGAAATAGCCAGATTCTGTAGAGAACTTCAGTACATTAGAAGATGAATGGATAACTTTGAGAGATGAGATAATTAAGGTAGCAGAATAGGAAATGGGTAAAAACAAAACAAGGCCCAGTGAAGATTTGTGGCTAACATGCGAGATATTGAATGTAATTGACAAAACAAAAAATGGAAATTTGCAGAAAATGAATCAGACAACAGGGAATACATACGTCTACATATGAGATTGACAAAATGTGCAAAATGGATGTAGGATAAGTGCAAGGCTGTCGAAAAATGCATGACTATTTTATGGGGAAGATAGATAACCCTACAGGAAAATTAAAAAGACCTTTGGTGGAAAGAGCAGCAGCTGTTTGAAAATGAGGAGTTCCGATGGAAACTCAATACCAAGCAAAGAATGGAAGGCTGAAAGTTGGAAGCAATATACAGAAGGTATATGAAGATAAGACTTGAGTGCCAGTACCACTAGGTTTGCAGAAGATTTTTAACGATGTTTGTTAGGTATGGAGCCACGTGAGGCAGTGGTTAGCACACTGGACTCGCATTCCGGAGCACGACGGTTCAAATCCTTACCCGAAAATTCAGATTTAGGTTTTCCATGAGTTCCCTAAATCGCTGCAGGCAAATGCTAGGATGGTTCCTCTAATAGGGCGCTGCCGATTTCCTTTCCTATCCTTAAAACAATCCCAGATGACGATCCACATCAGATGACTAACTGGCTGATTTGCGCAGAGAGACAGAACAACAGTGTTGTTAATTCAATATTCCCCATACCATAATTGTGCTGTTTCTCTCCTTGCGATTCTAGTAAAGCCAACCGGTACTCTGAAAGGGTAGTAGAAGACACTTCACTCGTTCTTTGTTAGATACAATTTCGTCAGGAATGAAAGACACGAATATCAGTGTCTTTTGACCTCCAACTCTTCGCATCTTAAGATTAAATGTGTTGCTGTTTTGTCCGCCTCAGCACATAGCCTACACTAAGGGGCTTATTTCCCTGTGCCCATCGTGTGCAGGTGTTTCTTAACGTTCCGATGGGCATTCATCTGTTCTAGCATGAGTTTAGCCTGTCTCCTGTTTCAGCCCATTATTACAAAACTGCTCTTGAAACATTGCTTCGGCGTCATTAGCTTACAACGTCTTTGTGTTTGGATGTTTGACACGGTTCTCACGGAGACGATGCGATTCGCGATACAACGCAGAAGCAAACCGGAATGGTGGAGGAAGTAGGAGATTAGTTGAAGCGACTTCACTGGTTCACACTGAAACGGCAGCGATACGACACCAACATGTATCGCCTGGTACAACAAGGAGTAGTGTTTGCTGCATGCAACTGTATCGTACGAGACAAATTTAGACTCATGAGATGTGCCTCGAAAAAATTGTTTTATGTAAATAAATCAAAGCTAAATCCTCTCTCTTCCTGGTTTCTCAGTAAAGCTCTTACATTTTCCGTAAAGAAAAATAAATAACGGTTATTGGATTCGCATGCGTTCTTCACTACGCAGGTTCTCTCGCTCGATTCTAAGGAAACTAACAAGTAAAAAAACTATTTTTCCAGTTTTGTAGCCCCATATGACAGCTTGATAATGAACTAGTTTTCATGTCGCTATTGTCCTTCCTTATTGTGATACTTCTCCCCTAAGTAAACTACGCGACATATTTTGAAAAGTTTGCGGTGGAGAATTTAGTGACAGACCAGTTTACCTTTGGTGGGTTTTAGGTCATACATTACTGAGTACGATATATAGCTAACGTATCGAAAATGGTTTTAACGGCGGACGGAGAGCAATACCTCTTTCCATTCTCGATAAAATACCTGAGATGTATTGAAGGTTGTCTGGGATGAGGCTGGGAACTATGCGCCACACGCGAGGCTATTGCCGCCTGCTATGGCTTGCTGCGTATACTGCAGAGCTGCATCGTGTTTCTCTTTTTGGTATGCTGGCGATACACGCCGAAGCTGAAAACGCTGAATCAGTGAAAACGTAGGAAGAATGGGTCCTCTCCCCAGGTCGCCGCCATGCTCGCCGGAATAGTATAGAAACGCGATTCATCGCTAAACACAATGCGGCGACATTCATCAGCAGTCCATGCTTCCTGGTCACGGCTCTACTCAAAGGCAGCCATTTGAGATGCAGTGTTAACGGCAGTCTAGACAGGGGATGGTATTTCCATAGATCGGCTGCTGCTAGTTTCATTAGTTTCTGACCAACGGCGCGGGATGACACAGAATGTTGCGGTATTTCATTACTTGTTCTCTGATGGCAGGGGCAGACGTAAAGGGATTGCGACATGATTGCTGCACAACACGATGATCGCCCCTTGTGGTGGTCAGATGTGGTCGACCGGAACCTTGACGATAGGTATACCTGCCAACATGTTCCCATGCAGTCCTCCATCGGACTTCTTTCAAATCTGAATGCTCCACAAATTTGGATATTGTACGATTCGACCAGTCTGCTAAATAGGATCCCACAGTGAGGCCCCTTTCAAATTATATTCGGTGCTGGTAACGCTGCCTTACACGATTACGTGGCCCCTCAATGTCCTTCGCAGCTATTACTCAAAATCTGGCACTATTCACGCCTCTCACATACACTTTTAAGCCTGGTAACAACAGTAAATGGGAACAACACTGATACACCCTGGTAGTCGTTCTACCTGTCGCAGAAAATTGCGACTCTAATGATTTACGCACAAGTCGATGGAGTGTACGTGTACGAAGTGCTATTGACATCCGACCATGTCTCCTGGACGCTTCACTATTTTGTCAGGCAGTGTATCTGAAGAGACAGGTAACATCAATTTTTTTGTTTGAAATACCTGTCTGATACCCATATAAGAAAATTCTTCATTGCCTTTGTGTTCCCTGTTAGTAATTGTAGAAATTATTAAGAACTGTAATGATCTTACTCGCATTAGATAATTTTCTTTCATTTCAGGAATAGAGACACGACGTATATGTGACTGACCATTATTATAATCAACTTAAGATGTTTGAGAACAATCTCAATCAAATTTACCTATCTGAATAGTGTACTAAGTTACAATCAGTGACTGTTCTCAAATAGTATGTCTTAACTGCATACTTAAAAATTTGTAAAACATTATCTTCATGACAGACTGGAAAATTTCTTGTTCTTCCTTGCACACCAAATTTTCACGGAGTTGGCTTTCCTAATTTTGAGGCGCCATTTTCTCCATTGGTATGCATCTTTTTGGACCAGATCCATCTGCATCGTGTCCTTTTGTACAGGAAACAGTCAGCTAACCAGAGACCTATTACTGCTAACTGTAGCGATGACTTTCGTAACTACATGTATAAACAGTTCGTGCTGTCCCACAGCAGAGCATGAGATGTGCAGTGTGCCAGTGTACCGTCTTCATCATATTCGTGCTTGCAGCAGATGTCTATAGTGAAAAATGTGGAGAGATGTAAGCTCTTAGCTTCATCATATCCCCCCCCCCCCCTCCTAAACTTCAATATCATATCCTGGAGTGGTTTTCTCGTCGAACTGCGTAGTAATTTAGACTCCAGTGATGAGCAACGTGTTACCAAAATTACGGTAAAGCTGAGAAGTCCGGCAGCTTTGTGCTTGAATTGAGCTTTTACATTACTCAAGACAGGTTCAGGATAATGAAGCGGTGATCATGCAAGGTACAATCCGTTTTTGTGAGTGGCGTTTTCCTTATCAAACGCTTGTACGATACTACCATACAGTCCACAAGGCGTTCTGTCGATGGACACAGAATGCTTCACACAGCTGGCAGTATGCTTTACACAGCCTAGTACATTCATATTATTCATATGAGTGACGTCATAAGGGCTCCGCCCCACAAAACGTCCGGAGTCTCGACTAGCACTCCCACTTATACAGTCACCGTGCCCTTTGTTTGACGACGTATTCTTTCTTATCTAGCTCCCTGTTTCCATGAAGTTCCCATGCTATATTCTTTTGTGTGACCGAGCGCGTGGTGGTTTCCTGTAATGCGTTCTGAAATTTCTCTGAACCTGGGTGCCTGACTTCGCTCCAACAAACAAATCCACACACTGTGTCCTTTTCTGTTCAAATTGCGTTCTTCGATTCATTTTGGGTGATCTTATTACTCTGCAACAACAAACAATAAACTTATTTCAGTAATGTTGCTTTGCCACCTGAAAAAGCAAAGCATTACATAAAAAATGAAGTTGGTGCATCAGAAAAACTTTACTTTTTCTATAAATCAATTAAAGATCAAATAATACACTCCTGGAAATTGAAATAAGAACACCGTGAATTCATTGTCCCAGGAAGGGGAAACTTTATTGACACATTCCTGGGGTCAGATACATCACATGATCACACTGACAGAACCACAGGCACACAGACACAGGCAACAGAGCATGCACAATGTCGGCACTAGTACAGTGTATATCCACCTTTCGCAGCAATGCAGGCTGCTATTCTCCCATGGAGACGATCGTAGAGATGCTGGATGTAGTCCTGTGGAACGGCTTGCCATGCCATTTCCACCTGGCGCCTCAGTTGGACCAGCGTTCGTGCTGGACGTGCAGACCGCGTGAGACGACGCTTCATCCAGTCCCAAACATGCTCAATGGGGGACAGATCCGGAGATCTTGCTGGCCAGGGTAGTTGACTTACACCTTCTAGAGCACGTTGGGTGGCACGGGATACATGCGGACGTGCATTGTCCTGTTGGAACAGCAAGTTCCCTTGCCGGTCTAGGAATGGTAGAACGATGGGTTCGATGACAGTTTGGATGTACCGTGCACTATTCAGTGTCCCCTCGACGATCACCAGTGGTGTACGGCCACTGTAGGAGATCGCTCCCCACACCATGATGCCGGGTGTTGGCCCTGTGTGCCTCGGTCGTATGCAGTCCTGATTGTGGCGCTCACCTGCACGGCGCCAAACACGCATACGACCATCATTGGCACCAAGGTAGAAGCGACTCTCATCGCTGAAGACGACACGTCTCCATTCGTCCCTCCATTCACGCCTGTCGCGACACCACTGGAGGTGGGCTGCACGATGTTGGGGCGTGAGCGGAAGACGGCCTAACGGTGTGCGGGACCGTAGCCCAGCTTCATGGAGACGGTTGCGAATGGTCCTCGCCGATACCCCAGGAGCAACAGTGTCCCTAATTTGCTGGGAAGTGGCGGTGCGGTCCCCTACGGCACTGCGTAGGATCCTACGGTCTTGGCGTGCATCCGTGCGTCGCTGCGGTCCGGTCCCAGGTCGATGGGCACGTGCACCTTCCGCCGACCACTGGCGACAACATCGATGTACTGTGGAGACCTCACGCCCCACGTGTTGAGCAATTCGGCGGTACGTCCACCCGGCCTCCCGCATGCCCACTATACGCCCTCGCTCAAAGTCCGTCAAGTGCACATACGGTTCACGTCCACGCTGTCGCAGCATGCTACCAGTGTTAAAGACTGCGATGGAGCTCCGTATGCCACGGCAAACTGGCTGACACTGACGGCGGCGGTGCACAAATGCTGCGCAGCTAGCGCCATTCGACGGCCAACACCGCGGTTCCTGGTGTGTCCGCTGTGCCGTGCGTGTGATCATTGCTTGTACAGCCCTCTCGCAGTGTCCAGAGCAAGTATGGTGGGTCTGACACACCGGTGTCAATGTGTTCTTTTTTCCATTTCCAGGAGTGTATAATATTGAAGTTCTAAAGTACCTTTTTGTGTTATAGCAAAACAAGCCATAGCAAAGGATTCACTCATTTTAAGCGAGTTTTCTGAATCCCTTTGCACACACTGACGCCACATGTATTTCTAAGACATTTCACTGAGATGAATTTATTACATTTACCATTTGACACCTCCCTATCTTCAGAAATAAGAGTCTTTTTAAAAATTTCTTTTATTTTTAAGATAGTTGGATCGTTAACAATGTATACTGAAAATGCAATGTAAGTAAGATTTGGGTTTAACGTCCTATCGAAAACGAGGTAATCAGAGACGGAGCACAGGCTCGCGTTTGGACACGATGGAGACAGAAATCAACTGTGTCATCCACGCGATTTTCGTAAGTGATTTTTGGAAACAAGAGAAAACCTAATTGTGGAGATCCGGGCGAGAATCCGAACTGCTGTTCTCCAAAATACGAGTCTAATGACTTACAACTAAGTCGTCTTGACTGGTCCGTCTGATACGTGTTTTATTACGATTACATTCTGTTGTATTTTGAGTTCCATAAACTCAACGCGGTCTACGTCTTGTTCTGTGTTTTTAATGCGACTACTGTATAAATTCTGTCAGTAGTACTGAACTAAAGCAATTCAGCCATCCCAAACTGAATGACAGTTCGAATGTTCGGAAGCTGCTGTTTATTTCTTCAAATATTTCGGTAGCCGACCTTCCTGTAAGTGGACGGACAGTACTTTTTTACGTCATAGGATTTTCATAAAATGGAAAATATGACTTTGAGTTTTATCATATATCGACACGGAACACTCAGAGATACGCAGCCTGATCGCACAGCAGTGATATTTGGTATTATATCACGGACAGGCGCCAGGAATGTCTCATACCGGACCCTGCGAAACTGCTTATCTGCTTGTCACTCACAGTTGCAGCTACCACGGACTATCGACTCCGGACACTTCCACCTGTTCGGTATCAGCGCACTGGCCCCACACCCAGTAGCTTCCACGATCGGGATACACCGGAGACATTGATCCTCCCGATGTTACCGGCGTCCTCTAATGCTCTCCGTAATGGTGCAACTAGTGATAACTTCACACGTGTGGGGCAGGTTCTTCACATCTTGCTCTGTTCTGAGGACACCATGAACCGTTACGTAGTCGACATGCAACACATCAAAAAGCAAAATACACTGCCTAAGAAAAAACTTCATATATCCAGAAGGCCATGAGGAAATGAAATGAAACTTTGCGGGTTGATAAGGTATGTGACATTATTTACGTTATTACAATTCCGAGTCCAATTACAAATAAATTATCAGTATGAGCGCACTTATCAGTGTGACATTGCATCCCTTCTCGCCTGCATGCACGCATTGATCCCGTTGGGAGGGGTTTCATAAAACTGTTGTATCTTCTCCTGAGGCAGTCTGGCCCTCAACTGTTGTAGCTGGTACTCGACGTTTTGGATACTAGCACTAGGAAGGAGTTGACATCCGAGCGTATCCCGCACGTGTTCTATCGGTGATAGATCTGCGAATCTGCTGACCACGGGAGCACCTCACCGTCATGCAGATAGTTCATGGAGACACATATTATGTGTGGATGAACATTGTCCTACTGAAAAATTTCTCCGTGATACTATGATATGAGATACAATAGATGAGAACACAAGATATCCGTGACGTACCGTTGTACCGTCAAAGTTCTCTAAAACATTATCAGCTGTGACATGAAATCCTATCTATGGCTTACCGCATTATGGTTCGAGCAGTAGAATAGCTATGCCTCTTCAAAATATTAGAAGATCAGGATCTCTAACAAGTCGCCGCCATACTCTCGCGGATAGTCAACCGGAGTAGTACAGTATCGCGAGTCATCAATGATTGGAACGTGACGTCAGTTATCAGCATTACATGAAACTTCCTGGCAGATTAAAACTGTGTGCCGGACCGAGACTCGAACTCGGGACCTTTGCCTTTCGCGGGCAAGTGCTCTACCAACTGAGCTACCCAAGCACGACTCACGCCCCGAGTTCGAGTCTCGGTCAGGCACACAGTTTTAATCTGCCAGGAAGTTTCATATCAGCGCACACTCCGCTGGAGAGTGAAAATCTCATTCTGGAAACATCCCCCAGGCTGTGGCTAAGCCATGTCTCCGCAATATCCTTTCTTTGAGGAGTGCTAGTTCTGCAATGTTGGCAGAAGAGCTTCTGTAAAGTTTGGAAGGTGGGAGAAGAGGTACTGGTGGAAGTAAAGCTATGAGGACGGGGCGTGAGTCGTGCTTGGGTAGCTCAGTTGGTAGAGCCCTTGCCCGTGAAAGGCAAAGGTCCCGAGTTCGAGTCTCGGTCCGGCACACAGTTTTAATCTGCCAGGAAGTTTCATATCAGCGCACACTGCGCTGCAGAGTAAAAATCTCATTCTGGTATCAGCATTACATGCTTCATGGTCATGGTACTATTCGAAACACATCAGCTGGTGCATTTGGATCCCTGTTAGTAACTGTCTGTGGCTAGTACGGAAGTCTTATACCTGTATTCCCATTGCCGCTTTGAAGTTCTCGTTAACGCACATACCATGTTTTATGTCCAACCCAAGACATATACACTCGACTGAACTAATTGTTTATTAACACAGTTCTAATTATTTGAACAAACAACTTAAAAGTGCTTGGAGAGTCTTCCAGATTAAACACCGAATAAAGGAACACTTCTTCCATGATTCTTACATGGCATAAAATGTTACCCTTGCTACTGTCAACAATGAAGTCACTTGACAGACTATATACTGGAAGGAAAAGTTAAGGTCTGGAATGCTACTAATCCGTTCATCTTGAATGCTAAGTTCTTTTACGAGTACGAGTGATGTTAAGTTAAACTTCCTCATTACAATCACCGAAATGATCTCCTAGTCCAGACCAGCCGAGCTGTTAGGGTTCGCTCCCCGGCAGCTCGACGTCTTGGTCAGAAGAGCGGCGTTGAACGGTGGACTGGACGACGACAGCTGCAGTGGCGGCGGCTCTGGTGATGATCATCAGTTCCGCGCAGGCGGTGTCACTGCTTTCTGCTGCTTCAGCAAGAGCTTAAATCCTCGCTTCACGGAGGATTATTTCGTTTAGAGTGGCAGCAGAGCCGGGCCGCGGAAGGAGAACCGATCTGTGCACGCCGATTGCAGCTGCGCGTCACGATTGCGGTGTCGGCGAGAACGGCTGAGTCGCCCTCTGCCGGCCTGTATGCTGCCTTCGTTTGAATATTGCGGACATTCCGCCGCTGGCGCCCCGTGGCAGGCGCGCCACAGCACCTTGCATCACTTGAGAGTGACCTCTAAGGTTGCAACTGGTCAGTAGTGATGCACAAATAGATTGTAATTATGGCAGTCCTGTTTAAAGTTAACAAAATTGAATTTGCAACAGCCCACTGCGAAAGCCATCCTCCAGCACTCTTGTCTGCTGCCGCACCCGTATCATCACGTCCCAACTTCCTTACATCTCCACGGTCTCCATGTCTTTTCCCAGAGTAATTTCAACCGCCTTCTATTTCCATGCCATGAAGTTATTCGTGAGATTTATCCAGCTTATCATCTATAACCTTCCACACTTCTTGCCCTTCCATCCCATAGAAAATCCTACCTCCCTGCCCATCACGTGCTTCCCGTCACTAGACCCTCCCCACTGCTCAAGCTACATCATTACTCGTGCCTCTTCCCTTCCAGTCCCTACTGCAGCTAAATGTCTCGCACTAAAGTTGTTACCAGGAGTACGCAGCATCATCATCCTTTCAGTTTCATACTGCACGGATTATCATCTCATCGGATTAAGATATTTGTTTTTTAAGTATGGGAATGAATTTTTGTGTATTTTCAATTATTTTAATCAAATATTAAAAATCCACAACATGATCACTGCAAGCCTGCCACTCCATAAGAGGTAACGTAAATAACAATCAAAATGAAAAGAAAAGACTGAACAGAGGAATGCATATTTGTAGTGGAAATTTTTTACCAGTGCCATGGAAAGGAAAAGTTAAAAACGAGTATTATTCAGTCTAGGCACTCTAGACAATTAAAGTTAAATAAAATGAGATCGTTTGTAGCGCTTCAGAAGAAATGGAAAATATTTGAGAAGGTGAAAGCGTGAATAAATGGAGGAAAATAAATTCTTGTTATTAACTGCCCACTTTACAAATTTACAAAATTCAATGAGTTTGGGTGCAGTAATTCCTACCCTCCCCACTCATTACCCGAATGAAATGCTGCCGGACTAATTGATCTGTAACCATTCGTTGCTGCAAGCGGTTTTTATTTTCATTAATAACAGAATTACATTCCATCATCATCACTTTCAGCACGACGGAACTCGCTGAATGTATCAAGTAGGAGGTGATATGCAGTGATGAGCCAAAACATTATTACCACCTGCGTATAGCTTGTTTGTCCGTCTTTAGAACGAAATACGTAACTGATTCTGCGTATCATGGATCCAACAGTTTGTTGGTAGGTTTGTGTAGGTATGCGGCATCAGATTTCTGCGCACACGTCATGTAATTAGCGTAAATAACGGGTCGCTGATATGCGAACGTGGTGATGGCACCCAGTAGCGACCCAGATGGTTTCCATAGGATTTACAGCAGATGAATCTGGTCACCGATACATCAATATGAGTTCACTTATAACGCTCCTCAAACCACTGTAGAAGGATTCTGGCTCCGAGACACGGGCAGTTATACGGCTGAAAGATGACATAGCCGTCGGGGAAGCACGAAGGGTGTCTTCGATTATACCACAGATCCCCTGCAAACGCAGGAGAATGTCTCCCATTGCATAGTACTGTTCTCATCAGCCTGCGTCCGTGGCGCGTTGCACGTTTCAAGCCATCATTCACCTCGTTGACGGCATTTGTGCAGAAGAACATAGACCTAGCGCAGCAAAAATGTGCATACACGTTTCCATTGATCGACGGTCGAATCCCGTTAGTCCCGTGCCCACTGCAATCGTAACTGACGGTGTCATTGGGTCGACATGTAAACACGAAGGGGTGGTCTGCTGCAGAGTTCCATGTTCAAAAATGTAAATGAACACTGTGCTCCGAAACTTGTGTGTGTACCAGCATTGTGCTCGTTAGGCAGAGATGCCACAGATCACCATTTATCCTACTTTACAGAGCAGACAAACCTCTGAACCCCAGGTTTTGTGCCGGCCGGATTGGCCGTGCGGTTCCAGGCGCTACAGTCTGGAGCCGAGCGACCGCTACGGTCGCAGGTTCGAATCCTGCCTCGGGCATGGATGTGTGTGATGTCCTTAGGTTAGTTAGGTTTAATTAATTCTAAGTTCTAGGCGACTGATGACCTCAGAAGTTAAATCGCATAGTGCTCAGAGCCATTTTGAACCCACGTTTTGTGAAGAGTCGTGGTCGTCCAACTAGTTACCGCCTAGTGGTAGTTTCCCTGTGCTTCTACCTATTTCCGTAGATGCTCACGACAGTAGCACATGAACATTCGATCAACTTCGTTTTTGAGATCCTCTTTCACAAGTTCTGCCTAATAATAATCTGCCCTATGTCAAAGTAGCTTATCTCAACTGATTTCCCGATTTTCAGCCTATATCTTCGCTAGGGTGACCCCCGTCCATGTCTGCTCATCTTACATACCTTTGTTATCACGTAACTTGCCTGAAACGCCACCAGGCGGCAAGCAACGTCGCGGCGGACATGTCTTTTGGCTTATCAGTGTGTAAATCTAAAAAACTAGAAAATCAACCAATAATGTATTTCTTGGGCCTAACTCGTTCATTGGTTGACTAATGTAAACAGACTAATGAAAAGTGAAGTCTAAATAAAAGAAGCAAGTGCAGGAGAGTAGTACATGCACTGACACGTCTGAATGAACAATAACAGAAACATGAGATGATTTGAAAATGGCTACGTCTTTTATCATGAAGAGTTCATGAGGTTACATTGAAGTGTGTGATGGATATTTTTAAATAAAAGTAAGTAGAATTTGTTTTTTTGCTCTCCGCACTGACCAGTTACTATTTCTGAGTTAGCCGGCTGACGATGATTTTTTCAAGTCTATCTCACCTAGCGACAATTTCAACTTCCTCACTTCAAGTAAATACTTCCCTTCCAGAGGTACATTCAGTGGCGGCTGCTGTGTTAGAGCACAAGAGCATGTAAACACCCTACTTTTTATATCTTGCGGATTTATTGGTTATTTTTCTTTGAATGCTGTTAAAGGTAACATAGATGCGGTAATCTGAAATACACTGCACTAAATCTACCGCGGTATGTATTGCTACTCCTACAGACTCCATGAAACTTGGCATCACAATTACGAGCACATCTTCAGTTGTGCACGTTTTAAGGAGTTTTTAAGCTTGCGCAACTGGTGTGACATCGTTGCCTTATGGGTCAAAAACGTACAGATCTGATAAACAACGTCTACGTCTACGTGATTATTCTGCTATTCACAATAAAGTGCCTGGCAGAGGGTTCAAATGGTTCAAATAGCTCTGAGCACTATGCGACTTAACTTCTGAGGTCATCAGTCGCCTAGAACTTAGAACTAATTAAACCTAACTAACCTAAGTACATCACACACATCCATGCCCGAGGCAGATTTCGAACCTGCGACCGTAGCGGTCACTCGGCTCCAGACTGTAGCGCCTAGAACCGCACGGCCACTCCGGCCGGCGGCAGAGCTGTCTCACTACCGTTCCCCTCTCGAACGGCACGCGGGAAAAGCGAGCACTCCAATTTTTCTGTGCGAACCCTGATTTATTTTATCGTGATGATCATTTTTCCCAATGTACGTGGCCGAAGTGGCCGTGCGGTTAAAGGCGCTGCAGCCTGGAACCGCAAGGCCGCTACGGTCGCAGGTTCGAATCCTGCCTCGGGCATGGATGTTTGTGATGTCCTTAGGTTAGTTAGGTTTAACTAGTTCTAAGTTCTAGGGGACTAATGACCTCAGCAGTTGAGTCCCATAGTGCTCAGAGCCATTTGAACCCAATGTACGTGGGTGCCAACGGAATGTTTTCGCAATCGGAGGAGAAAACTGGTGATTAAAATTTCATGAGAAGATTCTATCGCAAAAAAAAACGCCTTTGTTTCAATGTTTGCCACTCCAATTCACATATCGTGTCTGTGACACTATCTCCCCTATTTTGCGATAATACAAAACGAGCTGCCCTTCTTTGTACTTTTTCGATGTCATCCGTCAGTCCCACCTGATGTGGATCCCACACCGCACAGCAATACTCCAGAATAGGGCGGACGAGCGCGGTGTAAGCAGTCTCTTTAAGAGACCTGTTGCACCTTCTAAATGTTCTGCCAATGAATCGCAGTCTTTGATTTGCTCTACCCACAATATTATCTGTGTGATCGTTCCAATTTAGGTTATTTGTAATTGTACTCGCTAAGTATGTAGTTGAATTTATAGCCTTCAGATTTGTGTGACTTATAGCGCAATCGAAATTTAGCTGATTTCTTTTAGTACTCATGTTGATAACCTCATACTTTTCCTTATTCACTTTGCCATTTTTCGCACTATACGGATATCTTATGTAAAACATTTTGCAAGTCGTTTTGATCATCTGATGACTTTACAAGACGGTAAATGACAGCATGATCTGCAAACAATCTAAGACGGTTACTGATATTGTCTCCTACGTTGTTAACATAGATCAGGAACAATAGAGGCCCTATAACACTTCCTTGGGGAACACCGGATATTACTTCTGTTTTACTCGATGACTTTCCGTCTATTACTACAAACTGTGACCTTCCTGACAGAAAATCACGAATCCAGTCGCACAACTGAGGCGATACTCCGTAGGCACGCAGCTCGGTTAGAAGACGCTTGTGACGAACGGTGGCGAAAGCCTTCTGGAAATCTAAAAATATGGAATCAATTTGACATCCCCTATCGATAGCACTTATTACTTCATGAGTATAAAGAGCTAGTTGTGTTTTGCAAGAACGATATTTTCTGAATCCGTGCTGACTTTGTGTCAATAAACGTTTTCTTCGAGGTACTTCATAATATTCGAATACAGTATATGTTCCAAAACCCTACTGCAAATCGACGTTAGTGATATAGAACTGTAATTCAGCGGATTACTCTTACTTCCCTTTTTGGGTATTGGTGTGACTTGAGCAATTTTCCAGGCTGTAGGTACGGATCTTTCTGTGAGCGAGTGGTTGTATATAATTGCTAAATATGGAACTATTTTATCAGCATACTCTGAGAGGAACCTGACTGGTACACAATCTGGACCGGAGGCCTTGCCTTTATTAAGCGATTTAAGCTGCTTACTTACTCCGAGGATATCTACATCTATGCTTCTCATCTTGGCAGTTGTTCTTCATTGGAATTCAGGAATATTTACTTCGTCTTCTTTGGAGAAGGAGTTTCGGAAAACCGTGTTTAATAACTCTGCTTTGGTGGCACAGTAATCAGTGACTTCATGATTCACAGCCTGCACAGCTGGTCTTTACCGCTCAAATACAAGTTTTCGTCAATGCCACTAGCTGGTAGCACACTGAAGCAGACTTTTATACCTGTTCTCATGACATACTATGTGATCCAAAGTATCCGGCCACCTGGCTGAAAATGACTTACATGTTCGTGGCGCCCTCCATCGGTAACACCGGAATTCAATATGGTCTTAGACCACCCTTAACCTTGATGACAGCCTCCACTCTCACAGGCATGTGTATAATCAGGTGCTGGAAGGTTTCTTAGGGAATGGCAGCCCATTCTTCACGGAGTGCTGCAACGAGGAGAGGTATCGATGTCGGTCAGTGAGGCCTGGCAGGAAGTCGGCGTTCCAAAATATCCCAAAGATGTCCTATAGGATTCCGGTCAGGACTCTGTCCAGGCCAGTCCATTACAGGGATGTTATTGTCGTGTAACCACTCCGCCACAGGTCGTGCATTATGAACAGGTGCTCGATCGTGTTAAAAGATGCAGTCGCCATCCCCGAATTGCTCTTCAACAGTAGGAAGCAAGAAGTTGCTTTAAACATCAATGTAGGCCTGTGCTGTGCTAGCGCCACACAAAACAACAAGGATTGCAAACCCACTCCATGAAAAACACGACCACACCATAATACCACCGCCTCCGAATTTTACTATTGGTACTACACACACTGGAAGATGACGTTCACCGGGCATTCGCCATACCCACACCCTGTCATCGGATCGCCACATTGTGTACCTTGATTCGTCACTCTACAAACGTTTTTCCACCGTTCAATCGTCCAATGGTTACGCTCCTTACACCAAACGAGGCATCGTTTGGCATTTACCGCCGTGATGTGTGGCTTATGATCAGCCGCTCGACCATGAAATCCAAGTTTTCTCACCTCCTGCCTAACTGTCATAGTACTTTCAGTGGATCCTGATGCAGTCGGGAATTCCTGTGTGGTGGCCTGAATAGATGTCTGCCTGTTACACATTACGACCCTCTTCAACTGATGGCTATCTCTGGCAGCCAACCGACAGGTCGGGCTGTACGCTTTTGTGCTCTAGGTGCCCCTTCACGCTTCCACTTCACTATCACATCGGAAACAGTGGACCTAGGGATGTTTACTAATATGGAAATCTCGTGTACAGACGTATGACACAAGTGACACCCAATCACCTGGCCACGTTCGAAGTCCGTGGGTTCCGCGGAGTGCCCCATTCTGCTCTCTCACTATGTCTAATGACTACTGAGTTCGCTGATATGGCGTTCCTGGCAGTAGGTGGCAGCACAATGCATCTAATATGAAAAACGTATGTTTTGGGGGGGTGTCAGGATACTTTTGATCACATAGTGTATAAATCCCTATAGACTGTATCACACTCCTTAGATATGCCATTTCACTCACTATATTGTAAAATTAGATCGGACGTCAGTATAGATATACAGCTAGAAAAACCTCTTTTGTGGGTTTTTGAAGGAGTTATAGTATATTAGGTTTTGTATTTTATCATACAGTAACCCATGTGAGTTGCAGAGACCCATAAGGGCCTAAAGCACATCATTGTCAGTTGCGAGACTGTAACATTTATTCATACTTCTGACTTCCGTTGATCTTATGGTGAGTCAGGTTTACCTGTGTTGTAGGTCCGCATTGTATATATGAACATTCACGAAATCTGTGTCACTAGTTTCTCTGAAGTTCACTTAAATGTGCATTCGACGACGGTGTGCTTTAGACCCTTTTGGTTCTCAGTGCGTCAGTTGTATTCTAGTCAAGAGACAATGTTGGTAGATATCACTGCTTGAATTTAATCATTTATACAAGTAGCAGTTTGTGTCTGGAGTTGGTTGTTTACTGTCCGAGAATCGGCTTTCATGTGCAGTGTGAGCATGAACTGCGTTCACTCTATTTTAGATATCAGGAGAAATCTGAATTCCCAGAAAAAGTTTGCCGAAAAAGAACTAAGCCCTCCCAGAAAAGAACCATTGACTTAGAGAGTGAAGAAATCAAATACGCGTGACTACAAGCGAATATTTAACTAAGAAGTTTACAATTAACGTAAGTTGTGAGATTTCAACGTAAAAATGTCTTATTTTCCGCCGAGAAGTTAATTCGTGGACTGATAAATGTGTTAGGGATCTTGAATATTTATCCGAAAAAATAAGAAAAGCACGCCACCTTCCACTTACACAAAAGGGCGAAACGCAGAGTAGTGAAAGCTTACACATTATTTCGTTCTTGCCCTAAACTGTACTTAATTATGTAAAAACAAAGTTCGCCAAAAACAATTTTCCCTTTGGTCAGATAAGTTGTGCATATTATTATTAATACTGTTATTATTATTATCAATGTCAGTGACTGTAGTTGTATAGCCTGTTGATAAGCATGACTGTTATACAGCGGATGCTATTAATTTCACACTCTCAGATTTATCTCAGTTTAAAAATTTGTAAACACCGAGAATGTATACTCACGAGCCACCACTGTGCACATTATGAATGTTGGAGAGACAATTACCAAGAAAATGCGCAGTTTTTACGGTGCTCGCTGTCCGTTATATATTGTAATTTTCAGTTACCGCAACTTGCCACCATAGATTTTGTTGCGCATTAGACGAGGTCAGTTATTTTTCTCTGTTTCACATTATTCTCTTATGTCTGCATGAATCTCCTTAATAAATGCTTAGAAGGGTCTTTGCTCTTGCATAAGCTGACAATGCAGAGGCTACAAAACCGGGGAGAGGGTAAGCTATTCCCCAAGGAAACGGCGGTACTTCACAGGAACAGCCGATAAGCGGCTTCCGCAGACGATCCGTCTACAAGGAACTAGCGCCCGTTGTACTGCGAAAACGGAGGCGCTGAACAACGAGCTTGTTAGAGCAGTACGTGTTACGGTTATACATACCCTATCTACTTTGGCACCCTTGGAGTCCTTATTACACAGCAATGTGTTGTTCCATATAGGCCCAAAACCTGAAATTTCAGTGAATTCGAGAGAGAAATTATCTACAACAAGGCTATTAAAACGTAATTGGTTTTTTGAATGAGAAGTTGGAAAAGGTAAAAATGTAGAAATTCACTAGAAACTATCGGATCAGTCAGCTGCATACTTTTGACTGTGACGAGGAGAATGTGGAATGACTTGTCATGAATTCAGACATATAATAGGGCACGCGATAAATTTTTTTGTGTCGTGACAGATAGTGGAGACAAGAAAGGCCCGCCATGGATCACTGACAAGGTTCGAAAGGTAACATGAAAGAAGAGAGAGCTTTATTGCAAACTGAATCGAAATTGAATCCTTCATGACAAATAAAAGTTGAACGAAGTCCAATGAAGAGTGAACACAGCTGCGCAAGAAATATCAGTGAATTTGAAATCAATATCTCACCTGCTTCATTCTCAAAAAATTCTTAAATATTTTGTTTCTAAGACGATCAATTAAATTACGTTGTATATCCAGATACCCGTCGATAATTATGGCACTGAAACGAATATGAACAACAAGAACGAAATTTTGTCTTCCTGAATTGCTTACTCAAAGATGGTTGCAGTGTGTCTGCCAATTTCGATCGTCACACAGAAGTGAAAATAACAGTTACAGAAAAGCGAGCACAGAATTTAAAATCAGCTCACGTGTTTTTGGCCGTTAGCTTCTATATCGAACATTTCGGTTAACTAGCGCCACTTCTACAAACAGTTGTACGAGGGCGTACTTAAAACTAATGCCTCCGAATTTTTTATGTGAAAACTTTTGAACCATTCTTAAACAACACTAACTTCATTAATATTCTACACCTCTGTACTTCATGTCTACATACATATCTCTCGACGTAGTCAGCCTGGCGACGAACACATTTCTCCCAAGTAGAGACCATTTTGTTCATACCTTCACTATAGAACCCTTGACTTTGTTCACAGAGCCATAACCTCGCTTCTGCTTGCAGTGCTGCGTCAATATCCAAGTGAAATCATTGAAGGTGTTCTTTGAGGTCTGCAAACAGATGACATACGGATGCGGTCAAGTCGGAACTGTATGAAGGATGATCGATTACAGTAAACGCAAGGCGTCGCATTGTTACAGTGTCATAGCGCTCGTATGTGGCCTGGTATTTCCATGTTGAAGGAGAGGGTGGTCCTTGTGTGGACAATCTCTTCGAATCCGAAACTCGATTACAGCACGCTGTTTCACACGCGCCGACATAGTTCTGTTGTACACCATGTTACACGCTACAATTTGGAGCCATCCAACGGCAGAGGGCTGCAAATATGTAGATGTGAAGAATAAAGATGTAGAATGTTAGTAACGTTTATTTTGTTAAAAAGCTTTAAGAGTTTTCATATAAGAAATTCGCAGACATTACTTTCCAACATTCCCTCGTAGAAATCGACATAGTTTTTGGAAGCACCGATCGTGTGTTCCGTTCATTCATGAGGTTCAGAAGACCGCTGATAACAGAGCTGATGTTGAGATCGTGTTCTTGTCTTCCAGAAAGCCTTCGTGCAGCTCTTTAACATCACCTAATAAACAAAGCGCTTACTTAAGGAATATCTGGACACACATGCGATTTATTTGAATGCTTCCCATCAAAGACCACTCAGTTCGCCGTTCTTTGTTGGGAGGCATAATTAAGAACTAAAGAAGTGCATCAGGATGGGGTGTTAGGAACGGAACTGTTCACGATACGTGTAAACGGGTTAGATGGTATTGTCTGCACCTCTATGTAGATCTTCGAAGACGATGCAATAGTGTACATGGAGGCGATATAAAAACTTGTTTTGAAATGTAGACAGACTTGGAGTGTCTGGTACAAAGACTGACAGCTGATTTATAATGTCAATAAAGGTAATGTAATTCACGTAAGTAGACGAAAAGACACGATGTCGTTTCACTCCACGATAGGCGATCAGACAGTCGTTACTGTGTTAGTAATTGAAAGTAATACACGCAATAACAGGTGTCAGGGAGTTTTTCAATGTTCTTCAGTTACGAATAATTAGTGGGAACACCAGATTCGGGCTTCCATACATACACTATCTGACAAAAAATCCGGTACTCTATCAAAGGATATGACTACGCGGTGTATCCACCATCGCTTTTATAACGGCTTGAGCTCTGCTGGGCTCGAGACACATTCAGTTAGGCGTCTGAATGTCTGTGGAGGATCAGCGGGCCATTCTTCCTTAAGAGCCAAACCCAGATAAGGTAGTGTGTCGGATGCGGGGGTCTGGAGTGAAGTCTACGTTATTACTCATGCCAGAGGTGCTCCATTGGGTTCAGGACTGGACTCTAGCAGGCCACTCTATTTCAGAAATGTCGGTGTCCACAAACCATCTCCTCACGGATATAGTTTCATGATTGGGTGCTTCGTCATCCTGATACAAACACTCGTCATCTCCAAACTTTTTCTCTGCCGTACGTAGCATACAATGTCGTAAAATGTGTACATATCCTTCCGCATTTAGCGTTTTCTTAAGCACAACAAGGTGACCACGACCAAACCACGATAAACGGTAACACCTTCTCCTCCACAATTAACTGCTGGCACCACACATGATGGAAGGTGACGTTCTCCGTAAATTCGCCAATCTCAGAACTTCCATCGGACTATTACAGGATATACAGCGTGATTCATCAGTCACATTCACTCGATTGCAGTCATCCAATGTGCAGTGGCACTGCTGTTTAGTGCACCTCAAGCACCGCTCAGTTACAAGAAGTCGGCCGCGGGCGGAGCCACTAGAGCAACCCGCACATCTGCCGCGCCACAGCGCAGCAAATATATACAGGGTGAGTCGCGTAAGACCTAACAACCCCTTTATTCCGGGGCCGATTGCACGTATAGGCATGCGGTTTTCGGCGAATCATAGCGGACTATGGGGCACATGCGTTGGTACATGCTTAGTAATCACAACGTTTATATAGTCCGAGATAATGGGCAAGTACATGCTTTTTAAATGGGACGCTATACTTTGTTACCATCATTCGAACGCTCTGGAAAAGACGCGTATAGTGATGTAACGCATGTCGCTATTGTGATTCAAAGTTTGCTTAAAAGATGGCGCATGAGGAGTTATCTACGTAGCGTAGGCAGTGCATGCTGCAGAGAGCACGGCAACTCGGCCCGCGGCTCGCGCGGGGCGTGTTTACATTCTGCAGCCGCTTCCGACCACCTCGACCTTCAATCCTACAATATTTGGTTCAAATGGTTCAAATGGCTCTGAGCACTATGGGACTCAACTGCTGTGGTCATAAGTCCCCTAGAACTTAGAACTACTTAAACCTAACTAACCTAAGGACATCACACACATCCATGCCCGAGGCAGGATTCGAACCTGCGACCGTAGCGGTCGTGCGGTTCCAGACTGTAGCGCCTTTAACCGCTCGGCCACTCCGGCCGGCCCTACAATATTTCCCAACGTCTTTTAAGCGAAGTTTGAATCACAATAGGAACATGCGTTACATCACTATACGCGTCTTTTCCAGAGCGTTCGAATGATGGTAAAAAAAGTATAGCGTCCCATTTAAAAAACATGTACTTGCCTCATTATCTCGGTCTATATAGACGTTGTGATTATTGTGCATGTACCAAAGTATGTACCCCATAGTCGGCTATGATTCGCCGAACACCGCTTGTTGATACGTGCAATCGCCCCCGGAATAATGGGGGTGTTACGGCTTACTCGACTCACCCTATATATGTATATATATATATATATATATATATATATATATATATATATATATATATGTATATATGTATATACGGTTATTCATTGGACAAATATATTATACTAGAACTGACATGTGATTACATTTTCACGCAATTTGGGTGCATACATCCTGAGAAATCAGTACCCAGAACAACCACCTCTGGCCGTAATAACGGCCTTGATACGCCTGGGCATTGACTCAAACAGTGCTTGGTGTGTTGGTTTGTTGGTTGGTTCGGGGAAGGAGACCAGACGGCGTGGTCATCGGTCTCATCGGATTAGGGAACGATGGGGAAGGAAGTCGGCCGTGCCCTTTCAGAGGAACCATCCCGGCATTTGCCTGGAGTGATTTAGGGAAATCACGGAAAACCTAAATCAGGATGGCCGGACGCGGGATTGAACCGTCGTCCTTCCGAATGCGAGTCCAGTGTCAAACAGTGCTTGGATGGCGTGTACAGGTACAGCTGCCCATGCAGCTTCAACACGATACCACAGTTCATCAAGAGTAGTTACTGGCGTATTGTGACGAGCCAGTTGCTCGGCCACCATTGGCCAGACGTTTTCAGTTGGTGAGAGATCTGGAGAATGTGCTGGCCAGGGCAGCAGTGGAACATTTTCTGTATCCAGAAAGGCCCGTACAGGACCTGCAACATACGGTCGTGCATTATCCTGCTGAAATGTAGGGTTTCTCAGGGATCGAATGAAGGGTAGAGCCACGGGTCGTAACACATATGAGATGCAACGTCCACTGTTCAAAGTGCCGACAGTGCGAACAAGAGGTGAGCGAGATGTGTAACCAATGGCACCACATACCATCACGCCGGGTGATACGCCAGTATGGTGATGATGAATGCACGCTTCCAATGTGCGTTCACCGCGATGTCGCCAAACACGGATGCGACCATCATAATGCTGTAAACAGAATCTGTATTCATCCGAAAAAATGACGTTTTGCCATTCGTGCTCCCAGGTTCGTCGTTGAGTACACCATCGCAGGCACTCCTGTCTGTGATGCAGCGTCAAGGGTAACCGCAGCCATGGTCTCCGAGCTGATAGTCCGTGCTGCTGCAAACGTCGTCGAACTGTTCGTGCAGATGGTTGTTGTCTTGCAAACGTCTTCATCTGTTGACTCAGGGATCGAGACATGGCTGTACGATACTTTACAGCCATGCGGATAAGATGCCTGTCATCTCGACTGCTAGTGATACGAGGCCGTAGGGATCCAGCACGGCGTTTCGCATTACCCTCCTGAACCCACCGATTCCATATTCTGCTAACAATCATTGGATCTCGACCAACGCGAGCGGCAATGTCGCGATACGATAAACCGCAATCGCGATAGGCTACAATCCGACCTTTATCAAAGTCGGAAACGTGATGTTAAACATTTCCCCTCCTTACACGAGGCATCACAACAGTGTTTCACCAGTCAACGCCGGTCAACTGCTGTTTGTGTATGAGAAATCGGTTGGAAACTTTCCTCATGTCAGCACGTCGTAGGTGCGAATGCTCTGAAAAGCTAATCATTTGCATATCACAGCATCTTCTACCTGTCGGTTAAATTTCGCCTCTGTAGCTCGTCATCTTAATGGTGAAGCAATTTTAAGGGCGATTAGTATACATTTTTAATAAAATGATCGAATATAAAGGAAGGAGATAAGGAAGTGAACTTTTTTCAATTTCTATAATAATGTGTAAGATCACCAACAAATTTAATTTCGACACATTTTCCTCCACCTTTAACATACACACAGGCAGACTCCGTTTCACTTATTGTACGATGATTCCTTGTGCGTAGAACCATAGCAGTTGATGCCATAAAACATGACTTTGCTTTCGTCCTATCATAGAACTCACTTATTTGAAAAGTACGGTAGGCAATGGTATCCCTTTCATTAAAGCTCTCAAGTCCTCCAACTGATGACACTTTGTCTCCAGGATACCGTCAGTCGTCGAGCAGCCGCACGAACAGCAGCACCGAGCGCAGCGCCGAGACACATTTATCATGCCGCGCTATTATATGAGAAGACGTCCCCGTCTAACAGTTTATAAAGCTGTAGATAATATTGGATACTGCAGCAAAAAAGCGTGGCTTACGTTGAGCTGCTCGACTATTATACCCCATTCTTTTTAACTCCTCACGTACAGTCATTGTGGTAGATAACCGGTCTCCTAGTAGCACTTTCTAACTCACGAGTGCTACCTTTCTGTAATTTCATGAGATTTTTTTTAACCGCTCTTTGTCATGCACGCCAGTCCCTGTCCGTCAGTATATGATGTCTGAGTGGTCTCGGTTCAGCTGTGGTAGTCCCTTCTCGTATTCAGTTTACAGTCACATCACTAACAGTCTGCAGCTCGTGGTCTAGTGGCTAGCGTTGCTGCCCGTGGATCACGAAAACCCGGGTTCGATTCCCGGCCGGGTTGTAGATTTTCTCTGCTCGGGGACTGGGTGTTTGTGTTTTCCTCATCATTTCATCATCATCATGATTCATGCTAGTGACTATATCGGACTCCGTAAAAAATAGGGGTATGAAAAAATTGGGACTTTCTACCGGCGCTGAATACCGCGCAGTTGAACGCCCCACAAACCAAACATCATAATCCCCATCACCAACAGTCGACTTGAGCAGCTGCGAGTGTAGAACTGTTGAACTGCCCTTCATGGCTTTGGTATCCAGATAACATCTAATGACTAGTCCACATTCGAATTCAATGAGTTCTCTTGACCTACTCATTCTGCTGTTTCTGCTTCTCTCTGCTTTCTTTTATACTGGCTGGTTCGCCTCTCGTGACATCTAGCGGTCAGTTCCTCATTACGTACGGTTGTCTGGACACATTTGATGAAACAGTGTATCTGACCGGAGTGGCTTAGTGTCAAATAACAACGAAAATTAGCAGTGGGATATGCATGCTCGGCCTAGATTTATTACAAGCACTCTAATTCATATACTTAAGATGTCACTTCATAACTCCTCGTTCTATAAATTCTTGACAAATTTCCGACGGTCTAAGACCTTTAATATATTGTATTAACGAAAGGGATTGGGAGGATTCAAAGTTAAACTGCGGGATGCAACATATGTCTTTTAATCAGTCAGGTAAATGCCGAACCAAATGCAGTAGAAGACACATTAAGACTGGAAAGCCCTATTCACAAAAACCCGCTTTCCAAAATGACTCTAGAAATGTATTACTTTCTTCATTAACTCGCATTTTGAGCACAAGCGTAAAATCTGAAGTATTCGGGCTTATTCCTAGTGGTGTTGTTAGCTCCTTTTCCCTTGCGCCATTCATGAATGGAATAGGAATGAAGATGTACAGAGTATAAACTTTGGTACACAATTATTTGTTTATAATTCATTGTATGATAAAGGTCCTATTTTTCGTCCGGTTTCCTATACATTGCATTTACCTTCTATCTTATACCTTAAAGACAATGCCCAAACCCTATATTCCTTTTTTTGTTATTTCATATAGGTTTTTTTATAAGATCCTTTACCTTTACCTACCTCCGATGTGTAGGAAATGTATGGAAAGGAAAAAAACACGACATTTGTAGCGTAGTTGTGGATGAGTGTTTCAGGTAGAAATCCATTACTCTTAGTCGACGTGTACCCTGCTCGTCTGTAAATTATCGTGCTACCAACCGAGATTAATTTCGCGATTCACCTGCCAAATTACCATCTAGAGCCAAGATCTTTTGCTACATAAATTACTAGTACAAGGTTCAGCCGAGGTTACCGGCTCTTACAATGAATCGATCAGCAGCTCATATTCTTCCGTTGGCCAGCAAATTCCTTACACCATTTAGCCTCGAACTCATGTGGACAGCTTTTGACCTAAAACAGAAATGTGCGTGCATATGGGGGGCAGGAGAGGGAGAATACGGTCCTAAAATGTATTCTTAGCTACCTCTACTTTTAGTTATTGATTGTCGACATTAGCCTTAGACTGATATGCTGAATAAAAAAAATTCCTGTACTTCGCTTCAGTTTGTAAAGATCAGTCCTTGGTACTATTCGAGTATGTTATTTTCATATACTGTAAGACAAAACCAACTTAGTAAAATTTTGCAGCAGTCAGATGCACAGTTTCTGACATTATCCGTCACTTCCCAATTCATTTTATGCGAGCTTCTTGACTCTCTGATCAACAAGGCTACGGCTGACTCCTGTCCGTGATGATTTGTTGTTCATCGGTTCCTAATCGTAACCAAAATTAAATTAGTAAATGTAACATTTTATGAAGAAATACTATTAAGCTAAATCCCACACAGACACTGCATTCCGTAACTGAAACAGTGAAACTGTAAATCTATACTAACAATCTGTACTTGTATTCAAGAAAGTGTTATTGAAACCAAAAGTTCCAAAATCTTAAACTATTCCTTGGCGTCTCTGTAGCCTATTAATTAAGGAGATGTCCCTGTTGGACCGCAGTTTTTATGTGACACTATGTTCATTTTCGAATGTAAATGTGCCCACTCTCTGCGTGTCATCGTTTGGATTTCGTACTGCAGTCCGGCCTGACAGTTACTTTCTGGTTGTGTCGGCTCATGTCTTACCGTCAGATGAACATATTCCACGTCCACGCGTAATCTTAGTAAACACTATGACCTTAAACTGAAGTTTCGAATTAAAAATTGATTCGCTTTAGTTACAAATGGGTACGATGACCGTGTTCTTTATGACTGACATTTTATTATTCCGATGAAAGTAATTGTTACTCAAACATAAGGTTGATATAGTTTACGAGAAACCAGACGATTTTGCTAACGTATCGTCATAAATGTGAACGTGATTAACTGTATGTTGCTTTCTAAGGATTGGTTGAGTAGCCATTCCTCAAAGTTCCGGAATTCTTCCAGCTGACGACAACACTTCTTGTGCAAACTCACACATTTTATAATGTGACTGTGCTGGCACAGACACTTCCAACATAAAAAAGGATTACAAACTAAGTGGAACTCAACTGTATAAATAATACTACAACGTAAATGGCACCAGGAACGTTTGATTGCTCTCATAATCATTCATTTGTTTCCATCCTATGATATAGTGTTACAAGACAAGTTACCTGTGATTCTCTTTCGTTCCAACTACTTTGAACTGTAGACATCTATTCTTCAATTCAGAGACTATGGAGATAGGAATAGTCTGAAACCGAAATAAAAAGGAAACGAGAAAAGAGTCAAGGAAATTTATTAGAAAGATATGAGGGAGCAGAGGAGTACTAGACACAAGAATCAACGAAAGTATTTTGATGCAGGCTCATGCTAAATGCAATGGAATCCATCAGGCCCTTCAATCTTGATGACTCTACAATCACCATCACAAAGCTGGAATTCCACTCAGTTCATAACATGACACAGTTCGATAGAAGGTGCGATTAATACACTGGCAGTGCGCTATATCTCTGACAGCTGGTCATCCAGGCCCATTGATCACTATGACGTAATAAAAACGCTATTTGCACACTATTTAGCTAGATAAACAGAAGATACGTTTGAAGCTTCACATAATATTAATACCGATGGATATGATATATTCAGCATGTTCTGCAGCAAGTGAAAACATGGAGAAGCTCAAAGTTCCACGAAAACAGTCGAGATCAAAAACATGAGGAACAGAACTCGTACGTATAATGGTGGTTCCAAACCCCGGGGTTCACAGTGAGAAGAAAAATGAATATTTTTATAGGTTAAAGACGAAAATGTTTCGATTATGAATTAGTCACGAAGCTAAATTGTTTTACAAAACCATCCTCAGTATTTCCCTAAACTAACAATTATTTGAAAGGCTGTGGCTAAGCCATGTCTCCGCAATACCCTTTCTTTCAGGATTGCTAGTTCTGCAGGTCCGCAGGAGAGCTTCTGTAAAGTTTGGAAGGTAGGAGACGAGATACTGGCAGAAGTAAAGCTGTGAGGGACGGGCGTGAGTCGTGCTTCGGTAGCTCAGATGGTAGAGCACTTGCCCGCGAAAGGCAAAGGTCCCGAGTTCGAGTCTCGGTCGGGCACACAGTTTTAATCTGCCAGGAAGTTTCATATCAGCGCACACTCCGCTGCAGAGTGAAAATCTCATCCTGGAAACATCCCCCAGGCTGTGGCTAAGCCATGTCTCTGCAATATCCTTTCTTTCAGGAGTGCTAGTTCTGCAGGTTCGCAGGAGAGCTTCTGCACAATTTGGAAGGTAGGAGACGAGATACTGGCAGAAGTACAGCTGTGAGGGCCGGGCGTGAGTTGTGCTTCGGTAGCTCAGATGGTAGAGCACTTGCCCGCGAAAGGCAAAGGTCCCGAGTACGAGTCTCGGTCGGGCACACAGTTTTAGTCTGCCATGAAGTTTCAATTATTTGAAAGGTAACTAATTTTTTGATAGGTAACTAATTATTGTCTAAAACTGTCAAATACGAGAACCAACGCGTGACGCGCGGTGGAGACAACAAACGGCCACCTGCTTGCTACAGCATATGCATTATTGGATCCACTAAGTTATCTGATATTTCGTTATTCCATAATTCACTGGTTGGTCGCCTGCTGACCGACCGATCTGAGGAATACGTGATGTGAGGCGAGTGCATTGTTGTGCTTCCGATTTTATTACCTTCTCAATGACTTTATAATTGTTTGAACGAGAAATATACGTATTTTTTCTATTTGCCATGTACTGGGATACATGTTACTCATTTAGAGTATTAATTTCCATTCATTATCGGACATATATAGCTGAGTTGATGAGATGTAAGTAAGTGAATCAGTTTATGCCTAGTGTGGTTTCACGGATGAGTAATGGTAAAAAGATTAATGACCCAATGAATGATCAACAGTTTAAAAATTGCGTCACAATTAGGACTGAACTGAATTCTGCAACTACTTCAAGCCGGCTGTTTCACTGCGGAATAAAGGTTGTACACAGGTATATGACATTAATCATGGATATAATCGTGGTTGCAAGCTTGTCTAGTTTTTAATAGAAATCTACACTTTCTTTATAGCTATGCTTATTTTGGTACAATATTGGCATTGGCATGAAAAAAGAAAATCTTCACTGTAATCGCAACGAATGAGTGGCGACATTTGCAGCCGAGGCTGAAATAGGTTTAACACTAGGACATGCCTCTGAAGACAGCATGCAGATTTTATTATCGTCCGTTGCTTGTTATTGGATATCATCAAGGCGGTACTACCACTCTGGCATGGCCTTCTGTTTTCTTTGTCAGGTAATATAAGGCACAATCATCACTCCCGTAGCCGGCCGCTGTGACCGAGCGGTTCTAGGCGCTTCAGTCCGTAGAAGCGCTGCTGCTACGGTCGCAGGTTCGAATCCTGCCTCGGGCATGGATGTGTGTGATGTTCTTAGGTTAGTTAAGTTTCAGTAGTGCTAAGTCTAGGGGACTGATGACCTCAGGTGTTAAGTCCCATAGTTCTTAAAGCCATTTGAACCATTTTTTCATCACTCCCGTGTTCAGTGTAGTAGTACAACACTCATAATTTTGAGATTACATCCAAAGAAAAATATATGCAATGCACTGCTCGTACAAGTATATGTGTTTACTCGAGGTAGCTGAAGTATTTCCCAATGAACTGGGGCGAAACGGGTAAGGAAAAATTCAGAATGCCTCAGTTCATTTGCGCATAAATGTAACCACAAAATCATCGCTTTAGTAAATATTAGTTGCGTTGTATACTTGACTCAGAATGTTAAATGTTCGTGGCACTTCTTCCCTTACTGCATAATGTATAGTTCTTGCTCTAAAATACTTCAGACAATTTTTAACTTTGCCTGTTTTCAGGAACCACGCCACTTTGAAAAATGAACTTTCAGAGAATATTTTCTCTGTTGGGGTATACCCTGATAGTTAGCTGATAAAGGAATTGAAAGCCGTCGCCGTGTTCAGCATAGAAAACTGTCTCTTCATTAAGCTATTTTTTTCGACGTTTCTCTTCAATCTATGCCGAATCTTGATCCTGGATAGCAACATGTGTGAAAGATAAACAACATATGTACGAAGGCGTGCTGAAAAGTAATACCTCCGAATTTTTTACGTAATAACTCTTAAGGCTTTTAAAACAAAACAGACTTTATTAACACTCTGTATATTTACTCTTCATTTCTACATATTTATTTCTCAACAAAGTTATCCTGGCGACGAAAGCATTTCTTTCAACTAGAGACCCGTTTGTTGATACCTTCGCTGTAGAAAGTTCCTCTTAGTTGACGGAGCTACAACATCATTTCCGCCTCCACCGCTTCATCTCTATAAAAGCATAGTCCTAGACGTGTTCTTTAACTTTTTAAAACAGATGGAAATCGGATGGGGCCAATTCTGGACTGTATGGAGGATGATCGATGACGGTGAACCGACCCGTCGGATTGTTGCAGATGTCGTAGATTTCGTGTGTGGTCTGGCATTGTCACGCTGAAGGAGATGATGCCACAAGTATGGACGAACTCTTCGAATTCGAAACTAGATTCCAGCACGTTGTTTCTCTCTCACGCACAGTTACGTTACACTCCTCCACGTCATACGCTACAGTTCGGAGCCCTCTAGCGGCAGAGGGTTGCAATTTTCGGCAGCGAATCGGGAAAGTAGACCGAGTAATTTGTACGATATGTAATACCTCATCTGATATTGAGAACAAGATAAAAAGTTCAGAGGCATTACAATTCAGCACTCCCTCCTATTTCTAAGAATATAGTGAACTGTCGTATCAAGTACACTAGTTTTGATGTTTTCGTTCGGTGTTCAACGAAATAATGTCAAGTCCTTTGTTTTAACCATAGTTAGACTAATAGCTTGTCTATGCCAGGTACATAGAAGATGATTCCCAGAAAGAAGAATATGTGTTGTCGGATTTATTGGGCACTACTACACATGGTGAAGATCACTTCCTTTCAGAGAATAATTTTCCCAAGGAAATGAGAGGCAATTTTCGAAGTTGGCAGTTGTATGTAGAGACGGAGCTCCCTCTACATTAGTCGTTCCCTATGGACTCCATCAATTATTGAAACAAGCTGCTCCAAATGCGAAGTTCAGTAGCTGCATTATATATCGTTATTCTTTGGCAATGAAAAATTTTCCCCCACATTTGTTGAGTGTACCCCCTCAGACGTTGAAGGTAGCTCAGCGAACACAAAAGTTGTCAAAGTGTTGGCAGGAGGTCGGAGCCAATTTCGATGTGCTCATGTCCCACACAGACCCACAATGGGTATCACATATCACATGGATTGTAGGTACTTCGACAGTAAGTCACTGTATTTTGGAAAGAACGAGGACGGAAACGAAAGAGACATTTGCATCACACAATAACAATTTTTTTCCGAAGTGATATATCTTCCGAACTTCCTTACAGAAGTAAGTACGCTTGCAAGGAAACATGATGAATATTTTAACAGGATTAGATGAGCTATCAGTTTCTTTCCAGATTGCAGCTTTGTCAACCAAGGAACCGACCACGCCATTTTCTGGTCACGTCGGAGTCCTTGTCCTTGCGTTATCCAGGGCACCAGAGACATTTTCTTTTATCCGTATACTGTATCCTTCTATATCACAGATGATGGATTGGACTTTCCGCAGTCTCTCTAAATCGGTTTCCATGGCCTAATATGATGGCTCAAGGGCGAGTGACTTTTTCCTAATGCCAGATGGTTGCCACCTCCAGTCGTATACATACAGTGCCTGACAAAAATGCGAAACAGTCAGAAGGAGACAAGGAAACTAAATGAAACTTCGGGGTTTGAGAGGGTATGTGATGCTATTTCGGTGATTACAATACCGCATCTAATTTATGAAGTACTTCTCGAAAAGAACGGTTGCTCTCCATGCCATGACGCCAGAACTAACACCGCCAGAAGTAACATCGCTATGTCTCTCCTAAACAGTGGAGGAATGGAATCTCACCTCAGGCCGCCACCATAATCTCCGACGATGGCCATCTGGGGTAGTGGAGTACCGCTGTTCATCGCTGATCCAACGTGACGCCGTCGATCAGCAGCTCATGCTACCCGGACACGGCACCACTTGAAATGCAGACGTTTGTGTTGCGGTAGCAGCGGCAGTCTGTGCATGGGAAGGTAATTCCATAATCCGGCTGTTACTAGTTTCCGCTCAACGTTGCGTATTGATACACAATGTTACAGGGAATCCATAACTTGTTCTCAGACGTCAGGCACTGATGCGAAGATGGTACTATGTGCTTGGTCCACAACACGGCGATTTTACCATGTAGTGGCAGGACGTGACTGACTGTAAACTTGACGACGAGTATGTCACATACCCATGCTGCCCAACATCGGGCCACTGTCACATCCGAATGCCCCACAAATCTGTATATAGCACGATTCGATGAACCGGTTGCTGGAGATCCACAAGTCTGTCAACTGATGATAACGCTGTCTCACACAATTACGCGGCATTTCCATGTCCTTCACTGTCATCACTCGATATCAGACACTGTTCACGCCCCGTAATACCGGACTAAGCCTGATAAAAGCAATAAATATCAACAATTTTAATGCTCTCTGGTTGCCGTTCTTTCTGCCTTAGAGAATTACAACGCAAATAGTTTACGTACTCGCCAATAGCGTGTACGTGAATAAAGTTACATCCCATCAGACACGTCTTCTGTGTGTTTCACTTGTCTTGTGAGGCACTGTAGTTTCGCCAAGCCCTGGAATGCAGTAAAGCTTTCCAGAGAAGTTGGCAAATGAAAATCGCTGCATTCTGTTTCTTTGATTGGTTGACTGAAGGCATGGATGTTAAAACAATTTCATGGAGTGGTTTTGGAGATCACGAAACATAGCATACGCCATCATCTCCCGTAGAGTGGCGGAGGCAAGTTTCATGTCCTCTGGGGAAAAGGTGGTGTTCCGAAGTGTAACTCTGGAGTCGGTGAGGGGCTCTCCTGTGTGCAGAAAGTGAGTTGGGACCCTGTGGGACATAGTCATATTTCAATCCTGTTGAGTGCATAAAGTCAGAAATGAGTTTTCCTCGGAGACCAATAAAGTTTTTCTGTCTCTGCGCAGAGCTATGAATGAGCTCATAAGTCCGTTCCCCGTGCATAGCTGTGGATTAAGCTTGGTTATTTTGTCGATTCGATATTAACTGGCACACATGTATTCCGCAGGAAGAGGCCACATAGCAGAACCTGGAACTACTATGTAACTGGAGGTGTTAAATGAAGTAGGTGGAGCTTGCGAACTCTCGCAGAAGATGATAAATTCTGTTTTTTATCGAGGAAACTCCATGTACGGTATTTTGTGTTGGTTCTTTTCCTTTATGGCTTCGCATTATTATCCTGGAGGACATTATCGACGGGCGTTGCTAGAAATCAGTTGGAGACGGTGAAGGATCTATTTGTGGTATACTTGTTCCAGTCCAGTGCTCGGTTCTAAGAATTTTCCTTTATATAATCGGGTAACTACGGAAGCATTAAGTATTGGTTTTTAGGCATTGAGAAATTTAACTCCGTCTCACGGGTTAAAGCTAGGCTGGCGACCCATATTTGAAACTGATTTTAATAGCGTAGAAGTACAGAGAATTAATCCCGATCCGCAAATGATTGAGCACTGCGTCGCGTAATTTGACATGCACGCCACAGATCGTCAAAAATTGTACGCATTCTGTCAGCGGTAGCGAATGCGACTTCGTTCGATACCACGGAAGCACAAATAACGAAGAAAACGAACGTTTCTAGCTCAGATTAATGCATTTCAGAAACTGTAATTCAGAGGAAAACAAAACTGTTGGGAGTACAGTTTGACAATACACTGAACATAGTTTTTCCTAAAACATAACTAGCAACATTTGATGAAAGACAAGTAACGAGCATCCGTCAGTATCGGAAAAAGCATTAGTATATTGATTACATTCACCACAACTTACAAGTGAGAAAATGGTTTTCTATTGTGGGAGTGCAATCAAAAGCAAGAAACTGACTGAACTAGTCTCGCGATTGACGATGTGCATTGGCTGAGAGCAAAGCGAATATAACATACGAGGCGCAGTCATAATATTTCAGTTACCAATGGAAAAAATGAAGCAGCGAGCTTGGAAAATGCACGGTTCGATCACGTTAATGTCTCCACAGCTTATGTTCGACGTCAAAGTGCAATAACCGCTCACAGACCGTAGGTGGCAGCACTAGCAGTTGAGTGTATATAAAGCGTGTCAGGGGACACGGGGAACAGTGCAGCCGTTGTCGGAATAAAAAAACAGAGTGATTTAGCTCACGTCCAAAAGGAAATGATTATGGCCTTACGTTAAGTGTGGAATCATTTCCGAAACGGCTTAGTCTGAAAACTGTTCACGAGCCGTTGTGGTGCATGAGAAAATGATGTTATCTAAGACTGGCCTCAAGGCACTGTGGTGCACCAGACGCAGTAAATGACAGGGGTGAACGACGGTTGCAGAGAAGTTTACGGACGAACAGACGTGTAACAGTTTCCAACTGACCGCTCGGATGAACGAAGGGGCTACTAGGGGTGTCTCGTCAACGACCACTCAGCAAACGTTGCTGCGAATGGGCTCCTGAGCAGGCCTTTGGTTCATGCATCATGCACCCATGCTGACGGTTGTTCATAGACGACGAATGCTGGAATTTGCATGACAATGCCTCAACTAGATTTTCATGAATCAGGTTTTTATGCCCTGCAACATTCGTTGGGCGTGTCCAGGCCGTTATGGTTTGGGGAATAATTTGGTGGCATTCCCTGCGTGTTCTCGTTGTTCTGGAAGGCACTATGTGTGAACACAAGTACGCATCTATCCTTTGGTACCACATCCACCTCTACATGCGGTTTGTGTTTCCTTGACACGATGGCATCCGCCAGCAAGGCAATTTAGTGGGCCACACAGCTCGATGTGTGTGTGAGTGGTCCGAAGAGCACCATCATTAGTTTACCATACTGCGCAGACCAGCTAACTCCCCGGATTCAAACCCAGTCTAGAATTTGTGGGACCACCCGGATCAGGCCATGGATTCTCAACCGAGAAACTTATCGCAGCTAGCCAAGCCACTGGATCCGGCATGGCACCACTTCCCTGTCGGTACCTTCCAGAACGTCACTGAATCTCTTCCTGCACGTCTCACAGCACTCCACGCTGCATGTAAAGTCTTGTACTGGAAGGAAGCAAGAGAGAGAGAATGTTGTTATGGGTGGCCAGTACCCTCTTTCTACAACACAAATGCACACATGGATTAATACGGTTCTTTATTCACTTGTACTGGAAGTATTTACTTAACTGGAATAGTGTCCATGTGCTGTGGTACTATCTCATGAGTAATAGTCCTCTTGCAGACAATATCGGTAATCCTGATATAGTCACCAATCTGGTCGCTATGTACTGTCATAACCTGCAATGTGAACTGAGCCTGCTCTGCGAATGCACTGAAGCCAAACTGGATGAGTGAGTCAGTGTGAGGCCCTCCGGTCGGCGGCTGCGGCCTAAATACATGGTGTCGAGTGGGTGTTGGCGGCGTGTTGCTTGTTTGTGTGTCTCTGACTTCTCACGGCAGGCGAGATTGATCCAGTGCCTACTATCGATCTTCGCAACTCGTATTTGCTGACCGGTGTGTTGGAGACAGCTTACACCAGCACACTGCAAAACTTGCTTACTGAGACTATTGACAAGAGGTCACATTAATGTTACTGGACAGTGTATTGACGTTGTTAATCCTGCTCTACATATTCACCGTTCAGCGTAACACATTCTTACTATCGATGGGTAACTAGACAGAGGCCTTGGTTGTAAAAGTTTGCGTTCTTATTTTCACCTCGAAAATCACCTCATAGTCATTACAGAAATGCCAACCACACAATGGTTTTTCATATGAAGAAAGAGGAAGTAGCCAATGTGTAGCATGTCAAAAGATTATTGGCGTGAGACACAATCTGATCGTCTAAAGAAGCAGTACATATGACAGTATAGTGTGCAGAATGAGATGTGCGTTGTCGTAGAGCAAAAACACCTACAGGGCAGCTTCCTGGGACTCTTGACAGCGTCCCGTAACCTCGCCAGTAGATTCTAATAGTGTGTTTCTGTGACGTTTTGTTCCTTGCGACCATGACTTGTTAGCATTACACTCAGTATCACCTTGCCTGATGATGATAGGATCATTGCCTCTTACGCGCTCTTGAGTTCACGTGTTTCAAATAATTTCTTTGCTCCTTCATCTCGGGGTCACTATGATACACCCAACGCTCGCCCAAGGCGTTCAGCGGGTTAACAAAATCATCTGGAGGGCCTGACGCTGCTCCAACATTTCCGCTGTTGCCTCGGTGCGGCTAGTTTTTTGAATGGGTGTGAGCAGTCGCGGAACGCAGCGAGCGGTGACCTTTGTAATGTTCAAAATGGTGTGCAGAATGTTTCAAACTGATCCATGCCATGCTTTTCACTTTTTTCACTTTAGCCTCGTTTATGACACTTCGGTCTTCGAGCACCAGGGCCTCCACTTACCTGGCGAGTCCCAGTTGTTCACAAAGAAATGGTTTGCCTCTTCGTTCTTCGTCATTCACACATGTTTGATCTCACTGGAAACCTCTACGGCGCGTCATAACTGTGCCAAATGATTATGCATTTTTCCTGTACACTCCCCCACCAATTAAATATGCATTGTTGCTGCATTGTTACCCTTCAACTGCAGCAAACGAATTGACATACAATAATGAACTCGATCAATGGGCCGCGTCATTTTATTATGCCCTCTTTAGGGGGCGGGTTTCTGTATTTTGGTGAGGGGATTTCAATGTGTACCATGACTGCATGTACGTGCCTGCAAACAACCGAAATGTTAACGATAAAATATTTTTTCAAGGTGATAATTAAAACTATATGAGAACTCTCCTAGAATGTTGTAAATGAGTATGGTTCCACTACTTTTTGGTTAAACGTATCACCTTCAGAAATATGTGAGATTTATTTTATGAAGTTGTAGTAAAATAGCATATATTTTACCGTAATTTTAAAAACAGTAAAGCTGAATCAAATCATCTTTGAATGTAAACTTTTTTTAGATACTGAACACTTCTGGGGTATTGGCTTGTATGTGGTCTGGTTTATCACTAATGCACACAGAAAGACTGGGAGACATTGACCTATAACAAATTCAGAAAATAAGTTAAAGTGAAGCAGATGCCAAGAACAAATGGCAAGACAATCAAACAATATGAAACCACAAAACAAAGCGATCACCAAGAACCTATATTTAATGAAGAAAGAAACGTATAGGAATATTTGGAGGGTTCAAAGCAGCGATACAGCTGGACTTCCTTCTCTCTGATCCAGCGTTTAGAATGGCTGATATAATTTGATTTCTTTATCAAATAACTAGTAACTTTTATTTATCTTTCTTCTTATTCTGTAACACTGTATTTCCTTCTAGTAGCAATGGCCGTGAGTGGAACATGCGCAAGTATTTACAAGCATGGGACTCGATACTGGTTCTAATACATGGCATATGCGTTTCTATGAATTTACTGAAATAACTGTTTTCAAAAACTCGGAAAAGTGTTGCTTACATTAGTAATTGTTTACCAACAACCAAATGTTGAAGGAAAAATGCAAACCAAGTGAACTAAAAGACAATGCAATGGAAGGAAAAAAATCAGTTTTATTTTCTCCATATAAGCATTGTAGTGTAACTAAATTGAATTTATTCAGTACACAACATTCATACATTCATACATGTTCGTCTTACATCACACGAACGCTAACCACTTAGCAACCATTAACTCTAACCTCCAGTACCTTCACATGGATACATTAGTTGCATAATAGACGCATTTAAGTTCTCTTGCGATTTTCTCGGAATTGCCAGAGTACTGCACCTTACTACTAGCACATTATGTTGTTTTAATTGCCTACTGAAGGCGTAAGAAGTCTGAAGTAAATCTGTGATCCCAACGTCGTGGGCTCCCTTGTAACGCGGATGGAGAGAATGACAGCGACGACGATATTTGTCGTGCCTGTAAGCGACCTTTTACAACAAAACAGGACCCAAGTGAGACTGGATCCAATGTAATGGATGTAAGAAGTGGCTGCATGAGGACTGTAGAAAGGACAGTGACTATAGTATTATTTGTAAAACATGAATCAGATAACACTGAACGGCAAGTGAAAGCCTTCATCTAGCAATAACCACCCTGTGACTGCAAGATCATTCTTATTTGTATTTTTTATAATCAAAATATATCAGTTTTAGTGTGTTATACTTAACTGATTTACAAATTTTATATCTTTTACACAGTTACACCTTCCTCCAGTACAGGTGGCGTCTTATCGATCCATCACTGGAAGATGTCAGCTGTACAGTGCTTGCAGTATCACATTGTACCTGTCATTTATTCAAATTTTTACTGTTTATATTTTCCGTGAAGTTAAGTGCAGGATAATACTATAACTGAAACGGTATTTCAAGATTTTGTATGGGTGGTCCAACAATTGTCGAAGGAAATTCCTGAACTAAGGGATCTTCGCCAGACATACCTTGCTGTTATAAATGTGGTGTCTTGTCTCAACCCAGCACGATATTTTTTCCCAATCTACTACGATGGTGCAAGAATTTTAAGAAGTCTATTCTAAATGAAATTTTCACTCTGCAGTGGAGTGTGCGATGATATGAAACTCGGGACCTTTGCCTTTCGCGGGCAAGGAATTTACATCATCTACCTTCAAATTCCGTCATATGAGATAGAATACGATATCTCACAGTGTACATGAAACACGCCAATGTTAGAAACAAGCACTACAAGTTTCACTGGCATGTGGTCTGCACAACCGTGCTATGAACTAAGAAATAAGTAAGCATATAATGTATATGTTTTAATGAAATGCCATTAACATCACACACAAAAAGTGGATACTACTGAGTAGCCTGAATCGGGCAAACGCCTCTGTAATAATGTGTGTACACGAAAGTGTTGAAACACTACACCTTACGTAGCACATAAAATGTAGACGAACGATTCCGTCAGTAAATAACAGCAAAGCATAAGAATGGAAAATCATGAAATAGCGACACAACCATCAGTACACAGTGTCTATAGGAAATGAATGTCGGACACAGTGACGACACACTATTCCTATTCGTCGCCTCATTCACATTCCGTAAGTGCACAGTGCGTTCCTGACAAGCATACACAATAAAAGACCTCCGTGCGACAAGACCATGGTCCCTTCCGCTTAGGCACAGACAAGTAAACGCACCATCTGTGTCGAATGTTGCTGGTTATTCGCAGTACCCATTCCAATACGCCTTGCTGCCACCCCATCACCGCACTGAGTTAGCACAGATAATCCTTCACTCTATCAAAGAGGTCACAAGCAGCGTCGATAGGCAGTACGGCAACGTAGAATAACAGGTCGGGTGTTGCCAACCTAGGCCATAGTGCCGAACGTTGTTGTTGTGGGCTTCAGTTCGAAGACTGGTTTGATGCAGTTCTCCATGCTACTCTGTCCTGTGCAAGCCTCTTCATCTCTGAGTAACTACTGCAACCTACATCCTTCTGGATCTGCTTAGTGTATTCATCTCTTGGTCTCCCTCTACAATTTTTGCCCTCCACACTTCCCTCCAATACTAATTTCGTGATCCCTTGATGCTTCAAACGTGTCCTACCAACGGATCCCGTCTTCTAGTCAGGTTGTGCCACAAATTCCTCTTCTCCTCAATTCTACACAGTACCTGCTCATTAGTTACATAATCTACCATCTGATCTTCAGCATTCTTATATAGCACCAAATTTCAAAAGCTTCTATTCCGTTCTTTTCTAAACTGTTTATCGTCCATGTTTCACTTCCATACATGATTACACTCCATACAAATACTTTCAAAAAAGACTTACTGATACTTAAGTCTATATTCGGTGTTAACAAAATTTCACTTCTTCAGAAACGCCCTTGCCATTGCCAGTCTACGTTTTATATCACCTCTACTGCGACCATCAGAATTTATTTTGCTGCCCGAACAGCAGAACTCATCTACTACTTTAAGTGTCTCATTTCCTAAACTAATTCCCTCAGCATCACTTGATTTAATTCGATTACACTCCGTTATACTCATTTTGCTTTTGTTGATGTTCATCTTATACCCTCTTTTCATGACACTGTCCATTCCGTTCAGCTACTCTTCCAAGTCCTTTGCTGTCCCTGACAGAACCACGGTGTCATCCGCAAACCTCAAGGACTTTATTTTTTTCCCTGGATTTTAATTTGTACTCCAAATAATTTCTTTTGCTTCCTTTATTGCTTGCTGAATATGCAGATTGAATGGCATCGGTGATAAGCTACGATCCTATCTCACTCCCTTCTCAACCACTGCTTTCCTTTCGTGACCCTCGACTCTTATGACTGCCATCTGGTTTCTGTACAAATTGTAAATAGCCTTTCGCTTCCTGTATTTTACCCCTGCCACCTTCAGAATTTGAAAGAAAGTATTCCAGTCAACATTGTCAAAAACTTTCTCTAATTCTACTAATGCAAGAAACATAGGTTTGCCAGTGAGTAACCTATCTTCTAAGATAAGTCGTAGCGTCAGTATTGCCTCGCTTGTGTCGTAGCGTCAGTATTGCCTCGCTTGTTCCTACATTTCTACGGAATCCAAACTGAACTTCCCCGAGGTCGGCTTCTACCAGTTTTTCCATTCGTCTGTAAATAATTCATATTAGTGTTTTGCAACAATGACTTATTAAACCGATAGTATCATGTCTCCCATGTTATCTTCATCTACGTCCTCTTCCATTTCCATGACACTGCCCTCAAGTACATAACCCTTGTGTAGACCCTCTATATACTCCTTCTACCTTTCTACTTTCCCTTCCCTAATGCTCTCTCTACAACCTCTGATTCTTTCAGTTTCTTCAGGTTCCATCTCCTTTTCCATCTGTGGTCTTGATATTCATACAGGTGGTTCTCTTTCCTCCATAAGTCTCTTTAATTTTCATGTAGGTGGCATGTATCTTAGCCCTAGTGATATAAGCTTCTACATCCCTACATTTGTCCTCAAGCCATTCCTGCTTAGCCATTTTGCACTTCCTGTCGATTTCATTTTTGAGACGTTTGTATTCCTTTCCGCATGCTTCATTTACTGCATTTTTATAGTTTCTCCTTTCATCAGTTAAATTCAATATCTCTTGTGTTACCCAAGGATTTCTACTAGTCCTCGTCTTTCTACATACGTGATGCTCTGCTGCCTTCACTATTCCATCTCTCAAAGCTACCCATTCTTCTTCTACTGTATTACATTCCCCTGTTCTTGTCAATCGTTCCCTTCCCTCTAAAACTCTCTAAAACCTCTGGTTCATTCAGTTTCTCCAGATTCCATCTCCTTAAATTCCTACCTTTTTGTAGTTTCTTCAGTTTTAATCTACATTTCACAACCAATAGATTGTGGTCAGAGTCCACCACATCAACCCCTGGGAATGTCTTACAAGTTAAAACGTGGTTCCTAAACCTCTGTCTTATCATTACATAATCAATCTGAAACCTTCCAGTGTCTCCAGATCTCTCCCATGTATACAACCTTCTTTCATGATTCGTACATCAAGTATCAGCTATGATTAAGTTATGCTCTGTGCAAAATTCTACCAGTCGACTTCCTCTTTCATTCCTGACCCCCAGTCCATATTCACCTACTACTTTTCCTTCTCCTCCTTTTCCTACTAACGAATTGCCGTCTTCCATGACCATTAAATTTTCATGTCCCTTAATTATCTGTATTATTTTTTTTTTTTTATTTCATCATACATTTCTTCAATCTCTTCACCATCTGCGGGACTAGTTGGCATATAAACTTGTAGTATTGTGGTAGGTGTGGGCTTCGTGTCTATCTTGGCTATAATAATGCGTTCTCTATGTAGTTCGTAGTAGCTTTTCTTCGTTCTATTCACCTGACCAGAAGTCTTGTTCCTCCTGCCACCAAACTTAGATAATTCTCAGTATATCTAACCTTAACCTATCCATTTCCGTTTTTAAATTTTCTAGTCTACCTGCCCGATTAAGTGGTCTGACAATCTACGCTCCGATCCGCAGAACGCCAGTTTTGTTTGTCCTGATAACTACGTCCTCCTGGTTAGTCCCAGCCCAGAGATCCGAATGGGGGACTATTTGACCTCCGTAATATTTTATCCAAGAGGATGCCATCATTATTTAACCATACAGTAAAGCTGTATGGCCTCGGGAAAAATTATGTCTGTAGTTTCCTCTTGCTTTCAGCCGTTCGCACCACCAGCACAGCAATGTTGTTTTGGTTGATGTTACAAGGCCAGCTCAGTCAATCATCCAGACTGTTGCCCCTGCTACAACTAAAAAGGCTGCTACCCATCTTCAGGAACCAAACGCTTGTCTGGTCTCTCAACAGATAACCCGCCGTTGTGATTGCACATACTATACGGCTACCAGTATCGCTGAGGCACGCAAGTCTCCCCACCAACGTCAAGGTCCATGGTTCAACGGTACATAATACTGATATATGTTTAACTACAACGACAAAATGGTTAAATTCGTTGCGTGTGGGGGTCATTATGTAAAGTTAATTCATTCCATAGGATTACTCTGGTGTACGAATCACTTGTCCAGTTACGTTAATTACACCACTCAACACACTTGTAGCCACAGATAATAGATCCCATGTACTTTACGGGATATAAACACAGCAGAAACTCTTCATAAACAGAGTTACGTTAGAAGTAAGCAGTCCCGTTCGATTTTACTTATTTATGGACGGTTTTACAATTCTTTGTTCCCGTGAAACACAGCTCGCCATTTGCGACTTGCCGTTGTGAGCTTTGAGGAGTGGGCTGCAGAGATAGGTTATAAATTTTCTGCAGATAAGTGTGTGTTGATTTTAACTGTTCTCATTGTTTTCATAATTTCTCTGACTTGGAAATGAGGAACACCATTCTATGTTTTAAGGATGTAATGCGAGTTACATTGTTTTGCATGTGATTAAAAACTTCGGTGGTTAACACACCTGAAGGACCTAAAAGCCAGGACCCTGAAGGCAATGATAAAGGTCTTGAAGTGCCTTGACCACAGATCTTGGGGAACAGACAGGGCGTGTCGGCTCCATTTTTGTTATGATTTCGTGAAATCTAGCTCGGTTAGGAGCGGATTTTGTATGTACAGGCGAGATCATGTTTTCTTAAGATCATCGACGCTATTCACCACGAGGAGATCAAGCTAGCCACAGGGCTTACAGGATCTACCCCATCCCAAGTCTAGGTGCTGAAGCTGCGGATCCGCTATTTATTATTCGGAGGTTATTCCTCATGGTGTATCATGAAATTAAGATCGTCACTTTTCCAAATTCACCAACGTACCACAGCGTGTGCCTCATTATGGAACGAATTTTCTTATGTCGCATGCAGGCAACAAGGTTGTTTGGGATCCGCATGAAGCGCTTCGTGTGGGGCAAGTACCTTCCTAAACCCAGGATTGCTATCGACTGTCATCCTTATTACTAAAGTGACCCAGATTAATTTTAGATGCCCTTAGGTACAGGAGAGATTGCACTCCTGCGAATGATTTAACGCATTGTCTTATGGAATTTAAAGTAATTACCACACCCATATATGATCTAAACAGTGGGAAACACTTGGCACCGAACGAGGTGGCGCAGTGATAAGCACACTGGACTCGCATTTTGGAGGACCACGGTTGAAACCCGCGTCCGGCCATCCTGATTTAGGTTTTCCATGATTTGCCTAAATCGCTTCAGGAATATTCTAGGATGGTTCCTTTGAAAGGGCATGGCCGACTTCCCTCCGCATCCTTCCATAATCCGATGGGACAGCTGACCTCGCTGTTTGGTTCCCTCCCTCGAATCAACAAAGCAACGGAACTATTGGCAGCTTTACCATTTCCCTGAATATGCCCTCAAGATTCACCTGCCAAAAGAATTTATTGTGTATGGTGGAGAATTACACTATATCTTGAGCAAATGAGATGTATTTGGCCTGCCAAATTTACCGTCTGCTCCAACTCTCTGTGTGCACTGCTATGTGTACGAGTCTTGAATCCTGCAGATATAGTCCAGAACATCCGGGAAGTGCTTCTCCGCCTACAGAGCTGGGCAGGAAGTATCATTCTGCTGGATACCAGCGCATGTAGGAATTCAGGGAAATGATTTAGCAAGTGTAGCATCCAAGGAAGGATGTAGTGATAATCACATGATTGATTGTAATCTTCCCCTACATACGATCACCTCGCTGCTGAGCCAGTCATGGATAGATGCGAAGAAAAATGGGAGGAAGTGACAGATAATAAGCTGTGGTTCTTTAACAACAGCACCCTGGCGGGCCTCCTTTCTGCCACATAGGCATAGGGCCGTCTTACTCGTCTACGCATAGGACACAGGCCTATGGTATATGGCTTCTTGCCCCAGCGAGAGGTCTCTCCAATGTGTAGTGCTTATGGCAAACGGATCACAGTGCACTACGTTATAATTGACTCATTATATTAACTAGCAGACATGACCTGTAATTTAGTTAACGATCAGTCGAATATGGTGGACTGTGAAATAACCAAGCTACTCCCTTACATAAATGAGAAGATTTTATAGTGTATTATCAGGGTTTCTGGCTCATCAGTTGTCTTCGTGGACCGACATCCGCAACTCGCTGTGTCACTGCTTACCTTTTTTCTTGCACTGTTAAAGCTAAAAAATGTTTTAAAACATTTTACCAAGTTTATTATACGTTATGACGTGAGTGTCATTTTAAACAGGATTCTATTTTACTCCTTTTTCATGTACTAGACATTTTACTGGCATTCGTCTTTAATTATTTTAGTTACAGTGCTGATAACCCTATACGTAATTGATGTGAAAATCATCACAAATCTATGCAAAAAGCTGGTCTTCTTGCTACAAGTAAAGCCTAAAAGTGCAAAGTCGAACTCTGATTGAATCAACAGAGCTTACAGTATGCGGCACCATGGCCTACTTAAGAAATGATTTTCAGACTGTAGTGGTGTAAATATAAAAAATTTACTGAAAGAATAATGCCACCCCTATGTAGATATTGCAGGAGATGAAGTATATAATACCATAAATCAGAATCTTAGAGGGTACAGAGCAATAGTTGTTAAGGTAGATGACGGAAGCTCGTAAGTGAGAATGTATGAACAAGACTACAGAACCAAGAATTTCTTTCTGAGAACATGACCAATAAACTAACAAATTAGCATACAACTGAATTTAAAAAAAGAAAAACATGAACTTCGGAAATACTTGTTGGAATTCCTTACTGAAAATATACCTGCAGTGGGTACAATAAATGCAGTTGAAAATAACGTGATCAAACGTAAATAAATTAATAAGTGTTTACACTGTCAAATATTGACTTGGTTAAACTAGTACCACCACACAATTATTTCCCTAGCAATAACCAAATTGGAAATCTTAAAAATCGCCTTGGTATAGAAAAATAACTTTCCAGTCCCGTTGCAGACATTTTTATTAATGACTTGGAAAACAAAATATTGCAAGAGCAAACGGAAGCTGTGTGGAAAGCAGTTCATTATTAGCGATATTCTGAATACAACGCACTACTCTTCAGTAGCACTAAAAATGAAATTTACAAACTATACACAGAATTCAATCTGTTTCATACTAGTAAAAATATAAGTGTGCTGCAGAACATTAACTGAAATATCTTAGATTTGAAAATCACTAATGAATTTATAGAAGAGCAACAAGTACAGACAACGTTATTGGTAGCCCATTACGTTGTTAAAACTGACACAAGCTGGTAGCAATCACATCCGCGCTACACACTTCACCAATTAAAAAACCACTAAGATATTTGAGGTATAAGTATAGGCAAATGGGAAAATTAGGTGGTGTATTTGTTTAGTAGACATGAAGCTCAAATCGACAGAGAGAGAAACAGAAGCAGCATGTGTCGTTGATTGGCCAAGACTCAGCATCAAGGCTGGGAATGAACTTGTAACTGACTCTTCCTATTGACCGGCAGACTCATCTCCAGATGCAACCGCAAACCTTAGAGAAAATTTCTTTTCGCTAATCTGTGGGTTTCCTAATCGTACTCTCATCACTGGGGTAGACTTCAAGCGCTCGACAGTCGGATGTGATAATTACAATTGTAAGTGGTGACCATGCAAAAGATATTGCGAAACATTACTAAATACCTTCTCGGAAAACTACCTAGAACAGATAGTTCCGAAACTTATATAGACCTAATGACAAAACTCTGTCTCTTAGAGGATGTCCATATTGCAGCTTTTATTAGTGATCTTAAGGGAGTTGTAGCAACACTGACTACTGAAGTAAAAAGGCCAGGTAAAGGTAATAGGAAGACTTGCATGCCCAATAACGCAGATAGACAGTCGTGTCACATCTTAATGAGATATTAAATATATGTGTGGTATACAGTGAGGGTCAAAAGTCATGGGATACCTCCTAATATTGTGTTGGAGCTCCTTTTGCCCGGAGTTGTGCAGTAGCTTGACGTGGCAAGGGCTCAGCAAGTCGATGGGAGACCTTGCAGAAATATTCAGCCATGCGGCCTCTATAGCCGTCCATTATTGCGAAAGTTTTGCCGGTGCAGGATTTTGTGCACGAAATGGATTCTCGATTATATACCATAAACGTTGGATGGGATTCTTGTCGGGCGATCTGGGTGGCCAAATCATTCGCTCGAATTGTAGAGAACGTTCTGACATTGCTCATTGTAATCCATAAAAACTCCAGCGTTGTTTGGGGAGATCAAGTCCATGAATGGCTGAAAACGGTCTCCAAGTTACCGAACATAACATTTCAAGTCGATGATTGTTTCAGCTGGCCGAGAGGATCCTGTCCCTTCCTTGTAAACATAGCACACACCATTGTCGAGCCACCACCAGCTTGCACAGTGCTTTCTTGACAACTTGGATCCATAGCTTCGTGGGGTCTGCGACACACTCGGAGCCTACCATCGCCTCTTTCCACTTGAAATCGGGGCTCATCGGACCAGTTTGCTAGTTGTCTATGATCCAACCGATATGATCTCGAGCGTAGGAGAAGCGCTGCAGGTGATGATGTGCTGTTTGCAAAGGCACTCCCATCGGTCGTCTGCTGCCGTAGCCCATTAACGCCGAATTTCGCTGAACTGTTCGTCGTACGACTCATATTGATTACTGGATTTGTTTCATGCAGTGTTGCTTGTCTATTAGCTCTGACAACTCTACTCAAACGACGCTGCTCTCGGTCGTTAAGTAAAGGCCATCGACCACTGAGTTGTACGTAGTGAGAGGTAATGCCTGAAGTTTAGTATTCTCGGCATACTCTTGACACTGTCGATCTCGGAATATTGAATTTCCTTACTATTTCGGAAAAGGAATATCCCATGCGTCTAGCTCCAACTACGATTCCACGTTCAAAGTCTTAATTCCCGTCGTTCGGCCATAATTACTTCGGAAACCTTTTCACATGATTCACCTGAGTACAAATGACAGCTTCGCCAATGCACTGTCCTTTTATACCTTGTGTACGCGATACTACTGCCATCTGTATATGTGCATGTCTCTATTCCATGACTTTAGTCACCACAGTGTGCAGTTACTGCAAAAAAAGTCGAGAGATATAATAGAATGTCGACTATTGCATAAGGGGCTAAAATGTGGCATTTATGACCTAGACAGAGAGATGCTGAATGAAACACGTCTGGTTCTCAAGTGTACAATGCGTGGATCAGCAATGAACTTAGTGGTATGTTATTGAAAGAGCCCTCACAAAACGCAAACAAATTTTGGTCAAATTTAAATACTGTCAGTGGCACCAAAGTTATTGACAGGACGCTCGTGAATGATTCAGGAAAGTTTCAGAGCAAAAGCAGAAATGTTTCTCTAGGGAGAAAGATGCAGGAGTACTGTCCAAGTTTGGACGTTATTCAGAAATATATAGCCTGAGTATGTTTGTGTAATGGATTCATGGTCTCCAGTGGTTCGTCATTGTATAATAATATAATTATGATTTACTCGGTTTGTTACCCGAATTATCTTTGTTTCTGTGAAAATTCCTTCAGTACAGTTAACAGCTTGTTATATGCATCCTGGTGTGAAAGTATCCCAACGTTCAATTCGCGTCCTATTTGAGTAAAAGCACGAGCTTTCGAACATTTGACCCACCTTCATCGTCAGTAGACTGTTAACGTCCAAGATCAATGTATCTCTGTGAGATGAGTGAAATATGACTTACGAGGAGTGACGTCATCTGGTGGAAGGATTCCCATGCGTAAATGCAGGAAATGGACAACGTAGGAAGTATAGCTTCCATCTCGGGATATCTGCAATAGTGGAACGGAAAGAGAACCCAGACTGCGTTTGACATTAAATGGAAGGCAACAACTTTGACGGACCCTGATGTATGTAAGGTGCGTTGTGAATGTTGTGAAAAGAAATTAGGGCAAACACGCCTTACTGTATTCGAAAACTGCTCAGAACATCCGCCTCGGTAGCTGCGCGGTCCGCGGAGCTTATTGTTAACCGAAGGGACCCGGGCTCGATTCCCGCACACGTCGGAGACTTTCTCCTCTCGGGGAATGGGACCTGTGGTGTCCTTAAGTTTGTATCGTCGTAACTGACAAGAAAATCGTCTCCAATAAATTATCGTATCGACTTTCCATTACTGAGATAGCTGAATGGGCATGACCCTGAATCCAATAAACTGAAGTAATAAATGAATAAAGCTGTTCTGAAGATAAGCGGCACATCACATCCAGAAATTTTTAAAAGTCAACCCTTACGAAAGGACTTCTCAGTACCTCTGAAGATATCAAGATCCCACGCTTCGTCTTAACAGTATTTTACAGCAGAAGAAGACGTGGAAACTGGTATGTCGACCAGAATGTTTAAAGTGGATAATGGCTACAGCCCTAGGAGAGCCTAGGCGCATACACGTTAAGGAAGAGAAAAGTCTAAAAACGTGAATTATAAGGGAAGAGATAGTTCTATGGGCGGTTTCCTTTCACCTTCCGCTCCATAATTTCGGTGCAGTGGCGTAGAGGGGACTATACTTCCTGCATAGACCATTTCCAGCATTTGTGAATACGAATTACGCCCAACCCATTTCCCAGGTGATGTAACACCACTTACGGAAAGCGAATGTCCTTTTTTCTTTTCTTTGTTACTTTAAAATATCGTCGTTAGACGTTTATGGTATTAGGTACCATTCTATGTTGTCCAAAGGTCACTCGTGATAACATTTTTAATGTAATAAAATGATTCCTTGTTCTACTGCAATGAAGGTAGAGTCGAAAGCAAACTTTCTTTGCATATATATTGTTCAGTTCAGTCTCGTACACCAAAAAACTAAGAGTTCAAAGAATTCCCTTCAACCATATACAAATTAAAATTTGCGACTGCGAAGAAAAACTTTACAGCTCTGTGTTTTTACACAGAGCTGAATGCACACTCAGCGTTTCCATCGTTATAACTAAATAATTTATGTGAAGGAAAATATTCATTATACAGTTATTATTAACACTGAAGTCGACGTATTATTTAAGATGCACTACTACGCCCAGAAATACAGAATTAGGCTTACGTGAAATGATGTAACAGATCAGAATGGCCAGCTTAGCTTCGTTAGAGATTCAGAGCTTATATGACGTTTCCACTTCCGTGCAACTGAGAACGAGTAACTTGAAGAAGTGTCCCTGACTGAGAACTCTAAAGAGTGTGGCCCTGTAGCTACTTCTTTTTCGATCACACTCTTGGCCTATTCTGACATAGAACACGTGTGTGTTATTGAGACTTGCACTCGAATTTATTCAGAAGTGAACAGGTACGGTTCCATTGAATATCAAACGACGATTGACGACACAGAGTGTATTCGTCTGTGTACGGAACTAGAGGAAATTAGACTGGTGCTATATGATATACCGTTAGTTTGGAACAGTGGGTCTCTGGTCAATTACCCAGATATGAAGGAATCTTCATATGTTCTTTCTTGACTAGATGACAATTTCTGTCATTCAGTACGAGAATTACCTAGTTTATCCACGTTTATCAGGATGGAAAATGGGTCTCTGAACGGAACACATGAATGTCCGACGTGATTACAATATGTCATTTAGAGGTCTTCAGCGTTACATTTATTACAAATGTTGTTTTCACCCGTTTTGGTGATTCTACATCTACATGTACATGGATACCCTGCAAATCACATTTAAGTGCCTGGCAGAGGGTTCATCGAATCATCTTCACAATTGTCTATTATTCCAATCTCGTGTAGCACGCGGAAAGAACGAGTACCTATATCTTTCCGTGCGAGCTCTGATTTCCTTTATTTTATCATGGTGATCGTTTCTCCCAATGTAGGTCGGCGTCAACAAAATATTTTCGCATTCTGAGGAGAAAGTTTGTGATTGGAATTTCGTGAGAAGATTCCCTCGCAACGAAAAACGCCTTTGTTTTAATGATGTCCATCCCAGATCCTGTATCATTTCAGCGACACTCTCTCCCCTATTTCACGATAATGCAAAACGTGCTACTCTTCTTTGAACTTTTTCGATGTCTCCGTCAGTCCTCTCTGGTAAGGATCCCACAACGCGCAGCAGTATTCTAAAAGAGAACGGACAAGCGTAGTGTAGGTAGTCTCTTTAGTAGATCTGTAACATTTTCTAAATGTCCTGTCAATAAGACGTAGTCTTTGGTTAGCCTTCCCCACAACATTTTCTATATGTTCCTTCCAATTTAAGTTGTACGTAATTGTAATTAATAGGTATTTAGTTGAAATTACGGCCTTTACATTTGACTGACTTATAGTGTAACCAAAGACAGATAGCGTGTCTTTTCCATTCTACACGCGAACAGCACTCTCACTGATGCTACATGCATTGTGCCTGTGGCTGACTAGCAGTCAGACCTTGCCAGGCGTCGCTGCTGTCATCTGGCCAAATTTATATCGATAGTACGTCGGTGGACATAATGTTCTAAACAAAGAAGGTATGTAGGATGCGCAGCATGATGCATTAATGGCAGAAAAATGCTTCTACTCCATGAGTGATCTTATCATTAAAGGACTATAGGACAAGTTGTTACCATTTATTTTAATGACGAAATATTAGAATATCACAACATTTCATATTATAAATTAGGCATATACCGAGTGTCTCCCCTTTGAATCGTCAGTCACGCTTTCTTTACCGTTTCGGCAGATATTTGCAAATTCGGTTTCGTGAAATGAAGCTGGAGTCACTACAGACAAACGCTGCCCTTCACCTCTTTCATGTGACGTCTAGTGTTAACGGAAAGCGTCTGTTTGTTTCCTGTTACATACAAAATTATTTTTGAATCGAATTTTATACGC